>NW_017731351.1:3589146-3658099 GCF_001890085.2 Hipposideros armiger
CTGAGTGTGGGTGAGGGTGTCACTGCGGAGCTCCTAGATGGGTTTCCTGAGGAACTGACTAGTGAGGTCTTGTCGGAACTGGAACAGGAGCCATAGCTGGAGAAGAGGCAAGAGAAAGGGAAACTGCAGGACAAGAGAAAGAGGAAGAACCCTTAAGGAAATCCACAGTGAAGGGTTTCACAGAAGCTTTTGCAGACCCCAACAAGCTCCTTAAAGAGATTGAAATCATGGACCCCAAGACTGAAAGGTTTTCATTAATAGAGACAAATATTCATGGTGCATTATCTGCTTACAAGTAAATCTATGATGAAAACAAAAACCAAGCAAACCACCGTGGACATACTGGAGTGCCAAAAAAATGTATACAAGTGGACACTTCGGTTAGCGTTGCTCAAGCAGTAGTTCCCTGTAATCAGAAGTGTCTGGACCCTTATGGCAACCACTTTGAGCACCTCTTGTAATTGCAGAAGTCAAACGTGACTTGTATTCATCTTTTGTTATTGGTATATATTGAGTATTACAATTTTAATACAATTTTTCCTTTTCTTAAAATGTGTATAAATATTTGGCACCTGGTGTATTTCTGAAGAGTGACAGCTGCTCAAGAAGGGCCTCAGGCAGGTCCTTCAGGGGTGTTCCAGAAGAGGCCTTGTTGTCTCAGGAGATGACAGCTCCAAGGGTGTGACTGCCCCTGGAGACCTTTCAGAGGGACAAGATGTGGACACGGAGACAGTGATACTGATGGTCCTGACTCTTTGTAGGCCTGGGCTACTGTGGGTGTTGCTGTCTTAGTTTTTAATGAAAAGTATAAAAGTTAAAAAAAAATAGAAATAGAAAAAAGCTAATTGTCAAGAATGAGTCTTGACAATTAAATTCATGAATTCATCCTAGAAAAAGTATTACATACCTCACTGCTGAATATCACTATGGTCACCTTCAAAGTTCTCCCCTTGAGAAAGCTATGCACTGATGCCAGCACCTAGTCCACCCTTCAAAGCAATTTTGGAACTCTTTTTCTGGAATGGCCATCAGAGCTGTCGTTGTTATTACCCTTGATATCCTGAATGTCATCAAAATGTCTTCCTTTCAATACTTCCTTTATCTTCAGGTAAAGAAAGAAGTCATTGGGGACCAGATCAGGTGAGTAGGGAGGGTGTTCCAATACAGTTATTTGTTTACTGGCTAAAAACTCCCTCACAGACAGTGTCGTGTGAGCTGGTGCATTGTCGTGATGCAAGAGCCATGAATTGGGGAAAACTTCAGGCTGTCTAACTTTTTCACGCAGCCTTTTCAGCACTTCCAAATAGTAAACTTGGTTAACTGTTTGTCTAGTTGGTACAAATTCATAATGAATAACCCCTCTGATATATAAAAAAAAGGTTAGTAACATTGTTGCAGTAAGTTCTTGAACTTATTGTCCAATTAATTGTAAGAATATAAAGAGAGAAAATATTTTTGTCCAGCTATGCAGTGTGTTTGTGTATTAAACTGTTATTACAAAAGAGTGGGAAAGTTTAAAAGTTTAAAAAAGCTTATGAAGGAAAGGTTACAGTAAGCGAAGGTTAATTTATTGTTGAAGGAAAATATGTTTTTATAAATTTAGTGTAGCCTAAGTGTACAGTATTTATGAAGCCTTCAGTATTTAGAGTCATGTCCTTGGCCTTCTCATTCACTGACTCACCCAGAGAATGCAAGCTCCATTCATAGCATGTGCCCTATACAGATGTTCCATTTTAAAAAAAATTGTATGCCATAGTTTTACTGTACCTTGTCTGTGTTTAGATAGGTTTAAATGTAGAAATACCACTGTGCTACAGTCGCCTAAGGTATTTGGTATGGTGGCATGCTGTACAGTTTTGTAGCCTAGGAGCAATAAGATATACCACGTAGCCTAGGTGTGCAGTGGGCTAGGTTTATGAAGTGCTTTTTGGGATGTTCACACAATGACAAAATTGCCTAACTATGCAATTCTCATCATGTGCCCACTCGTACAAGTATATCCATATCTTATACATCTTGAGTTTCAGCTACGCACCCATTACCTGATGAAAACCTCCCTGAAAGGGGGAGAGCTGAGCTGTGACTGACATCTTTTGAATGCCTGGATTCAGTTACACCACAGAAGTGTCAGTTAAATAATAAAATACATTTATTTTAAAAATCATGTATCCTGTCCACTCTATTTTGCTAAAGACTAGATTGAATAGAACTTTCTACCTAAAGGAGAACTACCATTGTTCCAATTTTTGTCTCTCCTTGGTGTCATTCCATATATTGTGATCATTATCATCCAAGCTTCTCCTACGAGTGGATATCTTTGCTAAAGTAAGCAACGTAAGAAGAAAATTCATGTGACTTACCAAATTTTATACTAATATAACAAGTAAGACTCATAATGTCTCAGACTTTTCATTCTTTACATGGAATAGTGCCAAAAGAGTAATAGCAAATCAGGCACGAAACCAGGAAATGACATAAGGAGTATCCAGTATATATTTCCCTTTTGTAGTATTCCTAGGAATAGCTAAAATATGGGCCAAACTAAGTTATATTAAGAAATCGAAATCCTATAGCATGTGTATATCAAACATCATATGGCTAATATTGAGCTCAGTTTGAAAAATCCATTTACTGACCATCAGTGACATTTTATTTCTTCTTCTGCGCTGGAGCGGACCTCTTCAGGTCCTATGAGCATCTTGCCCTTGCTGCTGTGTTCATTCTGTGGTCTTCACTGAGACCATTTGCAGACTGATTTGGAACCACCAGGACTTCCAACATCTCTCCAGTTCAAACAGGCGCATCTCCATCTCCATCCACAGCTCACACTTTCTACAGATACACTGCTTGTCACTGTCTCTCTATAAATTATTAGGACCATTTTAGAATGATGACCTAATATAGGCCTCATGTAGCATTTTGGATAACTAAGCCATATCTTTTCACAGTTTTGATTGATTAAAAGAGTTGTGTACCTCAGTCTTCTTAAACAGGATAGAAAGAGGGTCTTCCACCCTTCTCACAAGTTATCCCTTTAAGGAGGTCCCGTGCTGCTCAATTTTAAGTATTAGCTATCCAAAATATTCACTATCCTTTTTTAAGATGATTAAGGGAATTTACATCAAATAGTATTGACTGATAACTTGAGGAACACTGTGCCAACTTAAGAGTGACATTATTTTGTTTTGCAACAATTAAGATAACAGAGAATCTTGCAACTTTCAACTTCTTGGACTGTATAAAAATGTTACTTTGTTTCTCTTGACTCAGTTCCTTATGTTAACAGTTTTTACAACTGGTTGTTGAAAATGGCTATATATGTATAGTGCGGTCATATATATTAATAAAAACAATCCTGAAAGCTGCAGTTTTAATTTCCTGAACTTGTTATTTTCTGTGATTTGGTTTAGACTTCTACCCAAAATTCTTGAATGATTCTTTAATTCAGCCATGCCTTTATCTGGTATTTATTAATAATTATTAATAATAGCAAAAGGCAAGATTTGTACAAAAATTGTGGAAGAAGTAAACCATTGTTCATTCTAGTATTTAGGATCTCCTCAGTGCCAATGGATAAAGATTTTTTTCTTAGGGTCTAGACTGAAGTGTTTAGCTTTCTCTAGGTCTGACAAAGTCAAGTCTTTGGTAAAATGGAATTGGATGGGGAGACTGAGTGAATCAACTCAAATTTATTACTGGGAGTCTTGCATATGCATATATAACCTGTATACCCTCAGATTTTATGGCCTTCTGAGCCTGGGTCAGTACAAGGGAAATCTTCATGCAGAAGCAGAAAGGCAGTCTCCTAGCTAATGTGATTAGACAGATGCTAAATCATATTAGCTCTTCAAATATTTCCTAATTATTGTAACTCTCCTTTTGTATGAAGCTCCTCTTCTCCAAGTGGAGCTCGTGGACTTCACTGGGCGAGGGAATGTCAGTGACCAGTTTGTCCAGCAACTGTCTGACTTGTTCTCCAATGACAGTAGCTGGGATGGCTGACATATTTTGATTTAAGGAGACTCCTTGTTTCAAAATAACTTTTTTGCTTTCATTTTAACCCAAATGCTTAGAATGATTGTACTCTTTTTGGGTTTTCCAATAAACTCATTAAAATGCAAATATGCCATTAGAAAAGGAAGATCAATCACATTGCTATTTTTTATCACAATGATTTGTACCTTCATTAGATAAACAACTACATATGTTTTTAAGGAAAACAAAATGTGAAATATCTATTTAGGCAACTTGTAAGGCAGTGAGTATATGACACGTGCTGATTCTCTTCCCTTTACAAACACACATACAGATATGCTATTAATGAGAGTAGTCATGTGACATTGAATAACTAAAGGATTACGTAAAAATATTGTTGATAATCTCATGAAATGGTTGAAGTAGAAAGTATAGCCCCTTGGTTGTTCAGCGTAGAAGGTCATTGTGCCTAGGACTGACTGATGGGCATCAACACTTTGGTCCAATGTGAAATGTCTTCACTCCAGAGAGTTCAGTCTGCCAAGTGGTGTAGGTGGGGGCAGCCTCTGTTGTCTGACACACCCCAGCCACAGTTTGGCTTTTCTGCGGTGGTCCTTTGTGCCCTCACCCTTTAAGGGACATCTAAGGCTAAGACTATTCCAGAAGCCTAGCACAGTGCCTGGACCTGGAAGCCACTGAAGTCCTTTCTTACCCCTCTGTTTTGCTCTGACTACATTTTGTTAATTTATTATTACACTGGACTGAAAGTAATAATGTCATCAGCTAAAAGGGCTTTTACATGAAATTATGCCAGTGTCCTGCTACTTCATAGTACGTGGGATATGGTCAACTGGCTCAAATAATCGAAAGATTTATGACCACACATTTCAGTGTGCAGTAATGCCTTTTCACTCTGAGTTTTTCTTGTTTTTATCCAAGGACTCTGCTTGTAGTGAGCCAATTTTATTATCATTAGCGGTACTCTCAATCTTTTGGCAACATTTCTGTAACCTCAGGGAGGGCAGCCAACCCGAGTAAAGAGCAAAGGCAGAAACAGAAGTTGGTGGGGAGGTTTGAGGGGAGAGAGCCCAGAGTTCAGCCAGCCAGTCAGCCAGGGGGACTCGGCTAGCTCCAGGAGGTCAGGCATCAGTCAGCCAATATTTGATAAACAAATGGACTCAGCTACCGAGCTCCCTTCAGTCAGCCTCGCTCTACTGAGCTCTCTCTTGGGAGAGAGATGACCCGACTCTTCCTAAATTCCAGAGGGCCTTCCAACTAATCACTGTGTTCTAGGGCCAGATTCTGAAGACCATTACATATGTGGCAAAACATCATGTCCTTTTCATCTGCATGGGGAAGATGAAAATAGGAAGCAAAATTCAAAGACATTGTTCCATTTGCCAGAGGTCCAGATCCATCATGGTATAATCATAATTTAAGTCTCACGGGACAGAACATATGGTTGACTTTTTCAGTCTTTTCAGTTATTATTTTTAATTTGTGTCTTTATTTTTATTTATGTATTTGAAATAGTTTAAAATTTGCATTCACTTTGCCAGACAGTACAACAGGCTAGATAGATTCCTCTTCCGAAGCAATCCCATATTCTAGAATCTCTCATGCAATTCTGCATTTGTTCTCTCTCTCTCTTTCTTCCTCCAACACAAAATTCTCTTACATTGCCATCATGCAATTCTCCCATCAAGAAATCAACATTGGTGTAACATTATCATTCAAGTTTCACCAGCTGTTCCAGCAATGTCTCTTTCCTTTGTTGCCCAGGATCCTATCCAGAAGCACTTAGCTGCCAGGGCTCATCAAGATTCTTTGAATTGTCCCTCAGCCTCTCCTTGTCACTCATGTCCTTGAGAATGTTGAGGAACACAGCCATTTTATTCCATCAGGTTCCCTCAGCCTTTCTCCATCTGATGTTCCCTCATGACCAGATGCAGGCCACGCTTTCTTGCTGGACTGTCCCAGAAGCGATGTAGGGCTCTTCTCAGTGTATCCCATCAGGAGGCACATGGCGTCAGCTCGCCCCAGTACTTGTGATATTATAGTAACTTTTATTACCTAATCTAGTTGCTGTCTCTCCCTTCCTCTAGTATAAATTCGTCATTTTCCCTTTTGTCTCTGACTAGTATTTTGGAAGGTGATATTCCTGTATATCTAAAAATACAGAATTCTTTTGTAATTTCAGTTTACAAAATCCATTAACTTCACTTGTAATTATTAGAAGTAGGTTTCCCTGTGAGCTTTATTTCCTTATCGATAAAGTGGTGAGAATTGTCCTTTTTTTCCTTCTTAACCATCAGGTAGTTGTGCGGACCAGATAAAATAGTGACAAACATTTTGAAAACTTTCCAGTGTTATGTAAAATTTACTGTTCTTGTTATCGTTATTATATATAAAAAAACAAACAGTATATTTCCATTCATTGTAGCCCCCTATGTGACTGAGTGGATAATGGTTTGCCTAATTTGAAAAAAAGACCAAAAGTTATATTTTAATTCCTGCTGCCTTCTAATCTGTAGTCATTGAAATATGAAGTTTTAAAATTTATTTTTAAAAATGGTTTAAAATAAAAGAGGTACTTTATAACATGAATTTTAGAGTAGTTCCAGAAGCTTTGAGATAAACAAAATAATACTTTATTGTCTAGCTGAAAGGTCACAGTTTCTAAATATAGTTTTAAAATTTTATTTTACATATATCTGTAACAGAAAATGTGGAATTGTGGTCCATAGCAATTTTATTCCAGATAATATTAATTTCTATTCTAACAGTAATTTTCTAGATGAGTGGTGCTCATAAAACTTGCTCTTGTTTTTTTTTCTTGCTGAACCATATGAAAATGGTTTTTAGATATCATGACATTTTACTCCAAATATTTCAGCTGCGTATCCTAAGAACAAGTTCTCTACATAACTACAGCACTGGTATAACAAAGAATATTAATTCAATGTGTAACAATGAGTCAGTAATATAGTTTTAAAATATAGTCCATATTACAATTTCTACGATTAAAAAAAGAACCCATCTGAAATATAATCAAGGTCGATACATTGCATTAATTTCCCCATGTCCCTAATTTCCTTTACTGTGGAGCAGTGATCCACCTTTTCATGTCTTTTGTGACCTTGTCATTTAAAAAAAATTAGTTGTCTTATAAAATGTCTTATATTTTGGACTTGAATTGTATCTGAATGACTAGAATCAGATTAAAGAGTTTTGTCAAGAATTTTGCATCTGTGATGCTGTGTACTTCCTGTTCTATCACATCAGATTAGTTTATTCCATTTTTTGCAGATTGTAAGTTCAATGACTTTGTTGAGGTAGTGCCTACCAGCTCTTTTCGATTGTAAAAGTAATTCATGAAGTAATCCTTAAGATGACACATTGAAAATGTGTTCTTGTCCCCAACGTATTTTCATGCAATGGCATTAACAGGCTTTGATGATCCTTGTAAATCCATTCTTACCATTTCTCTGTCATTTAATGGATTCAGGCAGTTAAGAAATATATGTTATGATGTATTATTTTTGTTCAAAAATGTCCCATATTTGGCCTGTGAAATAATGAATTACAGAATATATATACTCCCATTTTGAAGATATACAAGTACTTGCTATTTTGATAAAAAATTGGTATTTCTTGCATTTTTCTTGTATTGAGAATTCTGGTAGGTGTGTGAAAATATTTTACTATGAATTTACTTTGCATTTCTGTGCTATGTAATGAAATTGAGCACATTTTAATATGCAAAATATGAATTTGGATATTCTTTTTTTGTGAAGAGCTTATTCGGTTCCTTTGTACATTTTTCTATTGTTTACTTATTCATTTGTAGGAATTCCTAATATATTCAGAATGCAACTCTTTTGTCTGATACAGGCATTATAAATACCTTCATTCTTTGGTTTTTAATGAATAAAATTTTCTAAGTGTCAAGTGTTAGCTGAACTTAAAGCAGACAGAACTCTGTTACATTGATGGTAAGAGTTTAAATTTATCAAGTGAAGACAAATATTCTGTGATGCATCATTGTAACCCTAGGTATAAACTCAAGAGAAATGCATACTTTTTTTTTTTATTAAAGGGTATATGAAAACTGTTTAAAATGGCCCAAAGTATCTGCCTCACCTCTTTGAGCTCCTTTTTTTCCCCCTCCAATCATGACCTCTCAAATTGTATTAGTAGTGGTCCGATACTTCCAGACAGATTTAAAATGTTTTCCAGCTTTTCTAGTTATGCTTGGCAGAGGATCGGTCAGCAACACACCACTCAGCCCTTGTCAGAAGCAGAAACTTTAAAGTGATATTATGTATGTTATTTCATACATCTAGTCCTACATTTTTTAATGGGACCAGTAACTTAGAGTCAGAAATAAAGGAGCTTTCATCATTGTAAGTCTACAGATATAAATGCAGACTCTCTGAATTCCTACTTAATTATACGTGTCTTTTGTATGATATCAGCACTAATCAAAACTGGGTGGTCAGGATTTTCAGCTTCCTTGGGGCTTTCCAATCACCTCTCCAGCTCAACTCTTTCCAGCATGCACTTGACTATGGGTCTGTGACTCCTGAGCGTGTCACTGCTGCTGTGTGCTTGGTATTCCAGCAGTGCCGCAGATGCGATGGCTGTGGTCTCATTGTTTCGTGGCCAGCTATGCTGACCATCTTCTTCTTGTGACATCAAACGGGCCATTGCAAATAGGGTTTTCAGCCTAGTAATTCTCAGAATACGGATGTCAACTAGTATATATAACAAACAACAAATATTACAATTAGTACCAATAATATTCAGCAATGAAACACATTAGATGGATTCATGAGGAATAATATAAATAAGTACTGTTTTTTTAAAAAAACAGAACATTTTCATCTCTTGAGATTTAGAAAAATAAGGTTCTTATGTTTTCCATGTTTTTATAATCTCCTGATTTACTTTGAGAAGAAAATTGTGGGATTCCCCAGTGTACCTTTTAAATTTTAAAATGTTGAAGTCAACGAATAGGACTCGACCCAGGAGAGGAAAGCAGACATCAAACCCTGCAGCAGTGAGCCTCGCCAGGAGATGGGCTGGATGACCTCACGTGGGGCTTTCCATTCCTAACACCCAGGACCTGAGGGACTTGTAGATCAGCTGCATTGGAGCAGAGACATAGGTTGTCCTCACAGGAAATGTCTAGTCTGGTGAGGCATAAGGTCACGCAGTTAGTTCATCATGTAGTGCTTTACAAAGAATGGAGAGGAGCTGCAGTGTAGGCCAACGATGACCTAAAATAAAGGCCAATTATTGTGTCCCGCTCGGAAGACCTGTTCCAGTAAAACTTAGGTACAAATAAATTCACCAAATTCTCCATGCTGCTGTTTGTACCATACTCAGCGTGTGTTAAAATTGCTGTTGTAACTCACTTGGCAAAACTGTGGAACTATGAGCTCAGATATGGCTGGTTGAAGGATGAAGTTGTGCAACCCAACAAATGGCAATTTGACAATGAAGTAACTTTCTATAATACCTGAGACATTAAGTGAAATGAATATAATGCCCTTGACCTTTGGCCTGTTTTCAAGTGGGAGTGGACTAAATCTCCTGCATTGAAAGTCTGATGGTCACTTGACACTATCGCAGTGAAGTATAAGTGCATGTTTTTCATAGTAATTTTTCTAATTCCCACATGTAGAAAACAATTACTTGGAAACCCTTCTTTTTGTTTGTTTGTTTGTATATGCTGAAAGACTGAATAAAAACACTGGTAAATAGAACACTATATTTTCCATAGTTAAATTATTGTACCCCAATTATGGTGTCATAGGAGTTCACTGTATTTAAAAACAAAAGGATATATTCCATATATATATATATATATATATATATATATATATATATATTTAAAATTTTTCCCAGCAATTTCATCTTGGAATTTAATCTAGAAACATTCTTAATCACTCTAAAAAATGATAGCTCTAAAGTTATTCATTGAAGCCTTATTGATAATAGAAAAAGATTAGAGAAAAGTACAGATGTGCAACAATAGTTCATCAATTACATATTATTGTGTACACAAGAAATATCTATAAAAAGGGAGATTTTTATGTACTGAGAGGTAGCTATCTTAAAATGTTTGTAACATGCTGCCTTGTTCATATTAAGCATCCTGTGTGTGTATCTCTTCGTGTATGTATAGAGAAACTGTGGGAGGAGATTTAGAAACTCAGATAAGTGACTTTCCGTGGAGGTGGGGACAAGAGTCAAACGGCACAGGCATGGGAGGGAGGCGTTGTACATCTTCTTATATACTTTATTTTGGACTTATGTAAATATAACACTTATTCCAAAAATAATACTTAAATTACAGCCACAAAGATGAGACCAATTACAATTTGTAAATGAAAAATCTAGCAACAATACTTAGATTCCTTTTGAGTTGTACCAAAGTATTACAGCTATTTTTCACTCTTTCCTATTTGATGGATTTTCTATCTTGTCTTAAAGATGTATTTGTATGTCACAAATTACAGTGCTAACAGAATCCCATACATTACAAAGATCAAATTCTCTGCTTTTTCTGTACAGGAACACACATAGTTAGAACACTGTGGTTTTCGGTAGTTTGTCCCAATGTAGTACCAAATGATGTACTGGAGGATGGCAGGACACACTTTTTTGCATCATGAAATGAAAAACGAAGGTAGCTATGACTGTTCAAATTACATTTCTGTAATCCTGGAGCAGCTGTCAATTAGGCTTCTGTCCATTTTTTTTTCTATTTCCCTAATGTGATTAGCTAATTTATCTATTTATTTGTTTTAAATTAACATATAGTTGATATTTCATATCCTATTAGTTTCAGGAGTACATCATCATGATTTGATATTTATATACTTGTACAGTATGAAGTGATCTCCATGATAAGTCTAGTTACCATATGTCATGTAATGTACAGAATAAGGGACATAGTTAATAATATTGTAGTAACTTTGTATTTTGACAAGTAATTTACTAATTTAAAAATGTTGGTTTATTTTTTGTCCCTGTATTCCGTGAATATGGTGATTTATAGTATACATATATAAATATGCATGTAAACCTTGTTTACATGGATTTATTTTTCATACTGACTACATGATTTAATAAGTCTTTAAAAATAAATTTTGTATGATGGCACTTAAATGAAAGTTATTCCTACCAAAATAGTCCACTTTGGGTGGTTTACACAATTATGACCTTTCCTTAATACATACCTATAGCCTCTGTTAGAATTATCCTTAGAGCCATTTTATGAGAATTTTTTAAGAATGAAGTTTAATATCTTATAGTCACATTTTTTCACACCCAAAAGAGCTTATTCAGCTGATGACTGAATTAGTTTGCTAGACATGTCGTAATAAAGTATCACTCATGGGGTGGCTTAAACAACAGAAACATATTTTCTCACAGTTCTGGAGGCTAGCGGCTCAAGATCAAGGTCTTGGAAGGGGAGGTTTCTTTGGAGGCTTCTCCTTGGTGTGCAGTTGGCCGCCTCCTCCTCCCACTGAGTGTGTGTCCCAATCTCTTCATATAAGGACACAAGTCATATTGCAGTCCAGGCCACCCAAATGACCTCATTTTAACTTAATTACCTTTTTAATGACCTTACCTCCAAATACAGTTACGTTTTGAGATGCTGGGTGTTAGGACTTCATCATATGAATTTTAGGGGATTACAAAATTCAATCCATAACAATGACTTACCTCATTTAACCTTTTAAATTCAAGTAGCTTCTAGCTATTTCTAAAAATCAAACCCACCCTCAAGTGATGGACTTTTGATACTCCAATCAAGGATATTCCAATTTTGAGATACTTATTTAGGCTACCACTCTAAAAAATTACTTCGAGCAATGCCATCTTATTAAAATAAGAGCAAAAATCTCTCAAAATGACAATTCATTTGACATGTAACTATGATCACTCAAGGTTCAGTCATAGTAACAGAAAATACTCTGGTAGTTCAAGAAGGAAGAGGTTTAATACAGAGAATTAGATGCTTCTAAAGTTGATGGGAGGGCTGGAGAATCAAATGTAAAGGAACACAATAATGGGTAGCCGTCAGGTTTGCTCAGCTCTCAGGTAAGCAGGAAGGTGATATTGCTGTCACTGGAGATAACAGCTCCGATTACCCAGAGCTGTTGGAAGCAAGTCAGTGGGTGGATGATTTTTAGGGGAACGCGCAGAGACCACTGCACAACTCCAGGTGTGAATACCATGATGATGCCAGTTGGGCTACAGGTAGAAAATGAGGAAATAATAGCTTTGGCTTCCCTCACACTTTTAAAATCTATTTTACATTTTTCTCACTGGGTGAATCTAAATAGAACTCTTCCGGTAAGGGCTGCCTAGGAAACATATACCCGAGATGTACAGACCTGTGATATAGCAGAAAGAGAGGCAGGCAATGGATAATTCTAAACAACAGACAAGCTGGCAAGCTTCAAAATGTTAATTAGTAATTAAATCATTATATTATGACCATAATTTAGAGCCACATTTTGAGGCGAAGAAGAGCACACTGATCGTTGACTTTGCCATTTAAATTTATCCAATATGAGTAATTCATTTGAATTCTACAGAATACTTAATCAAATTCATCAGGTGTTTTAAAACAAAAGATGTTTTAGAAGGATTCAGTGAAGACTGAAAGATTTATTTGAAGAATTAATACCATGTGTATTTGCATTCTCCACAATTATTGTAACTATTTTCACTATTTTAAGAAAATAACTCTTCACTCTCATCAGAATTTCTAATTAGGCACTAAGAAGTCACTGGAAAATATTCTTTCATTTTAACCAGTTGTTTGTTTACTAGAAATCAGAATAATTCTGAATATTACAAATACAATATATTATTCATTTTGCTTTCTTTTAGGTTATAAAATAGCTTTACTCCCTCTGTTCTCTACACCTACTATTGAAAGTAATTCTGGATATTTTTATTAGAATATTTACCCTTTACATAATTTCCATGGTTTCAGCAAAATCTCCATATTACCAAAAGAAAAAACAAAACAGAAAGCCAGATTTCTCTTCCAGAAGAAGCTTCGGCTGGTGCGAAATTAAAGCCCAGTGGGCCTGGAGGGTAGATGAAGGGAGTGGATGGGGAGAACAGAAAAAGGGATTTGAGAAGAAAATATGATTTATTTCTCATAAGCCTTTTCTGACTCTCATTGCCCAATTTTTCATACTTCTGTTTCATCTTACCTGCCAGGATGTCTACTGATGGGGGAGTATGGCAACAAGCAGAGCCAAGATACAGGCAGAAAGGCTGATAATTTTGAAAGCTGTAGATGACATGATTAAAAATAGAAATGTAGGCCCACCTAAAACCTTGGCCTGATTCCATAATTCTATGTTAGGCTTATTTCGGTGGGCATGAAAAATACCACCTATGCCTGGGGAGACATTATCAGACGGTGTGTGTGCTACTTACTGTAGATGACTATAATATACAAAAGACATTGCAAAACGTACTCCTCAAAATGGGAACAGGGTGGTTCCAGGAGAGATCCAGTCTCAGTTTTATTAGAAACAATCTGGTGTAAGTGAGGATATAGAGAACTGAAGCCCATTTACAACTGATCTTTATGTCCTGACCAAGCAGGAAAAATAAACATATACAAGCACATCAAATTAATGATTGGTGTCCCTAACTTTTAAGCATTTAATGTATAAGTTTTCTTTGCACTTTAAAAAATGATATGACATCATCACTAGAGTATTTACTCATGTGTCCTAACTTCCATAATAAATAGACTTTAACTTCACAATAACGGTGATTTTCTTTTCACATCATTGTGAAACACCGATACTTAAATATTGAAACAGTTTTATAGGCCTGCCTGACTTTCCTAGTACCATCCATATTTTCCTTTTGTTTCATTCCCACAGGAAAAACAAAGGCAAAAAAAAGGGAAATTATCAAATTGTGTTTTGGAAACAGACATGTGAAGTTTTCACATGTAATTTTAGTCTAAATGAATGGAACGATCTGTTCCCTTCACTATCATCTTGAGAATCTATAATTACTTGTATTTTTATGAAGAAATGTTAAGAAAACATCAGCACAATGCAGGGGAGGGATATGTACCTTATAGCATCGGTAGTATTTTCAAAAAGAATTGGGGGATAAATGAGATTTCTGAACAGCTTCACTTTACACAGTAGAAATGAAGTGTGTAAGTTCATAGCACATATTCATTTAACAGGGCAAGTAAAATCTGAATACTGACATCAGTAATGTAATCTTTTTAGCCATTGCATGCTACTCTTATTGCCAGCTGACTCAGGTAAGATATTTTAAACACTCAATATAAAGCTAACTAGCATTTACAGTGATTTCTTTTTAAAGATTGTTTTGGCTATTCTGTGTCCTTTCTATGTAGAATTTTAGGATCAGGTCATCCATTTATGAACAAAAGGCCGTTGGAATTTTGTTGTGGGTTACCTGGACTCTGCAAATCCTGCAACGGAGGGGGTCTTGCTCTCTTAATAATATTAAGTCTTCCAGTCCATGAATGTGGAAGCTCTTTCTACTTATTTGGAATGTCTTTATTTTCTTTCAATAATGTAGTTTTAGTGCACAAGTCTTGCACTTCATAGGTTAAGTTTATTTGTAAGTATTTTGTTATTTCTGAGATTTCCTTAAACATTGGAACCAAAAAACTTCCGTTAGTTCCCAAAAAGCTCTGTGTGTGTTGGGCACACAATTAACACTCGCACAGGGAGTTTAAAATTGTGTCTTAGCCTTTGCTTCCTGCTTCTTAGAGCCTCGAGGTTATCAGGAGATGACAACCCAGGGCCTTCTCAGGTCTTTCCTGAGCACCTGCATGGCCGCGGGCATGTGCAAGGAGCTTCTAGATTTTCCAGAAAATGGTGAAGCTTTTCCAAGCCCTTAAGGACATCTCATCCCGCAGCCTTACCAAGCTTCTTATTTCGGCTGTTTGCCTCTACTGCTGTCTAACACATCAGGCAGCAGCACACTGTAAATGGTTTTGACACATTCGCTCAAAAGCAGCCATAGGCTTGAGAAATAAGCTAGTCAGTTCCAGTAGGTGAAATAAAGACAAGCCTTTTGTGCTGGTCTTCAGGGGAGTCATCAGACAGGTCAGAACAAGTAACTAATTATAATTCTTTGTGAATGAAGTCCATTCTGCTTCCTCTCGTACTGGGAATACAAGCTATGACTTTCTCTGATGCCACTCTACTCAGGGATGGGAGAGGGGACTAGGGTAAGTAAGCTACAGAGCAACAGAGTTCACCGTTTTACCTAAGAACCAGCTGGGGTTTAGTGTGTGGGGTTTTTTTGTTTGTTTTTCTTTCTTTTTTCTGTCTTCTTCTTTTTTTAATAAGTGTTCCCTGGGTTGTCTCAAGCCTTGGTTAATTTCAAGTTCTGAAACATTTGATTCTGACAGTTGTTTCCCATTAAAAAAATTGCTTTATGGAGGACCAAAATTTTCAATTTTTTTCCCTGCCATTTTTTTGCTTATGTGCTGATACCACTATATGCTAATTTTTACTAAAGAAAGTCTTTACCCTTTTTATTGCTCAAAAAGTTGATAGTCTCATTTTCCTGATTTTTTGTTAATTGATGAAAACTTTGTTTTTGAACTGTCTGTTGTATTATTAGCTATTTTGATGAGATTTATACATGTGTTTGTCCAACCTCTATGTATTCACCAAACATTAATTGAATGTATACTATATGCGAGGCCCAGATCTTACCAGACACAGGATATAGTTAAGTAACTCAAAGTCTAGTGTGGCAAACAAGAATCTAAATACTAGGATCCTTTATACATTTTTGCCATTAAATATTGACATCACATTTTTCTAATCTGAATAAATTTACCCATTAACTAACTCATTCAAAATAAAATCACAAGGCTAATTTAGCACCTGGGTTTCTCTAATGTTTAAAGCATAGTCCCATTAGGGCACAGAACAAGCATTCTCATAACCAGACATTCTCCTCGAGTTTGTTTACCTTGGACCCAGGTCCTCCTAGCCTGAACGACATGCTTCATTCCAACTTCTAAACTGTCGACTGAGTTAAGATGTGTTGATGAATATTAATTTCTTTTACGAAAAGCTCTGACACTGAGACATTCCTGTTGTCTGCTTGTTCCATCGAATACTGAAAGGCCCTGGTGATTTCCTCACCGTGTGGATGTTGGCACCTGGAGCTGACAGGCGTGTTTCAGACAACCTGTGCCATAAACGACTCCGTCCGGCCGCTCGGATGGCCTCGGAGGTGCCTTTACTTCGTTTCTGCTGCCCGTGTGTGATACCGTAGACCCCTTTGGAGACTCTCCCAGGGGTTATTTATAATGTACTGATGTTACCTTATTAGTAGCTGCTCTCTTACACAGAAGCGAGAGGTTTGTTGACACTCGTTTTACTGCTGAAACTGTATTTTTGGTGTCAGGGAGACCACGATGGAGTTTCACTACTGAAATGTTATGGCAGCCTGAATGAAAAGCCATCCCGTGTTCATTTCCCTGTGGGTTCCCAGGGATTAAATAAGCACCTGAATAAGCTTTAGAACTTGACAGATAATGCGATTTCACAATGTTATTGCATTCCTGTTTCAATTGGCACTTCTAATACTCTCGCAGTTTGTGGGGTTGGTAACTTTCCGTTGCAGGAGTGTTTCAAATAGGCCCAACCTACAGCATGAATGTAAATTTATTGAAGGAAGAATATTAAGCAATTTTTATTAATTGTGGAACAACAGTGCCCTTCTGGCACCGATGAGTAATTTCCAAAGCTAGCTCTCTCGTGCTCTAGTGATCTACACACAGAAACAGGATAACAGGATGGAAACCTTCCATCTGCTTTGCAGGCGGGGCTGTTCTCCTAAACTTCTTCACAGATTGCTTCACACTAAGGCATTTGCGTAGGTCACAGCACATTTTCTTCTCTGCCCTTTGGACGTTTCTGTGTCACCAGCTAAGAAGGAGCTAACCATTTTTAAGTGGATGCATGCACACTAATTTTTTAATTAAAAATGCATCATAGGAGACAAACTTGAACAAAATTGTATTTCCACTCTTTGAGGCAAGTTGTGTTTTTTAATTAAAACATTTCCCCTATAAAAATATATCCAAGACAGTTTTATAGTTTCATTTTGCTTTGGTTATAATATAAGCTATAAAACAAAAAGCTTAGAGCAATATGCAAAATAAACCAAAACTTTTGTAAAACCCAGGGTAAGAAAGTGACATTTCTCATATGTGTTTCTGTATGTGTATGTGTATATAGATATACAGGTTCAAATTACTTACCAATGCCATATAGATGCATTGATTGTATATGCATGCATATGTGTATGTGTATATATATGCATGTACTCATATATTATATATCAATATGTATGTATATGTTTATATATGTGTGTATGTATGTATATGTTTATTATGTTATATATGTGTATATATACATGCATACACACACACACACACACACATAGAGTGCCCAAAAATGAGACATATTTTAAAAAAGGAAAAAACTATATTAAAATTGTAATACTCAATATATACCAATAACAAAAGATGATACAAGTCATGTGTATCCAGTATATATACTCCATACCTGAAAATGGCTACAATTCAGGGAATGAGAAGTAGAACGTAATTTGTCTCATTCATTCATTTATTCAGCATTTGTTTTTCATCCCCTAATGCATGCTAGTGATGACACTCAGTACTGAGATACAAAGTGGCCCATTAAAACATGTTCTTGATTTCAAGTTACTTACACTGTGGAGGTGGAGAAGGTTATAGGCAGCTAAACAGGTGGTTGCAATAGCCTGTGGAAACTATTGATTGGACAAGCAGAGGGTGCCAGAAGAGGACTCTAAACCACTTAATTAAGAAGGCACAGAAGATTTCCTTTAAGAACTGCTCTCTACTGAGACCTGCAAGGTTGAATTGTCTTTAGGTAGACGGAGGAAGTCGATGTAGAGAAGGTGAGGGGGAGAGCAAAGCAGAGCTGGCAGCATATCTGAGGGCATAGAGACAAGACAGCAGATGGGCAGAGGAGACAGAAGGAGGGCATAGGAAGTGCTGTAGCTGGAGAAGAGGCAGTGTCTACATCATGAAGGTTCTCACAACTCATGTTGGTGAATTTTAAGTAGGAGAATGAGATGATCACATGTGAGCATATGGGAAAGAGTTGCACATTGATGAGATTGGAAATCCTGGAATAATATAGCCATCAGGGAATTAAAAAACATGAGATTCATAATTAATAGCTCTGAGTCTTTTTTGGTCAAGTCTACAGATTAGCAATAATTAGACATCAGTATGGCAGCTGTTTTATCCTGCAAATTTATATAAGTGTGATAGTGAAGATCACTCAAAATTCCTGGTTGGTTTTACTGCAGATGATTTGTCGCTGGTTAGAGGCAGTATAGTAGTAATATGTTCTTATCTTCTTAATTGGTTCCTCCCTTAGTTTAGTATGAATAGCAATTAGACAAACCTAGTTAATCGTAAGTTGACATTAAGAAGATAAGAGAGAATTACTGCCATTTAAAGTCAACTTACTGATAGAAATTCACATTCTTTGTATTTTGGAGTCTCAAGAACAGAAGATAGCCTCCTGTGGGATGGGATCGAATACCTTACAAAACAATACCAACAAAAAGATCTCATATTATAAACACCACCATGCCCCAAGGGAAAACAAGTGTTAAGGAGAAATGATTATTGAATATGTAATAAATTTGAGGGAGTTCTCAAAATTGTTGATGGCCCAAAGCACCTGTGCAACTGGGTTTCCAAGATTCCTTGAATTTTAACTTTTTTGGTCACCTCTTTGAGTTGGATCTGACTCTTAAAGCTCATTTTAAAATGCTTTCATATTTCTATGAAAGAATTATATATAAATTCATTAGTCGGGATTACTCTGTCAGCCTAGTTGACTGTTGTGATAGGGCTGTGAAAAGCACAAATCAGAATACATTTATTCTGTGTGACACAAGCAAGTTTAGGAAACATGGAGATTTTGGAAAGACAGGCTCGCGGGGGAAGGAATGACCGCAGTCTCCTATCTGGGCATGCGAGGAGAGGACTTGGTTCTCAAAATGTGGAAGTTTTATTAAAGAGGAATTGAAGAAAAACTTGAATCTTGAAAGTGCTAGTTACATATGGTTCTAAGTGCAAATTTTAACAGAATTACTGCTATCTGGACAGTACCTTAGAATTAGCTGTAATGAGATGAGCTTTATCGTTCAAGTTTATTGAAGCAATGCTTACTTGTCTGCAGAGCAATTGTACCTCACTGAAGAAGAAACACCGCGCCTCAGAGCCGATCATACACTTACACCAGCCTCTGACCGTTTAGGTACCAAGTAACATCGAGAAGCCAACAGCCAGTTAGAATCTAGATTCTAGAATCCAGCAATTTCTAAGGTTAAAGTGAGCACTCACTATCACTGTGTTCCTTGGGATTAATGAACAGTTTGCTTATCAGGATTTTTTAAATAAATGGGCAAATGAAAGAGGTTTTTTTGAGGAATCCTTGCATTCTATGGAGGGGCTTTTTGGGGTCACCATAGCGGGCTGGTGGAGAGGGAGAGGGAGGACAAGAAATAGGGGGCAGAGGGGAGAAAGCAGAGGGGAGAGGCAGAGGGAGGCTGGTGTTTGGGCATCCTCCTTTCAACCTGAAAGAGGACAGCGTCGCTGTTTTTGTAATTAGAACTCCATATAAGATTTCCTTGAAAAAAACCCTATTTTTTTAAAGAAGAAAAATGAATGAGTCCATTCTTTTCATTTTTCTACTGAAAACACTGTGTACACAGAGGCTTAGCACCGTGTCACACACGGATTAGAGCAAAACCGGGCTGAGAAGCTGGATGGCTTGTTCCCTAATAGCCCTGTGTCCGTTCAACTCCTCCTAAACAGCCATACACGTTGGTGTTGGAGTTTTAATTAGCAAAATGTGTTAGGCTGCAATACAGAAGGCACGCTCAGTCAGTAAGTTGTGCTTCCTCAGTTGCTTCTCTTAATTTCCTGACTGATGCTGACGGTACAGTGGATGATTTGAGATGCATTTGGTGATGAATGAAAAGTAAGTCCTGGCCCTTTTCTTTCATCACATCCCTAGTTCTTGTTTGGGGATGAATCGCTGATGCTAATCAGGTTACTTGTGATAATTTTCCTTCTCATAACTAGAAGTGACTCTTCTTGGGATAATACTGGATGTGGAGGACATACCCGCACTCGGTCAATTTCTGAGTGTCATGTGCTTATCTGCATGCATGTTTCCCTGTGTATCTTATCAGTAGCGCCGACTGACATGAAATATTCCTGAGACAAGGGGTTGCTTGGTCAGCTTGCCAAGGGCTACAGCCATGGCCTTCTGGGCAGACCCAGTGGAAGTAAACATTCTTTTATTAGCTGGAAGCATGCCCACTTTCAAATTTGTTTAAAAGGAAAAGGAAATTTCTCCTCACTGCTTATTCTATTTCTAAACATCTTGAAAAGGCCTCTTTTTCATCTTTTATTACAGGACATTACAAGGATGGCAGAAATTAGACTTTCCTGAGCATTTACAAATCTAGTGTTTTGAAAGGTATATGACTTTTTCCAGGGAAATTAATGTAATGAGAAATGTTTTACAGACACCCTAAATTATAGAAACACAAACACATTCCGTGTGTGGCTTTTCATTTTCACCGGAGCATTAGTCTCTGGGTAGATGGCTTTCTCAATGGCCCCCACGCTGTGGCCTCTGTCCTGCCAGCTCTCCAGCTTGTCTCCCAGCTCGCTTTACTCCGAAATGGTTTTTGCACCCACCATTCTTCTTTTGCAATCTGTCTTTCTTTCTTGTTTTCTTTTTCTCACTGTTCCACTTCTTTATTGCTTATCTTCATATATATCTGACAGTGTTGTTTTAGACTTGCTTTGATATATTTGTATTCTTTCTGGGTTTGTATTATTCTTACATGCTGGGCACTCCTAAATCTCTATACCTATCATTGGTTTCTGCATCTACCTCTAACCCCTTGCTGGACGTGCCCACTGGGAAGGGCCATAAGCGATTCAAGTGAGGTCATATCTGACTGGTATTCCTGACCTCAGTGCATCATCAGTAACCCTCTCCAGACACTGTGAGAATCTCTCATTCTACCTCTTACTCCCCAATTTACCCAGTGTATTATTTTCAAAACTTCAAGCCTGTCCCTTTGTTTGAAGGCCACCCTCTGCCTGGTTTGTTCCTCAGGCTATCTCTTTCTCATGTTAATATGACAGAATGTTGTACAAAGGCAGTTCAGACGGATTTAACAATAAATTAGGCCTCCTCCTTCCCTTCAGAACACTTGCTATCTAGTACGGTCCACAGATCCTATACACTAATAATAATAGAAATAATGACTAAAATGTTGAATGAGATGAATGATATTTTGACAGATGTTAGCAGTCAAAAACAAAGTTGTAGGATGCCTTCCTTAGTCCTCATATTTTGCTGCCTTCATTATTTCAATCACTATTTACAATGGCATACATATTTAACAAATGTATCTAGTTTTTTTGCCAGTGTTACTTGAAAGGGGCACGCAATTCATTGCATGCCACTGTGAAAACATGGCATGAGTGCCAGAAAGGAGTGGGAATAAACTGTCAGAATTCAGAGGCAGGAGCATCAGCCATGGGAAAAAGCCTGGAACGGTGGACTTTGGGGATTTGCTCCAGTGGTGACTTATGACATGGAATGTGAGACTAAAAAGGAGCTTTGGAAGCTGATCATCAGGCAAAAGGGATCACAGACCACCCCAAATAACTATTAATTGCAAGCACAGTAAAAACTGCTTGTTTTTACCATTTAAATGAGATTTAACAACACTTATATGATATTGACTCTGCTCTAGGCACCACTGGAAGTAGGTGCTATAAATATCCTGGTTTTCTACATGACTGAACTGAGGCATGGGGAGTTACGTAAGTCACTTGTCCAAGGTTGACAGTCAGCAACTGGTGGAACTGGGCTTCTGGTGGCACCAAACAAAGCCACAGTGGCTGGGCACTGTACTTGCTTCATCTCTTATATCAGGCATAAGAATAGATATTTCACAGCGGAAGGAGTTGAGTCACAGAGTGGTAGATGACTATGAAGATGCTTTTAAATTTAGAAAACATTTTCTCATTGTTAATACAGTAAATTCCACTATTCCAGAGCACCTAGTTTTAATAAATAATTTGGTCTATTTAGTCTTGCGCTAAGTTTGACATGGGTGTTGTTAAATACAATATACATTGTAAAAACAGATATAGTTTGGTGCTATGGTTATGTAAGAGAATATCCTTATTTTAGGAAATACACATTGAAATGTTTAAGATAGGACAATAGTATACGCAAATTACTCTTAAATATGTTTATGTACATGTACACACACATAGCATAATATATAAATATATGTATAGATAGGTAGGTTGGTAAAAAAGGAAAAAAAAAACAAACCAAAAAACAAATGGCATAAAATATTAACCATAGGTGAGCCTAGGTAAAGGTTTGTGAATATTTATTTTTTTCTTTTTTGCAATTCATGTATGTTTGAATTTCTGAGTAAAAGGTTTTATTCCTGGGGAAAAAGTTAACAACAACAAAAAATAGTTACTTGTACTAATCTGAATTTTTTCACTTTGTGACCCCTTTTTCCTCTTTTCCTTCCCCAAAGGGCTCCATGTTTCCTGACTCCTCTCATCTCTAAGAAGCAGGTGACTGCTTTGTTTCTCCAAAAGTGTGGTTGGCAGAGGGAGAGGAGGAGGGTGTTCCTTCAGACTACCTGTCTCTGGCAAGGGGAGGGCATGCCCGCATTGTGATGGTTATGCTTTATTAGGTGGGTCCCTCAAATGAAGACCTTTAAATGTATAGATGTTTTCACAGACATATAGAAATTTTTATTTAACTCCATGGTTTATTATTTTTTCTTTTTAGCTTGACTTATCCATAAACCAGTCTGCCCCAAGATAATAAAAAGTTAATTATACCAGTATTGACTAAGATTGGATGATACTCAAAATATGTAAATAATTAACAGCCACTAGGACTCCAGCACTGGGCTGTGATAGACACTAGTGTTTATCTGGCTGACCTTTGCCATCAGCAGCCAGGTTGGGTAAGGTTAAGCTCAAGTGGTGTGTGCTGGGGGAAAATCAGCTAAGATATATCTACTTTGAAGACAAGAATGTGAGTCATCTTATCTTTAAAGAGAAAGATAAACAATAAGAATAAAGGTAAAGAAAAGAATGGATGAGACTTAGATAGTTAGATAGCTTTAAGGTTTCTGTTGATAAATGTATGTAGTTCTAAACTTATAGTAAATTCCTTCCATGAAGCTGCTTTTTCTTCCCTCCAAGTTGCTGCTTCTCTTTCTATAGAGCCAAGCTTGTAGGTACTTTACTTGCTTTACCTTTTCTATAAGGCATAAGAATAGATGTTTCACAGCTGAGGGAATTGAGTCACAGAGTGGTAGATACCTATGAAGATGCTTTTAAATTTAGAAAAGTTTTTCTCATTTTTAATACAGCAAATACCTATTCCAATAGATCTTGTTTTAATAAATAATTTGCTCTATTTAGTCTAACACTGTCTTAATTACACAACACATTTATGCACATATATAATTATATACACATATAAAGTATATACATATAACATATAAATTATACATATAATATTTGTACTGAACATTAAGAAATCCCTCTCCAACTGATCTTACAAATTTACATTTTCATAAGCAGTATGTGAGGGCTTTCTCCTGAAGTCTTCTCCAAACACTTGTTAGGAGTTTTGTTTTCTGTAATCTGATAGGCGTGTTATAGGGAATTTTTTTAATAACTAAAAATATTTAATTCTAGAAAGGACCTTAAAATAATCAACTCCAAATCTTCATTTTCAAGAGGAAAAGGAATCTTAGGGCACTTATGTAATTTACTCAAAGCATTAGAACCCAATACTTAATGGCCACTGTCTTTTTCCCATTCCATTATGTTATAATAAATGATCTTATTTAAATTGCCTCATGTGCTGTTTCTAAATTAAGTATTTTTCATATCGTTCAGTGCAAATTTTAATTTGAATTATTTATATGGGAAAATAGAAAAATAGAAGTTGGTGTTCATGAGTTTAGATCAACTGATTCTTTGAAGCTACTGAACCGATGCTATAAAATTATTGTACGATCAATTAAATTATTCATTCAATTGCACTTTGAGTGTTAATAGCATACACTACACTCTCTAATTATTTCTTGAGCTTTACTTTATTAACATCCATAAAATTAAGTATTAATTTAGAACATTCTATAAAATGAAGCATATACTATAACCCTAATGTTATCACTGTAGTGGGTAATGGCTCTAGAAGGAAAATTGAATTCAGTAGGTTACTTTACATCTTCAAAAGTGGTTTTTACTAAAACCATTAAATGTATATGAAAACAACATTTAAATGCAGATAATTTGAATAATTTCTCAACATTTTTTTAATGTTAGTTTTATTTTTCCCACTACCTTCCAATCATTAATTCAAAAAAAAAAGAAAGGAAAAAAAGCAATTAACTTCAGAATGTGTACTTGAAATTATCCCAAGGACCTAACTCTAAAGATGATTAAACAAGGATAATAGAAGAGAGGCCGTGTGGCTCTGCGTTTCCATGCGCGAGTGCCCGATTTTCCTCAGGTCTTCATGAGATTTGCCTTCTGCTCTTTGGCATCTGGGGTGGCGCTTATTTCCAAGATTTTATTAAGATAGTTAATTATGCTATTGTTTGTGGGCTTTTAATCTTAACTTCATTATTTTTTCAATAATTGTTTACTCTCAATTTAGAATGTGCAGCAGGGAAGCCAAATTAAAAGAGTCATTATAAATCCAGAGGTGCAGAGTGTTTAAGAAGCTTCTAAAAAAATGAATTTTGGACTAAAACATTTTCTTAAAACACCTCGCTCTCTCATTATCCTCTCTCTCTCTCTCTCTCTCTCTCTCTCTCTCTCTCTCTCTCTCTCTCTCTCTCTCTCTGTCTCTCTCTGTCTCTTTCTTTCTCTCTATTTTATTTATTTTTTGAGCTGGGATTTATTTGTATCCTTTAGCCACACAGGAGATGATGTCAGAGGACAGTAGAGTGTTAAAATGTCTATACGCATTATCATAATGGGTTACAGACTTGAGACAGTCCACCATGATCTCACCAAGGAAACTAGGTTAATATGGATTATATGTTGGAAGCATACGGCCTGGAGCTCTGCTGGTGAGTCAGAGAGCAGACATCTTAATCTGAGTTCCCACCATCATATTATCGCTAAAATATAAATTCATCAATATCTCATAAACTGCATTGGTTTCAGAAGTTCACTGACAAATAATTTTACTTTTAGGTAGGTGAATAGGGAAATTATTCCTTACTGCATTTTAAAATCCTCTCTATTATTTTGCATTTTAACCTAAGAAGTACTTTGAAGAGTTATAGTTTTATGACTTTATGATTGCAATTTGAATCTGTGTACATCTCTGATTATCTGGATATGTCATTGTGCCAACAATGATTCACTGTGGGTCTCCGTGGCGCAATACTGAGTGCTGGTTGAGTGGAAGGAGAAAATTGTATATGAGTGGAGAGGAGAAAATTGTATATGAGTGGAGAGGAGAAAATTGTATGTGACTGGTGCACAAATGGAATGATAGTATGGAGAATGTTTTTGTTTTTTAACACTTTTTCCACCTTGGACTGGCAGGCTTAAATTTTAAGAAAAAGTTATTCATATAGAAATTGCACTTAGAAGGTATTTTGTCCAATAATTTGGTATAATAAAGCAAAAGTAACATTGCCAAAATAGCCAATAATTCAAAACAGAAACAAAATTAGAAATCTACTTCTAATCCATATTAGAAACAAAAAAGGCAGAGAATGTATGTTGCCCATACTAAAATGAAAGCTGTGTTCACGTCCTCTAAGTACTAGTTAGTCTGGACTGAATTAACTGCTGTATATGTACCCAGTAGAAACTCTGTTATAAGGTACTATTAGCTGGCCATCTTTTAATCATAAAGATTAATCTTTAGTAATTTATACTTAAAATACTTTCAAGTTGAAATCATCCCATCTGCAAATATTTTACTGTAAAACAGACAATATATTATAAGATGTATTTATTATATACTCCAATGCATGTCTTTGGAGTAAAATTCTTTTTGATATTGATTGAATAATAATCTCTCATTAATTTTGTAACTTATCATTAGTAATCCAAATAATGCTTTATCATCAGTCCTACATGATTATCTTAGCTTATGAAATTCAAGATGTTTTCGGTTTTTATACATCGACACAGACAACAGCTAGATGATGGAAAACATGTTTTCGTTCCCCATGATTGCTTTTCATGTGAACCATAAATAGGAAATATTAAACACACAACTGAGGATTTTAAGATTAGGCTAGTCTAAAGATAAAGATAACACATCAACATGAATTTGCAAAAATAATTGAGCAAAAGAACACATGAAAAACGTAGGGTTTTTTCAGTCTTTTGCCTGTAAGACAACTATAATATATGCTATCCCCTTTTATCAGGTTGAAACTAAAGCAAAGGGTTTGATCTTTTGTTTCCTTTTAAAGTTCACTCTTCACCTTGCACATCTTTTCTTTTAAAAATCTGATATTCTGAAAAGCGGTGTACTGATTTCCACTTTCTCATTTATAATGGTTTCTAATATATGTATACACATTTATATGTTTGACATGTAACTTTGTTCAACCATGGAAGAGAGAAAAGTCTGTAATAATTGGATCTTAGTGTAACTTGAACAGAAAAGGAAAAAACATATAGTCCAGATTCTGAAAGAAATACAGACTTCCTATCTATTTATCTCAGAAGCCTGGCACCTTATTATTTTGCTAATGGCTCCCACCCAGATGTCTCAGGTAACATAAGTAGCCAACTATGATACCTTTGTTTTTTGATAATGGATAACGTTTTGTAACAGTCTCTGGGTTAATGTCACACTTTTCTGATACATGATGAAAAAAATGCTTATTGGCCTATCTAGCCTAATTATGCTACATTCTAGTCAAATTTCAATCATGTAAATGTCCTCTAACTACTGCTCTTTGGTTTTATGAAGTTTGGTCTTGCCAGGTTTTGGGTCTCTTGTCAAAATCCCCAGGGATTTTGTGGAGAGCTGGATTACAAGTGACTTTGGCATTTGTTGAATACCAGCAATGAGCTGGAGCCTGGGGTGCTCAACACAAGACAAGACTGCCTTCAGGTTTGGAGGGGGGCCATCTGCTAATACACAGGCAGATGGTAGGAAATTAAGAGTAAAATATTATCCTCACTTCTCTTTTCCTGATTCACACACTGAATATGGAAGATTTATGGAAGGTTCAAAGCATCAAAATGGCAGCAACAGTAGGTTAAATCATTGTGAAAAGGAGTAACTGGAAAACACATAATCTGATCTGTGAAGAAATAATGTGTTAATAAGAGCAAAGAGGGAAAGCCCCAGAGATTAGTTTATTACTTTATGAACCAAGAAGTTTTTAGAAAAAGTTTGCTTCTCATCAAAGGATATTCTATACATTAATAAGAATGATCTGAGTTAAGAAGAAATCATATGTGGATAGCAAGGGGAGAGCAATGACATGAAACCAGAGGACACAGAATGAAAACTACTAGAGTGGTCAAAAGTGGGTGTGACTGCAGGAAACCGTATCTGACTTAGGTATAACATAGAAGTGGAGAAGTGCTGCAAGAATTCAGGTTATGTAAGTAAAAGAAACAACAAGAAGAAAGCAGGCTCTTAGGCAAACCACAGATTTTCAAGCCACAAATAGTAATCATTTCCCAAAATACAGGACAAATGAATGAGGAAAAAATTATTAAAGTGTAATAGGCCACTCACCAAACTTGAAAAATAAGACATCAGATGGGAAATTTAGAATCATCAATATTTACAAGCAAATCAAGTGAAAGAAAATGATGCTAACAGATGTCCTGGAAAATTACGTTTACTATAAGAAATTTATTATGCAAGAATTTATATGCTGATATAAAGCATGATATTTATAAAGCATGTTATTCGTAAAAGTTATAAAATTATATCCTTTATAATAAATCACTAAAGAGAGTAGAGCAATATCTGTCAATATAATTCTTTACAGTGGAAAAGGAAACTCCATGATTATATACCTTTCTATGAATATACACACATGTGAAAAATACACATATTTTTAGAACTATAACGTTAAGAAAATAAACTGTTCAGGTATCATTTCTGTAATAATTGCTTAAAAAATAATTCCAAACCAGACTTAAAGTACAAACTAGCAAGTTTGATTACAAAAAGGTCGCAATGACTGGTGAATACAAACTACTGTTCCTAAGAAGGCAAAAGGATAGCAGTGATGAACCTAAATAATTGTAACTAAGAAAATAAAATAATACAAAATATAAACAAATAAAAGACCTTTAAAAGGTCAAAGAAACAAAAACCATGAAGAAAGGTGAGGAAAAAGGACTACTCAACTTGCACTAAACGTAGTAGAAAACTATTTTTAAAAAATGTACATTAGAGCATTAGAAAACTCATTTTACAAATATTTGTGACAAAAACTTGGATGCATTAAATATTACAAAACCTAAATCAAGTATGATAAAGTACAGGGCATAGGCTAAAGATGTACTGAAGTTTAGTAAATTTTACAGTGATGGAGATGATTTAAATTCTTTTTAAAATAGAAATAATCTAGAAATAATTTAATAATCTGGAAAATAATTTAATCTAAAAAGTATTAAATAGATTCCAATTATCAGCTAATTACAAGAGGCAGCAAAAATTAAAATCATTTTAAATATAAAAAAGAAAAAGCCATATATAAATTAAACTCAAATAAAAGTAGGAATTTTCATATTAATTTTAAAGCATATAAATTATTTTAAAAGCATTTTATTTATTTTAATTAAAATTTATTGGGGTGACAATGGTTACTAAAATTACATAGGTCTCAAGTGTACAATTCTGTAATACATCATTCTATGTATCACATTGTATATTCGCCACCTAGAGTCATTTCTCCTTCCATCACCATATATTTGATCCCCTTTGTTTAAACTGAGAAAAATCTAAGATGAAAGAGAAAACCATTAGATTATGTCATATTAAAATTTAAGGCATTTGTTGTTACCAAATCTTTTGAATAATAAACACCTGCAGGAAAAAATATATCATTAAACAACCAACAGAAAATTATGTAGATAGAATTTTAATTAGAACATCTTAAAAATTGTTATCAGTATACCAGGCCAACTAGTCAACAGATCAATAAGAAACTTAACTTGAATACAGATAGAATAAAATGCATCACATTGTACACGCTACAGATGTGGGATATGTTTTCCATTCATGTATCCATTTAATATTTAACAGATGATTTTATCAACACATACAATCCCAATAAATACAATAGGGCAAAAATCATTAGGGTTTTATATTCTGATGAAAATATGAAAACTAGTTTAACTCAGCTGTTAAGATAGTAATGCATATCTTTTTGATCAAAAAATAACTAATATTTAATTTCCAAGGTAATACAATTACCTTGAATATAAATTCAAGAGTACAATACAAATCTTCAAAATGTAATTGAAAAATAACATATATATATATATATATATATATATATATATATATATATATTCTTTATGCTTTTATAAATGAATATAAAATAGAAATATGTGAAACAAGCTGTAATATTAACATTTTAGGGCCGGCCAAGTGGCGCGTTGGTTAAGAGCTGGTTTGGGACGCCAGAGGGCCCTGGTTTGGATCCCACATATGAGGGTCAGTGACACTGCCCTCTACAGCTAAGATGCTGAACAACAGCTCAGCCTGGAGCTGGGCTGCAGTGAATTGCCAGTGACGGTAGGCTGCAGCCCCTGCTGCAGTGGGTTGCCATGGGCTACCGTGTGTAGCCAGCAGCCAGCGTGAGTGGCCATCCAGAAGCCGGCAACTGATTTGCCTTGCCCGGAAGAGCGCAATGATGGTGCCAACTTGGGCCAGTGAAGCAACGTCCTCCACAGCTAGACTGAAGAACAAAAGGACAGCAACTGTCTGTTCCCCTTCCAATTCCCCAGCACTGTTCCCATCCCCCAATCCCCCAATAAAAATCTTTAAAAAACAAAACATTTTAGTAAAATATAAAACCGTGTTAAATGAATAAAGTAAAAGAGAATGAGAATTATTTATATATAAAATAAATATTTTTCTCCCCATACCACACATAATTATCAGAAAACTACATCAAAAAACAACAAAATCTACTTTTTCTTTAAATATTCTTGAAGCCAGAAGAGGAAGAAATAAAGAGGAAAATGTTGAAACTGTTGAATATCTTTTTCTCAGTTAGTATGGCTAAAAGGTAAGAAAATCTTATTCTTTTGGGCTTCATGTCTATCAGCATATTTTCTTTTTTTTTATTTTAAATTAAAGTTTATTGGGGTGACAATGGTTAGTAAAGTTACAGAGGTTTCAGGTGTACAATTCTGTAATACATCATCTATGCATCACATTGTACGCTCACCACCCAGAGTCAGTTCTCCTTCCGTCACCATGTATTTGATCCCCTTTACCCTCATTTACCATCCCCCCCTTTACCCTCCTGTAACCACTAAACTATTGTCTGTCTATGCGTTTTTGTTTCTTTCTTTCTTTGTCTTGTTCCTTTGTTGCTTTCAGTTTTATATCCCACAATATCAGTGAAATCATATGGTTCTCGACTTTTTCTGTCTGACTTATTTCTCTTAACATATTACAGCAGGTTTTCATTTACCATTACATGTATGAGGGAACCTATAGGATCTGTCTCTCTCTGATATAAAACAGCAGTCCACTGGAGATGGACAGGAAAATTCCTTAGTTCTTCTATCTCTACCTCTGTCTTTTCACTCCGGAATGTGAATACCAGTACAGTAGTTTGTTTGAGAGTGAACCCAGGGAGCCCAAGCAGGAGAGAGGGGGATGAGGCTAGGGAAAGGATTCAGGATGGGGTGTGCTAAGGAGATGCCCGCTGTGGGCAAATGAGCCTCCGAGCAGCTGGGGCCCTGGGACTGTGGAGAGCGTGCCTCAGCGTCACCTTCTTAAGGGAAGTGGGAGCTGGGTGTTCATTCTTCAGTTCCCCTTCCTTGATGTCTGGGGCTGCCGGGCTTGGGAGGGAGTTGACTTCCCACTGCTGACCTGCCTCTTGCTGAAAGCAAGACCCAGAAGTGAGTCACAGGGGCGAGCACTAGACACTGGTGCTGAGGGCATGCATATGAGCAGAAGGCAGGGTCTCTTCCATCCCCTCCCCTCACTGAGGCATCTTTTTAGGCAAAATCCGTCTGATGAGGCGAGCATCAGTAATACAATACCTGGGTCATAATTAAATACCATGGATGGCAAGTGAAATATTATTCTTGGAAAAGATGAGCTGCTGAACTTTGCAAAAATATGAAAGTGATCAATAAAATTAATACAGATTTTTTTTGGACACCAGTTGAAAACAAAAAACGAACAGACATGCTAAAGTAGAAAGGTAGGATTAAATGAGAAAATTTTATAGCCTATATATATGGAAAGTAATAAATAAATGTTGTTTCAAGTAAAATGTTGTAAATTACTTCAAATTACACTTAGGCTCAATTTTGGAAGAGTGACTTATAGTGGAAATTTAAGAGGCTGCATTTTTTAAGACAGATATTTTAGAATATAAAAATTTCTAGGTTTTTTTTTCTGTTTCTCTCCACTTGTTGAAAAGTAAAGCACTTATTTTCTATATTAGAAAATAAAACACACATTTAAGCAAATATCAATAGTATATGTTTCATAGTTCATTAATTTTTCAGTTAAAGATTAAAAATTTTTATGACATATTCATAATTTGGACTAAAATGTGTTTGAATAGTTTTATTATTTGCAATGGAAAAGCAACTTACATATTTGATTGAAACTCCATGTTTTAATTAAGAAATGTTAAGTAGTGAGAGTACTGCCCAACAGAAATATAATGTAAACCACATTTATAATTTAAAATTTTCTGGTAGTTGCATAAAAAAAGTAAAAAGAAACAGGTGAAATTAATGTTAATAATATTGTATTTAACCCAATATATCCAAATATTACCACTTAATATGTATTGACTGATCATATATTATGTATTTATTACATACTTAATATGTAATAGGTATAAAATAATTGTCAAAATATTGTGTGCTCTGTTTATATATTAATACTTAGTCTTTCACATCTGGTGTGTACTTTACATTATAGCATATCTTAATTTAAAGGAGCTATATTTCAACATTCAGTAACCACATGTTGCTAATGGTTCCCACATTGGACAATGCAACCTATTAGGAACACAAAACCTATTCCCAATCTTTTCTTTGTCTATTTCCTGGGTCTCATGGAAGGGATAAATTGACATCACCCAGAGATGTCCTAGCATGAGACTTTGAACATCGGAACGAGTCTGAGGCCATCTTTCTTCTGTGGTGGCAACTGGCAAGCAGGGTAGAGCACGGTGAGTGTGGTGGCGAGGCTCCACATTCCGTGCCCATCAGCTCCTCCATGGGGTGAGGCAGTGATGACAGTGGCCGGGTGGGTGCAGTAGCAGAAGCCACCGAGGCTTTGCCTCCACATGCCTTGGGCTCTTGCGGTCTTCTTCCAATGCCCAGTTGTCTGTCACTCTACTCTTCCTTGGAATGATGCCTAGTTCAAGAATCCAGGAAACATCTGCTCAGGAAACATTTCCTGACTTCGCTCACTCTGTTACCAATGTATGATTTCGTCCTTCCTAAGTACTTATCATAGTATTTCATAGTTGCCTTTTTAACTTCTCTGTCTTAGCAAAGGCAGAGATTGTCTCTTTACTATTGCTATTTTTATTATTAATAATTATTTAATTAGCATCTGGCACATTATAGGTTCTCACTACCGTAAATGTTTATGAAATGAATGGCTAAAGGATGGAGAGAGTAACAGTGGGCCTAGTATTGAGAACTAAGGACAGAACAACTGTGGCTCATGTGACAAAAAGAGTTCTGCATGTGGGAGTTTTTGGCAATGGGGCACATGCTGTGTAACTTAAGGCCTTGATTCAGCATTGGGGAAAAATATGCAAAAGTATAAACAAAGAAACATCAAGTGATTCTAAACATTTCCTTTATGACTTGAGCAATGCATAGGCCTGCTCTTAGTTTGGGATTCACAGTAGGTTTCTAATGAGTTCTCGTTACCAAATTAACTGGTTAAGTAGATGAACAAACATGTGTGTGATCTGGACATTTCTGCCGTAAACCTTTCATTACATCTAACACATAATTTATCTATTCTAACTTACAATTTTGGTTTTGTACTTAGGTGGGTCTCAAAAGAGATGAACTAGCCAACCATTTTTTTTTTTAAGAAACATGCTTTCCTGACTTTTGCTTATAACCTCCAAATTTAATTAGCCCCAAAGAGGCAAAAGCCTCAAAAGAAAGTCTTAATTTTAAGGAATGATAATATAACTCTTGCTTCCTGAATCCAACCACTAGAGGACCGCCCAATTCCCTTTGTCTTGGTCCCGTAAATTTACTGCAACTGGAGGCTCTCTTTTAATATATATTACATCATCAAAAGTCCACCAGATCTTTCATGAAGTGCCTTTGGATCTCTTTTTGTTGTTACTGTGCTTTGCTCTCCTTGAACTTTTGTCAAAGTGCCTGCAGGATTGATTTGCAAATTTATGTACAAAGTCTAGATTCCAGGCCCAAAATGAAATGAACATGGGATATGAGAAATGAGTTTTAGTTAAAAGTTAGGAGATTTAATTAAAGCGTAAGGATTTGTATTATGAATTTTAACTTTTAAGATAAATTTTTTTGAAACTATGTCTTAATTTAGGATAAAGAGCGAAACGGTCTTTCTGAGCTCAATATCGAAATCCTATAGTAATCTCAAATTCTCTCAGCTCCAAATCACTACTGGTAGCTATTCTATTATATTATAGTTGGGGATAAAATTTCCAGCAGGGCAGTACTGGTGAGGGGAGGGCCGAGGAGAAGCCACGTGGCCCTCCCAGTGGAGGCAAAGTGAGGATTCTTTGGGATACCCACATCCCCCTTCACAAGAAACCTAGGCTTTCCTGAACTGTCCTTTCTTTCCTTCTTATGTCTCAGGTATTGAACTTCCTGATTTACTTTCAATGGAAAATACTGGTTATTTTTCCTTGAAGTCCCCTCCTCACCCACCTTACTGTGGGATGAAATCCAGAGTCACCTTCATATGTCTCATCATAAAATTAGCACAGAGTCTTTGGTAGAGATTCTAATCAATTTCTTGAGGGCAACAGGAGAAAGATGATAAAATATTTATTTTTTTTAAACAAAACTTCTCCCTATTACTTATTTGAATGTATAAGTAAATAGAGCTAAGCTTGGATAGTTTTCACACAATTATTATCACGTCTTTGTTATTAAGACTCTCAATCAATATGTTTTCTAAATTCCTCTTAATTAGATTGAGAACCTTCCTTTATTGCCCACCTCCCTGTTCAATCCTAGAAACGCTTTTTTCCAAAGGACTAAACATTTTCACAGGGGCTTTGTTGAGCCATGTGTCTGAAGAATGTTAGTGGGTGTTATGTAAAGAAAGGATTCTGTGGTGGAATCTAGTTGGGCAAATGCTCCACAATCAGTACTGAAAGAATTCTCAGCAATTTTCATATGCTGACATTCAAGGAAAGTCTAAGGGGATGAAGAGTGCTGAGCATTTTCCTAACCAGTTTACCTATAGCAAATTCTTGCTTTTTTTTTTTTTTTTTTTTCTGAGCCATCCTGCCACCTGTTGGCAGCTCAGTGGCTGCTCAGCTCGGGCCGGGACTCGAACTGCTGTTGCTCAGAGCTCAAACTCTTGAGCGAGCTCTTAACCAGCTGAGCCACTCAGCCGGCGCCAGTTCTTGTTTTTTTTAATATATATTTTTCAACTGAAAGTATTGTTATATCACAAAGTTTTTCCCCCCAATTACTTGAAAAAAAATGTTCGTATACACAGGAATAATAAATATAGCTTTCAGTTACCAAAATACTCAGGGAATATTAATCCTCAATTCTGCAGAAATCTAAAAGTTTTTCAAAGCTTTGTTGTATTTACAAAGGAATTTCATCACAGAGCTACATCCGGTCTGTTTTGTAGAGAGAAAAACGGTGAAATCTCATTGTTCTAGATCCACCACTGCCAGGAAAGGGAATAAAGAAGCTACATCAGGAGTTATCTCTCTCGCAGTTTCAGTTTTCCTTTAGATATAGTACCTTCTACTGGATCATCCTGGTTCTGTTCAAAGCCGCAGCCATGTAGGTATTCTAGTAGGAATAAGTTTAAAACGAAATGAGCAGCAGCATATATGACCTTAGGTCTACTGGGTGAGCAAAAGTTAGGAAGGCGGCCTTCCATGCCTTTGGCACTGCAAGAACCCCCAGGGAAGCCACCACGGCCGGAGTGGGCTGCCCGCAGCCCCAAAGGTGTGTGGGAAGACTCCCCCCCAAACTTGAGGGTAGAACACCACATCTGCCACCTTCCACAGGGGCCACATGAAAATTGTGGTGTTTTCTTGTCTTTTGCTTTTAGCATCTTCCAGGATTGCATCTCACTGGTCAAGTCTAAACACACTGGCTGGAGAGTGAGTCTGAAATGTCTGTGGGCTTTAAGGCTCTGCAGTCAAGGACAGCTGAGAAGCCTGGGCACCAAACCTGGTGTCCACACACAGGGCCTGGTACACCTGAGTTGTACAGGTACCAAGCAGAAATCGGTACGGAGGCAGTTATACTAGGCAGTCAACTGGCCATCCAGTGTTGGGGGAAAGGGAAAAAAAGTACAAAGAAAAAAGGGTGTGTGTTTTATTCCACTAATTGGCATATTCACTTATCAGAAAGGACCATGTAAATCATTGGTTCTTAAGTTGTGGTTCCCGGCTCAGCGGGAACAGCAGCATCACCTGGGAATGTTTAGAAATGCAAAGTCTGGGGAAAACCCGGAAAAATGGAATCAGAAGCTCTTTGGACCGGCCTCCAATCTGAGTTTGATGAGGCCCACCAGGTATTTCTTTCTTTTTTTTTTAAGATGTTTTTATTGGGGAGTTGGGAAGGGGAACAGTGTTGGGGAATTGGGGAAGGGGAACAGCCAAGTTGTTGTCCTTCAGTCTTAGTTGTCGAGGGCGCAGCTAGCTCAGCTCCAAGTCCAGGCACCAGCCGGCAGCCAGAAGGCAGCTCATCAGCAGACATTTGTGATAGCACTACGTTTTGAGAACCACCGGTATACAGTTTTTGAAAGGAGTATTCCATGAGTATTACTTCAGTTCTAGGAAGGGTAAAGAATGCTTAAAGCTTTATAAAAGTCTTACTAGAGGCTAAAATGACTGAAATCTGTCCAAGAATATTTGGGTTGGGCTGAGAAAGGAAAAGGAAAAATAGCTGAACTCTGCATTTTGCAGAGTATTCGTGTTGGAGGAGAAAGACCGGTGCCTGAGTTACTGCAAAATTAGTTGGCACTCATAACAGAAGGTACTAAAAGGAATTGATGTAAATGATTCTAGTTTTTATACCTACTGTGTGAAAACTGGAGAGGGTGTGGGGGCACAGATACAGGTCGGTCCACATGAGTGGCCGCTCAGTTCCATGATACTCTTCATAATGCTGCGTCCTGAGCACCAGTGCGCAGCCACCAGCAGCCTCTGTTTCTTAGATCTGCCACAGCCTGCCCTGCACTGGCCTCCATCAGCTCAGGGAGGGATGCCCTGCAGGATGTGGGGATGTGGCGACCGGCTGTGTAGCCACCCCAAGTCTAGTTATGGTAAAAGGCATGCCTTATTACTTCCCTATAACTATGGAAAGGTTGGTCTCCAACTTTCCTTTCCCATCCTTAATTTAAAAAGTAGTCAAAACGAAACTCAGAAACAGTTATCAGCTAATAAGACTGAGGGAGTGTGAACTCTTACCATGCACAAAGTAAAAACAGGTTTTCAAACTGTCTTTTTTAATTTAACTATGGCTTCTGTAGGAGATTTTCCGAAGTCATCTAGCAGGTAGCTCCAGGGCAGAGTTACTCGCAGCCCTGGTTCCCTGGGGACTGGAAGGAATGACTCCCGAAAGCAGGCTTTCTTAGCAAACCTTATAAAAACCTCACTGCAGACTTTTGCTGCCAGGAGAAAGGTTTTAAGCATCCACTGATGAAACCTCTAAGACAATAAAAAGTGCCAGATACATCAGATTTGGGGTTTGAAACTGCTGATGTCCACATTTAGCTTAAACATGCTTTATCCAATATTGAAAAACTAATGTACTTCTCCATTCTTGCTCGTGAGGTAATGTCGTTTTGGAGAGATTTTCTTTCCTGTTAATACAAATCATAAGGGTGGCTGGCTATATAAAGTGAAGAAAACCGAAAACAAAAATATTATGCCCTGATTTATATTGGAAAGAAGTGGGGAAGGATATATGTTGGAGGGTTATTCAAAAGGAGGGAAAGAGATGCATAGTACATGTCCACTGTTCTGAAGTGAGCTATTTAATAACTCTACTTGACATGATGTCTAATAATCCTGTTACTGAATGACCCTTATTCATCAGAGCCAAAGTAAACAAAGCAGGATATTGAATTTTTGTCATGCATCAGGCTTTTTAAGAGTAGCTGTTATTAAGTTACTGTATATTTCAGGACATTTCAGGAGTGATAGAACTGTCCTGTATGCAGTTGTGGTACTGGTTACATGACTGTATGCATTTGTCAAAACTTGCAGAACTGTCCTTTAAAGTGGGTGGATTTTAATCTAGTAAGTTAAGCCTTAGTATGAAAATCGCTCTGCACATTTTAGACTGCTGAGAGATATGTCATTGTTCTGAGCAACTCAGCAGTTAGCTGTCATTAAAGCATATTAATTGTATAATTGATTGAATTAAATAGTACATGAAATGCGTTGAAAATTCATGCTAAGATTGATAACATCTATCAGAAAAAAAGCTCCATTGAAATAAAGTAATACAAGTAGTTTAATTTAGCATGGAATATAAATAGAACTTTTTTATTTAGTTTGTTTGAGTTTTATTCTTCACGCTCCTCTAAAAAGCTAGATTCATCTCCATTTTTAAAAAGGCAGATGATATGACACTGGCAGTCCTCCACATTTTACACACTTAATGGACATGTTCTATTCCTGTGACAGGAACAACCAATTATTTTCTGTGAATATATACAGGCTTTCACATAGACGCCTAAATACAGGTGGTGTAGTTATATCAGTTTCACTTTTACAATATCCAATTAACGATTTGGGATTTTTTATTTCTGCCTCTGCTGTATGTTTTATTAAGCATTTTAATAAAGCCTATTTTTAAACCTGATTGTTAAAATGATTTTTAACATGGCTATTTCCAATCTATTTAAACTTTGGATTCCATCTCCTCCCTCTCCCTTCAGCCAAGCCATTTTAACCTCCTAATGGTCCCTTACTTTTCCTTGTTAAATCTTAACAACCTATTACTCGCTCTAGGCTGGTCTGGCTCTCTCAGAAATATATGCTGTCTTTGAATTGTAAGTGCTTAAAGGCTTCTTTGGGTCAGGTAAGGGCCATGGGCTAGCGCCCAACGAACTGGAAATGTTGGTACCTACAAGAACTCTCAAATGAAGGCTTTTTATGTAGAGTGATGAGGTGAGGAACCCGGGGTTCCGTGTTAGCTTACTGTACTCACTGTTTCACAGGCACATCCTCTAAAAATGAAAACCCACTTTTCACTTAAAAGGAATGAATTGCATCATACCACAATTCTTTTTTTTTTCTCCCTCCATTTCACACAGTTGTCCCCAAACATCAACTGACCCAAACTAATTCATTGTCTTTATCCAACATTATGGAGTTTTTTTACTCCATTTAGAGTTTTACTCCAAAATCTCTGAAAGAAAAAAATAAAAAGCAAAATGTGTTTCTGTCATATGCTTTATTTCTTCAAGTTATTATTTTCTTTAATGGTGGATGAAACCTTCAAGTGACTTTGAAATAAATTGTAGTTACACTGAGGAATTTTTTGGTGACTAGAATTATCTTGTATAAATCACCACAATAGGTTATCCCATTATTTGAGAACATGTAACTCTTAGCTTTCAATTCAGCATTAAACTTCACATGTCCCAACTAGTATTAACAGATGAGTTCCATAAGATCACTGAACCCGTAGAATCAAGTTTTAAGCAATTTCCAGTTAAATTAGTAACAAGCATTGTGGAAGAGGTGAAACATTAGGATGGGTGGAATTGGCACAGAGTTCTGGGAAGATATTTGTATGTGCAAATTCACCTGCTAAGTGTCCATTATCTTGTTTACCCTCTGCAGGGAGGAAGCTCCCATGCTCTTTCTGACAATTATGTAGGTGCCTGCAGGCTTCTAGAACATTCTGCCTGAGGAACTCTATCTCAGGCTTTGCCTTGTGGCCATTGCTTAGGTGGAGCCCTGGAAACAGTGCTGACACCCAGAGAGTCTCCACCTGCAAGAAGGTTCACCTAGAACCCTCCACGGGTATCAGTGACTCTGCTGTCCCTGCTGCAGGTTTCAACTGACTTGTGAGCCTGGATGGCAGTTCCCAGGGCAGAAAGTTGGAGAAGTCCTGTTGGGAAGACGGGAGTTCTTCAAAATCTAACTCAGATTTCTGGGGCTGAGGAGACCAGCCACAGGGCTGTTTCTGATAGAGCGTGTCGTAGCCACGCAAAGCAGCCTGTGGTAGCCACTCCTGAGGTCCTTATGAGATATAGTGATGATTACAATATTGAAATGCTTCTTCAAGACAGCCTAGAAATTTTAGTTAAAGCCAAAAAACAGTGCTTCTGGAAATGCATAGAGCACATAGAAAACCCTGCTGGTTTTAGTCGATTCTGTGGTGTGGCATGGGAAGCACATGTTTGATGAGTACTTTAGATGAACAGCTAACAATTGTGTCTTTGAGAAGGCGACATGAAGAGGACATTGAGAGGAACCTTGAATGTGCTGAGTGTCCTGTTTGTGTCCCCTCCCCTGTCCACTCTCCATTTTTCCCATCCTGCCCTGTGCTCCTGAGTGGTGACTACACCAACCAGGCTCGCTTTCTTTCTCTCAGGCGCTGGTGGGCTGGCCTGTGCATGTTCTTCTGCTTAAGGCCACCACTTGTGATGGGGGCCTTCTCTCAAAGCTACAGCTATGCCCAGCTTTCTCTAGGTCCAGGGGTTGCTACTTTCCCCTTCAGACTTCAGGATGGTGACATTCACACTGTTGTATAGCCACGATTTTTGGTTTCTCTTTGCCCCGCCCAAAGCTTTGTAAATAAACCCCTCATTAAAGTCTCCCCTATTACTCTGTATTTGCCTCTGTCTCCGCCTGAGACTTTGGCTGATTTACATCAAAGACAAGAGGCAGAAGCCATGCAGAGTTAGGGGAAGGGCATAGCAAACTCAGGCAGCAGCGAGTGCATTGGTGAGAAACAGACAAATGGGGTGATGCAGATAGTTATATTACAATATAGGGGTGGTAACTAAACTATAAACTGGCCAGGCTCATTTCTGATGGATGGTTTATATTGTTGTTCACCAAATACTATTGACTACCGATTTGTTTAAAGCAATGAACTAGGTACTGCAGCTATATGGCTCCTACTCAGATGTTGCTATATCCATTATGAAATTGGTGAACAGATATTACTCTTCTGGTGCTTGCTTATGAGGAGCAAAAGGATTTCACAGTGCAGTTAGCTCAAGAATTCCTTCCTCAGTGACAGAGCGTGAATCAAGATGACTGTGTTTAGAACTTTGTCTCTCCATGCCCTTGTGCATGCGCACGCGCGCGCGCACACACACACACACACACACACACACACACACACACACACACACANCACACACACACACACACACACACACACACACACACACACACACACACACACAGAGCAAAGCTTTAATTTATTCAGAGTGCAGCTTAGTATTTGGAATGGACTCCAGCAAGGTCATGTAGGTCCTTTGCTGAAGGTTTTATACTTCAAAGTGCACTATAATGACTTGGGCTTCTGCTGTAATATCGCCTAATAAGAACATTCTTTTCTGTTTGGGAGTAATATACTGCTTTGATACGATTAACGAAGGTCCAGTATTTCCTTCACTGTTTCAGTGGAAGATTTAAGCATTTAATATATGTTTTTTCACAGAATGTCCTCATGAGATAAATAGATGCCAAATTTTTGTTCCATGTAAGTTTTCATTAGGTATTAAGTCAGAAAAGAAAATGTAGTTTGGGGAAATAAGAGGGAGTCCTGTTTAGTTTTGTTTTTTGGGTTGGTCTTGTTTTTACTGTGGCTTTTATTAATGCTCTGTCCCTTCATGAAGCTTGGGAAAGTCTGGGCTCTTTCCACTGTTTTTCCTATTTTCATTTGGCTGATGTACATTGTGTAAAAAAAATATTTTCTTTTAAAAGCCAAAAAAAAAAAAAAAGAGAGAAGCTTTCTTGAAATTTTAATCATATTTTCTCCAGTCTAAATTTTAAAGATTTTATAATATTTAGTCATTGCTTAGGTTATACATCTGATTTAAATATTATTCTGCTACTCAACTATTTTTGTTTATTGCATATTAATTAAAAAAATAAACTAACTGGGTAGCCTAGTTTTTAAGAAAGGTGTTCTTTCTTCTTTCTATATTTATGACATTTGTCTAGGATATAATGTAAGAAAGTTTATTCTGGTGAATTTTAATTCTTGTCTTCTCTCACATTATATAATCATTCAATTAACTTTTAAATTTCTTTTGAGTTCTGAGAAATTTATTTCTCCCTAATTAAGTATTTGAACAAAGAAGACATGTGATATTGAAGATGGAATTTGATAAACTACAAAGAAGTATATTATTTTGCATATGGAACTCTTATTAGTACAGAGACCAGATGACATTATTCAGTGTTATTAAAGCAATTTTTGGTTTGTCTAATTAGGCTTTACTACATTGCTCTTTAGAGGCATGGTAGATAAAATGGTCTCCCAAAGATGTCCAAACCCTAATTTGTGGAACTTGTGAATATGTGACATTACAGGGAAAATGTCAGAAAGATTCAAAACTTGAGGTAGACTCCATTAGATTGTATCTATCAAACATCAGTTAACCATCTTATATTTTGGAAAGAGCTGGATGGTAGTCATTTAAACATAGGACTGTTTGGAAAGTTCCTGAAATGGCAATATTTTCTGAGTCATTACTATAGATGCTAATGCTAGATGGATGTAGAGAGTAGATGGACAGATATTAAATCAATGACTTTGTGTTCTGGGTGTTGGGGCAGGTGTGAAACTGCCCTTACGGTTAGGATAATTTGTTGGAGTATTTCTAGAGTTGGGTAGAACCAGGAGGGTTTTTATATGAAATAATTTATGGACATGCTGGGGGTAGGTGGATCAAACTCAGGAAACAGGAAGAATGGACATTTGTTTCCTCTCAGTAAATGATACTACAGTCCACATACTTGCTCTAACCATAATTTAGAGTCCATCCGTGATTCCCTCCCCTTCCTCTCATCTCAACCAATGAGCAATTCCTATCAACTCTCTATCCAGTATTTATCATTTCATTCATTATGTCTTTCCATACTCACTGCCACCACTCTAAAAAATGATAGCTAAGATTTATAATGTGCTTTCTATGAAATGCCAAACCCAGTCCTAAGCACATTCATGAGTTAATTCTTACAACCCTCCTACAATTCTGAATAGACACTGCTATTATTTCTTTTGAAATGATAAAGAATCTAGAGAAGTGAAAGGCGAAGTAACTGGCTTAATATCACACAGGCAGTAAGTGTCAGAGAAGGGATTTGACAATCTCTTTCCAGCGCCTGCACTCGCCCATTCCATTATATTCTCCTGCATGTCCAGTCCAAGGCCCCTCCACACCTTGCTGAAACACCAGTACTAGCTTAGTTCTGTGGACATTTGTCTAGGGAAATGCTGCTTTTTACCGTCCCTGCTCAGTTTAGGGAGTTGTATGTGAGAATTGGTTGAGTCCCCTGGCTTTCACTAGAGAAACTACAGGGGCCGGGTTCCTTCTGTCCCATCCTTCAGAGGTTCAAGTATGGGCATATGACAAAGCTCAGACCTTTGGTTGATACCACTCATGACTTTGAATTGGAAGAGAGTGATGCACAGAAGCAGGGGGAATTGGGAAAAGGTTTCTGACATACTTGTAGGCGTCTAGAATCCAGCAGAGATTTTGAGAGTTTAGCATGTGATTGTTGACTAACAAGTGGCAGTGGGAAGATAGCCCGCTGGCTTACGTCTTCATCTTCACTTGGCTGTGTTTTGTCTTGTCTTCCATTACTTGATTCCCATTTGGCTCCTGGATTTGATCCTCCAGCCTTCTGGATGATTCTGTGGGTTACTGGATATAGTTCCCAATAGTTCTTTTCCTATATAAATTACAGTATGTTTCTGATGCTTGCAGCCCAGAACATTAATAGTTTTCCAGCTTCTACTCTTGATCCATTTGCATTCTATTCTCTCCATGGCAACCAGAATGATTTTTTAAAAGGTTAATTGATATTACTTCTCTCATTAAAAACTCAAAATTACACTGAGACTAAAATGCAAACTTCTTACCAGGGCTTCCAGGCTTACGAAGCCCAACAATATTTACCCTCCTATTGACTTGTCTTACCTCATCTTGTTCCGGTGTCTCCAAGTGTCTCAGCGCGGTCCTTTGTGATGAGAACATGCCCAGCACTTGGCTCCATACATACCTGTTGAATAAACTAACATAAAACAGTAGCTGAATTTGTCCTGTTTTAGACCTACACCATTCCACCTCTCCTTTCTTTCTATTAGTATTTTGTTCTTCCTTCAAGGAAACTCTGTTGGGTATTGCCTTGGTTAGAGTAACACATGCTTCTCACATGGAAATCAAAGGGGCCGGAGCCTCCTCCACCCCGTGAACCCACAGTGAGCAGATGGCGCAGGCTCAGTGTCTGGCCATCAGGCCCAGGCATGGATGTGGCTGGACGTCAGATGTTACCCAATGGCAGCAACTGTGTCTGACTAGCCTCCTCCACCTCTGTGAATGTTGCTGTGTGACTTCATTGCCTCATCATCTCACAAGTCCTTGGCTCCAACCAGTTTTCCAAAGCTGATAATCCAGGTTCCTATTATTTCTGTGAGACCTTGATATTTTTTCAATAAATTCTTTTTTTTTTTTTGCTTAAGAAATGAGCACACTTAATTTTTGTTCCTAATTGCCAAGAACTCTCACTGATAATTATAACATAACTTGTATCTCAGCAGTGAGAAATAGAAAACTCTGTCAATCTTAAAAGATAAGACCAAGGTATAACCACAGTCTAGTCAGTTGGGTTTATGGTTGGGGATGCAGGGAAATGAAATGCAATTGGTTCAGGAAACTTAGCTCATTAATTTGGGGCATGTGCAGGGATTGTCACTTCATAGTTTTGGGAAGGAGATCCTTTCTACCACCGCCTGAGGTAGTACCACGTCTATGGAAACAGCAAATATTTTTCTCAAAAATAAAAAATAAAAATAAGTAGACTTTGTGTTCACTAAAATGAGAGACAAGCACTTGTGTGGGGCCCTAGAATTCTGTGCCACAGAGCACTATAGAAGGAATTATTCTGCTGATAGTTAAGCACTTACGCATGTCCAGTTATATGTAGTTCTACAATGTGATGTGCAATAGGTGGGGTTCACTATAAATGTAACCCCTTGACATTGTCACTGCCCTGACGTTCACTGTGATAGGAAATCTTAATGATACAGGGCAATTGTCAACTCAAATTTGACAACTCAAAATTGAACTGATTCTTTGCTGGGCCTCAAGCAAAGCCTCTAGCTAATTATTTTCTCAAACATTCCGTTATGTTTATTAGAAGTGGGCTCGAGGTTCTGCTGCTAGGGAGTTGGTCTTTGTTCATCACTTTAATTACTACATTTATTGTTATTATTTTTTTACTTTCTCTATGATTCATTCTCTACATAGTTGCCAAAGAGATCTTTTGTTTCATTTTTTTAAATTGAATAAATGTGACATGTAATATTTTGTAAAGTCAAGGTGTATACCATGTTACTCTGATACATTTATATATTGTAATATGATTGCCAATGTAGCGATACTTATCTCATTAAATAATTATAGTGCAAAGCTATTGTCTATGCAATACACTGTGCATTAGATCTCTATGGCTTATTTATTAGTTATTACAAAGAGATCTTCTAAAAATATAGATTAGATCATGTCATTTTCTTGCTTAAGCCTGCTGTGACTCCCATTGTGTTTTCTAAAATCAGCCTCTTTGCCAGCCCTGAAAGGACTGACAGCCTACTCTGTAGATTTCACTTTCTAGTATCCACTCACTCTGGCATCATGAAACACATCAAGCTCTTCCACCCCCATCCTCTGTCACTCACAGTCACCTCTCCTGGAGTGCTGTTTTCTCAGGCAGGCCTTTTCTTGGCTGGGTTCCACTTCTAAAGTCTTCTCTTCAAAGAGTACCTGGTCCACCATCTCTAAAACACGCCCTACCCCATCACTTTCTGTGTTTTGCGTGGTTTACAGCACTTGAGACTTTCTTATGCTGTATTTGTTAACCTATTTTCTTCATCTCTCCCATTTAAATTTAAGCTACTGATCAGGAAATCTGTTTATCTCATTAACTGAGAAATCCTCTGCAGGTAGGACTGTGTCTACTATTGATTATTAGATAAATGAAAGCAGCATGTTTTGTAGAAGATGGAGTTGAAGATTAGTAAATAATGTTCTAGCTGTTGATGGGGTTGTGGATTTGCTGCCATGTGAGGCCAAAGTACAGTGGGGAGCCAGGAAACGGGTGATGTAGGTAATGGCCACCTGAGTTAGTCTCCCAAATGTATCTCCGGTGATGTCTTTTCAGTTTGAGTGAGTGGGGTTCCCTGTAATGGAAAATCCCTGATGTGCCAGTATCATGCAGCTTTCTGCCAGGTTATTGGCTCCCCTTCTACCTCCTCTACTTCAGGACCATCCCCATCCACAGGCCTTATTAGAAAGGAAATGTAGTCTGGACTTGAGCCAGAGCTAACCAGAGCTAGAGACAGAGCTCAATTAGCTTGGCTCCTCCGCCAGACTTCACAGCCAAGTCAGTTCATCCTTTGAGCCTCCTGTGAATACTTTGTGGAATTACACCTGCAGTGAAGTATGACTCCAAGGCAGCTCTTAAGTAAACAGCTAAAAAGCAGAGGCACAATAACCCATAAGAGATGTAGGAATAAAAAGTAGGAGTGCTTAACTGAGTAATTAGGTGAAGTCTTCACAGAAAGATAATATTTGAGCTTGGTGGTTAAAAGATGAATAAAATTTCATCAGGCAAAAGGAAAGAGGAAATCCCAAGCATATGTTAAACAAAGGAACAGGGGTGGGAAATGCGTAATGTAGATAACGGGTGGTTTGAGCTCACTAAATTATGGAGGCAGGGGAAGAGGACAGGGATCATGGAATCTGAGACTGCAGATGTTATGAGAGGCCAGAGTATCAAGGAACTTGAGTGTTACACATAAAACTCATTTTATGTGTAACACAAAACTAATGGTGTTGTTTATTTTGAAGAACTGATAAAATGTCGTGTCTTTTGTAATGCCATTCATTTGAGGAATATATCTTTATGAAATGCTGACTCTTTCCTAGGCACTATGAAAGTAAATAAAAGCAGAACAATTCATAACATTGAAAATCATATAATGAAATAAATAAAATAATGTATTTTAAATAACGTAGTGGACAGATGCACTGGTGGAAGTGGGATATTCTGGATGGAATGAAGAATACATTAAGCCAGAGTCCATAACTGTGATAGATTAAAGAGGGATGCGAATTCTTTGCTACTCCTCCCAGTTATGCAGTAGTGTCTAATTTCCCTCCCCTTGAACCTGGGATGGCAGTAGTTATGTATATATTCAATTGGCTGAAGCAGAAATGATGTTCTGGAAACTCGTAGGCAAGGTCATGAAAACCTTTGCAGCTTTCTTCTAGGCCTTTGGGGACACTGGCCCTTGGAACTCTAGATGACCTGTAAGATGTTTGGCTATCTTAGGCCACCATGACCGAGAGACCCTATTGAGTGAGCATACAAAGGAGCCCTGAGATGACATGAAGGAAAAGTAGCACATTGGCCACTCCTTAGCTGTGCTAGCCACCAGCCGTTAGAGCCAACCCAACTGAGGCCTGAGACAGTGTGGAGTGGAGCTGAGGGGTTACTTCCTGCCCTGTGCAAATCACAAACATGTGAGGTCTTTGAAGCGTCATAAAACACCAGGAGCGTCATTCCATCTAAAGAAGAAAGAGACAAATTCAAAGTTGCATTGTCTGAAGACAGCAGTTGATATGGGACTCACAATAATTTCCAGAATCGGAGGGAAAGCTTCAGGGAAATTGCTACAATGGGCACTAGTTGTACAATGTATGGTAGCTTGTTCAGCTTCAGGGCACAGTGTCATGGAAAACAGCCATAGAAATCTGGAAGAACTGCCATCATAACCGGTCCAACTTACCACAATGCGCAGAAAAACAGAAGTAGACAAGAACTATGCATAATCCCAGAGTGTGAAATAATAGGAGAATTTTAAATAGGATAGTGCTATTGAGTAACGTGTGTGTGTGTGTGTGTGTGTAAAATTATAATTCTTAATTTTTTAAAATAACCCACAAAAAAGTAAAAAGTCCTCTTTTTTTCTGCTATGAAAACATTATTTTTTGAAATTATATTTATATGAGAAATAAGAAGAGAGTAGGTATGGGATGAAATTGAACATTGATAATTGGAATATTTAGGAAGTTGAAGTTACATTAGTGATTGGATTGCCTTTTTTTTTCTTTTTTGGCAGTTTTTCTTTGCTCTATTATTACATTATTGCTTTAATTTAAAAAGTTAACAAAGTATGGGAAGTGAGAAATTCAAACAAAATCAATTTCATTTTCTTAGTATTTAGTGCATTTTCATTTTGCTAAAGACAAACTGGTTTTTTTTCATTGTTAATGTTGGTGGTGCCAAGTCTTGCTAGATTTATTTCCACTGGAATATCTGTAAATGTTCTGTACATTTCCTGGACTTGCAAAAGTGCCTTCAATTTGCTACTTTTTATTTATGAAAATTTTTGTGAAATTTCACCAAGAGCATTAAAATGTGAAAGCAGAAAGTTTCTAAATTTCAAGGTCATTTTAAAAAATGGCCATAAGTCACATATTTAAAAATATAATTTTTGTAGATAGAGAATGATGGCAATACTAATATGTGCAACTGAACTTGAAATCATTTATTTTTATCTGAAATATTTATTTTCAAGGATTTTACAATTAAGCACATATATTTCTTTAAATTAAACATGTTCACTTGGAAATATTTCAGTGATGTGGAAGTTGTCTTCTGGATGCTATTGATTCTATTTAATACTGTAATTCCAAAGTGGTCTATTGTAAATTTTTTAACAGTTATAAGATAGATTGATTTTCATCATTCAGGTATTTAGTAAACAGTAGAAATATATATTAATTGAATGAAAAAAATAGCTTCTAAAATTATGTTTGAATTATTAGAAATAACATTCTTGTATGTCAAATAAATACTTAAATATACATTTACTTCTCCTTTTCATTCATATCTTTGTTTTTTAATCAACTCTAACGTTCTTTATTACAAGTGATGTCATATCTTTATAGGAAAGTGATTTATCTATAAAATTAAGCCTACAAAGTGCTTATTACTATGAAAATGAAGACTAAAATAGTCCTTATTTCAAAATCGATGCATATTATATATGTATAAATTTTTAAAATCTTGACTATGTTTGCAATTTTTGAGGTAATCACTGATATCTATTATATTCCTGGCCCTAGTCTTTAGGTTCACAGGATATATTTTAAAACAAACTAACAGTGGAAAGCAAAACATTTTTATACTCTCATGGACTTTGGACTAAATATATATTTGTGTGAAGGAGTAAAGGAGGGAGAAAGAAGAAAGAAACAGATACATGAATAAGATAAATCTTGACAGTGATAAGTACTATATGGAAAAACAATTTCATGGTATCATATTGACTAGATAATACACAAATCTAGTTTTACCATACCTGTTTACTTTTTATTTGATTTCTTTTCTTTAAAGTAACTAACCCCTTTATTAATATCATGAAATTTGTCACTGTTTTTTATCAGTATTCCCATCATAAAACAGCATTATCAATATACCAATTCTACAAGTCATTATTGTAGATCACTGCAAACGTTTTATGTAATACTATATAATGGAATAAAAACATTAATTAGTATATAGTACATAATTCATGTTATATCAAAGAGTTTGGGTATTTTAAGTTGGTTTCTAAACTACGGAAATCAGTCTCAGGAGTTTTTAGCCTTCAACTTGATTATAAATGTCAAAATAAACACATAGTCACAATTATATGACTTAGAAGAAAATGACACAGAGCCTTAATTACCCTGGGCTCTTTTTATTTCTATTCTTTGTTGTTAGGGCAGTCAGGATATTCACGGCTGTTTGTGACTCTAGGCATATGCTCAAGCAGAATCAATATTATCTTATTTTGAAACACAACATCTGTTGTATTATGTAGTTTATACTTCCCAAGAACAAAAATTCGTGAGTGTCTGCAGCCTTGAAATACTTCATATATTTCATTTTTCCTTTTATTTCACTTTTTTTTTCTCTGTAATCTTTGAAGTTTCAAGCTCTTGTTAAGTTTACTGGTATATGAGATCAAACATGCTTCAAACTACTAAAGTTTATGCAATCAAAAGAAGACCATCAGTCATTCATTTCTATCATAATGCCCTTTAATGGTATTTTTAGTTACATGGATTTACCAGAACTTGAAATTTACAATGACTACTTTTAGTGTATTTTACAATGAATTTTCATGTGGAAGAAAACCTTCTTCTCTAACTGCTAAAGTCAAAGATGTCATTTTAAATTTGCTTTACGTGTAAAAAAGCGCTCGCACGACTTTCTGAATAGTAACATCACCCTTGTACACCTTTAATGTAATTAGGAAACCGCCTTTGCAACCTCTGACCATTACATATTTGTGTTTAAACATATTACACCAAAATCTCCCTAAGTAACTGAACAAATGTGAGCCCTCGAATGAATATGACTTGTGTTTTACCAAAGAAAAAAACGAACTTAGAAGTGGGATGCCCTCACATATGGAGAAGATTTTATTGACCCAGCATCAGTTGGCCATGTGTCTTCAGTTGCTTTTCCAGTAATTGTAATGGATTTACACTGACTCATCCACACCCTTTCATCCGATTCTCATTTTGAAGAAGAGCATACATGTGCAAGATGGCAGAAATACACAGTGCACACGAGAACCACAGAACAAAGAGCAGTTCAGATACAACAAATGTCTGCACGGCTGCTTAGACCTTTGTCTGTTTTTAAGTGCATTTTTCATTCATTCCATTAATGAAATTTTGCATGGAGGAAAATTTCTCAGCTTGCAGGGTTGTGTAATAAAGTTTTAAAATGTTCATTAATGAGAAGACATCTAGGTTCTTTAAAAATATGTGTGTGTGTGTGTGTGTGTGTGTGTGTGTGTGTGTGTGTGTGTGTGTGTGTAACGTGACTGAGGTAAAGAAACTGTGCAAGTGTAAATGTGCTTCTGGGAGATGTAGGGCAGAGCCCCCAGGAGCCGTCCATCTTGGGAAGAGGCTGCAGGGATGGGTGCTGTATGCAGAGACATTCTACTGCAGGAATCCACCATGGAAAACCAGGACAGAGTCCAAGGTGTGGAAGCCAGAGCAGCCCTGTGCATTCCAGAAACCAGGATTGAAACTTTTGGAAAATCTGACATACAAGGCACACACTTACTTTTTTAGTGCCTCTTTTCTACCTGTTTATGTTAACACATGATTACACGAGGAAAGTTACTTCTGTAATTCTGTCTCCTTGGAAATGTGGAAAGAGAGCAGAAATTAGGAAGATGTATGCAAGCATTGTGGTACTAGATGATAAATAGCAACTGTGCCCTGGTCTGTCAGTGATGATGACAGAGCGATTCTGTTCCAGTGTCACTATGACGTTTTACTCTGAGCAAGACAGAGCAGATGTGCTAATAATAATTCACTTCCACATTGCACCTGAGAGGTGAGCCTTTGGGGCAGATAATCTAGTGGAAATCAGCTGTCCACCTTCAGATGGCTCCTCGGTGGGCGCGGCAGACAGGTGCATAAAAAGGCACCCCTGTCATGGCAGGGACGGCAGAAAAACTGCTAAAATATGGCTGGTCTCTGGTCACATGTGTCACTGTCTGTATACTTTTGTCAAAACAGACAACCATAAAGAAAGAAATAAAACATCAAGCATACTGCCATGGACCAGGCATATGATTTACAATATTTTGAAGTAATTTTCTTCCAGTGTTTTCCTATGTATGTTCTAAGTAGTTGATATTAATCTTCATTTTATCTTTATGATATATACTTTCTGAATTTTATAAATATTCATTTTCAGTGGCTGCATGATATACCATTTCATGGATATTCTTGATCAATTTTAATCTTTTTATTTTGAGAGATTTAGGTGAACTTTTCACTTTTGTGTTAGTATGAATATGGTTTTTACAAGCATTGTTGTGCGGAAATCTTTACATAAAATATTATATATACCAGCGGTGCCAAAAAATATATACTTGTGACTTGTATTCATCTTTTGTTATTGGTATATATTGAGTATTGCAATTTTAATATAGTTTTCCTTTCTTAAAATGTGTATACGTTTTTTGGCCCCCATCTGTGTATCTTGTTTATACTCGTAGCAGTGCCTATCAGACGACACCAGGAACACACTTTGTTAAAAGTTTGATGCTTGAAGCAGGAGGGACCAGGCTGAGGCACTAATGTTAACACAATCTGGTAAAATACAGTCAGAAGGCTGAGCCATTTTGCCATGGAAGCCTGGCCACTTCTGATACTTAGAGCCAAGGTTGCCTCAGGCTTCTCAACCCAATTGCCTCGCTGCTCCTGTGAGCAGCTGAGCGTGGTGCAAGCCAGAGGCTGAGTCCCACAGCCTGGGAACATCAGTGTGAATGGGAAGCAATGTGCTCCCATAAAATAACCATCTAATATGGGTTGTTTCCATGGCACCCATGCATTATTAAATACTACACTTCACTGGTTTTTTTCTGTACCAGAGTCACATGTTTGTACATCAGCTAATGAAGCAATATGTTAAAATATCACCTGTGTGACTCCTTCCAGCCAATCAGCTAGCAGTGATGGTTTCACTACCTTTGTCTAGAGAGCCAACTTCTTTATATCTAATTATGGAATTAGTTTACATAAAAATGTTTGGGAAATAGATATGGAAGTTCTCATAACTATTAGTTTTAAGTGTTTGAGTTTTAGTATTAAGAAGAATGAAATATTAACTAAGTAAAGAAAATGGACATGAATTAGGCTGAACCTTGTGAAATGTTTTTGACTTTCAGAAACAGCAATTTCCTATGTTTCAGCATAAACTATTTGGTGAATTTTTTTTTTTTTTTAGCTGAGCCATCCTGCCACCTGTTGGCAGCTCAGCGACTGCTCAGCTCAGGCCTGGCATCGAACCGCTGTTGCTTAGAGTTCACCCTTGAGCGAGCTCTTAACCAACTGAGCCACTCCACCGGCCTCTTGGTGAATTGTTGAGATGAGCGCTAGGCTAAAAGGATGTAAAGGAAAACAGCAAAATTCAGGGCACTTGTGAAATAGTACAAATATATTATCAAAAATTGTGTCCGAAATATTTTATTCTCCTAACAAAACCCGCTCATCTCATGTAGGCCTGTCAGTTGGCTTTCTTCGGCATTCGCCTCACACTCCGTTTCCAGACAGGGTCATGCGTAGGGGAGCAGCAGCACTGGTGCCCGAGAGTGTCATGGGGAGCACTGGCCTAGGAGTCTGTTGTTTTGAAATTCCTCCTCAGTATACCTTTTTTTTTTCTTCTTTTTTACCTCGTGTGGGTTATAAATTATTTGTACTAACTTTTTAGAATAAATAATATAACATTTAAGCTTTGTATTGCAGTGCTAATCTACCGCACCCAAAATGTGTACAATGAAGAGATTCTTGTTCCTTGGTCCTCACTCCACATTAAGCCTCTAGAAATATTTGAGGGCACAGAATTCCTGGCAGAAGTTCAGTGTGGGGAGGATGCCTATTAAATTCTGTTTATGGGTTTAGAGATCAGTTACTAATGTTAGAGAATTTAGCTTCAGAAGTAATTTTTCAAAGCTGTACATTAATATAACCTGATATTCTATTATTGCCACATCTGAACAGACATTATGAAAGAAATTACTACAAAATAGTTATCATTGTATATTCAATTAAATGCTAACTGAGGTACAAAATGATTACCTTTACATCCACTTCATTGTTCATAGTCATTCCTTCTGTCTTGGAGTTTTGATATGCTTTTCTTATTCTCCTCTTCTAACAATAGAGTAAATAAATAATAAGATAAACATTTCTTTAATTGTTATATTGCTTTCAAATAAAAAGTGTATATTCATAATAATCTGCTATCTTATTTTTATAAGCAAAGTAATAGCAAATATGGATGTGAAGAGTAATCAATAAGCTAATTAAAAGTAATTTTAAAAGTAATTCAAAAAGCAATTTTCTGTATACTTCATTGTATATTCTATGTTCCTCTATGAAGTAAGGAGTAAAAGTCATTAGGAGAAATAACATACTTTGTATTATCTGGGGTACTTTCTAACTATAACATTAGTTTCTTTCTAACTATAACATTCTAATCTATGAAGAGGGGGGCTATCAGATCCAAATCATAAAGTTGTGTAAAATCCCCCAATTGTTCATCATATGCCAGCCTCTATGCTACATGTTTTAGACACTTTCTCATTTAATCCTCACAGTGACCCAATGAAGGGGGGTAGTGTTATTAAAAAAAAGAAAAAGTAATTGATAGGAAAATGAATTAATATTATTTTCTTGTACCTATTTATATTATTTCTTTAAAATTCTACAGTGATTTGTAGTTTTATATTTACCTTGATGAAATGCATAAAAATTCTTTTAACATTGTTTAAAAAATATGCTGAATATCTTCTATATACCTGATACTATGCTAGGCACCAATGATTACAATATGATCAATATTACACAATTACTAATGATGGCTACAAAAATATAGCACAGCTCTTTATGGTGGCCAAAACAAAAATAATAAAATGGTTTTTATAGTGAATTTGCTCACAAGATAAACAAGACAAACAACTTTTCCTGGTGCTAAATTTTGCTAAATCACATCATTAACCTCAATTCTTCACCTCGTTCTTCATAGTTCTATAACCACGCCCTTTATCGTGTAACTTGGGAGAATCTTTCCCCTCTCGGCTGACATTCTTTGTTGATTCTTGACTCTGCGTTCAGCCATGTTACTTGCTTTGCTCAATGGCATATGAACATATGATGTAAGCAGAGCTTTGAAACATGCTTTGTGATTGGGTTTGCTCTATCTTATACATCTGTCGTTGCCATGAGGAGACATTATGGGGATTACCCATGATCCCAGCAGGAGGATGTGAGATGGGCGCAAAGGTGACACGCCAGCTGAAATCACTGTACCCCTAGTCTTGTTATTTGTGAACTATAGTAATAAATTATTGTTGCTTAAATCACTGAATTTTGGAGCAGGTTCTTTTTTTTTTTTAAGATTTTATTGGGGAATTGGGGGAGGGGAACAGCGCTAGGGAATTGGGGGAAGACGAACAGACAAGTTGCTGTCCTTTTGTTCTTCAGTCTAGTTGTGGAGGATGTTGCTTCACTGACCCAAGTTGGCACCATCATTGCGCTCTTCCTGGGCAAGGCAGACCAGTCACCGGCCTCTGGACAGCCGCTCACGGTGGCTGCTGGCCGCTCACGCTGGCTGCCGGCTACACATCGCAGCACATGGCAACCCACTGCAGCAGGGGCTGCAGCCTACAATGTCGCGACCGTTGGCAGCCCAGCTCCAGGTTGAGCTGCTGTTCAGCATCTTAGCTGTGGAGGGCAGTGTCACTGGCCCTCACATGGGGGATCCGAACCGGGGCCTTCTGGCATCCCAAGCCAGTTCTTAACCAAACGTGCCACTTGGCCGGCCCTGGAGCGTGTTCTTAATTAGCACTACTAGGTGATACAAAAGTCCAAAATAAATTTCTCATAGGGCCCCCTAAGGAGGAAAAATGAGAGTGACAGTTATATAAACTTTACACAGTACTTTTCTGTGGACTAAAACCTATTATTTCCCCCTAAAGAAGCCAGTGAGGTACACAAAGCAGATTGATGGAACACCCAGTTTGCCAAATTAATTTAAGTCCAGAGAGTGGCTGGTACTACGCATATTCAGTAATAAAAGTGTTACTAAAGTACTGCGATTCTCCAAGGTCATCATACCTCCAGTCTTTTCCTCTGTATTGTCCCCTGTCATACATAGCCATAGGAAACATTCTCTACCACAAATCCTATCTTGTGAGTTTCCTGTTAAAATCATTGATTTGCTCTTCGGATAAAGTCCAAAATTCTTAGCATGGGGTGCCAGGTCTTACATGTTTTCTACACCCCGCTTCGCTTTCTAGCTCTATTTCTGCCACACTTCCTCCTCTCTTTCATGCTATGCTCTGCCATTCCACTCTTCTTCCTGTCTTTCTTTCTTTTCCCTAGCTGTTCTGTCTCTGATCCCGGTGCCTTCTGTTCCCTCCACCTACAACACACACCACTGCATTCCTTGCCTAATTTTTACTTGCATTTCCATTTTCAGCCTAGAAGTCAGTTCCTTCAGGAAGACTCCCCTGCCCTCCTAGTTTGGGTTAGGTGGTCCTGCATTTAGGAGGGGGACTCTCTCTTACTATTAGTTATCATACTACAGGGTTAATTCCAGCAGACCCAGTGCCCTGCAAATTCACTTACTGTATTAGGTCCTTGTGTGGGGTCTGGCAAGTTGCGTGTGCTGTGTGTTCTTAATACATGCATAACTTCATGTATAAATAACTCAGATCAGTCTCACTCAAGTAAGACTAGTAAAGAGTCCAAGCTGTCAGCCACTTCCATGATTCCACCATGCTTGTAAACCTAAAAGTTTAGCAGAGTTATGGTTTGAATGCTCTGTAGTCTATTTCCTAAGGATACAGACATCATATGCAAGCTTGGGACAATTTGATTAACTGAACCTCTATACAAAAATTTATGTAAACTATTCTTGAATGGATGAGTTAGTCACTTTATTAGTTAACCATATGAGCTAGCTGTTGTTTTGGGTTCTTTAAGGAGTCTCTCTATACTCACCGTTTCCCCAGCACAGGAGCGTAACTCACCAATGTAATAATTTCCAGCACCTTCTTTCACTTGCTTTTATTTCCATATGTCTGTATATCACTTTGTTGTTGTATTTATAGTAAATACTGTTAGAAATCCAACCAATATACATTTGTATTTTGTTTCTATTTTATTGTAAGTGTATTTGAAAAAACTTAGGGAAAAGTCACTTCTTAGTGGTTTTTGGACACAAATGCCTAATTGATGTAAACATATTTTCCTATAAAGAGCTCTCTCTTTGCGTGTCTATATATGTGTGTGCATATGTGTATTTTATTTATTTATTTATTTATTTGTTTGTTTGTTTGTTTGTTTATTTTAATTAATGAGGCAGTATTTTCCCTGAAGAGCTGGAGACAGGGAGCAGAAAGAGTGTGGCCTTTGTTTTGTTTTCCCTGGGGAAGAGGACTTGTATTAATAGTGTCTCATGTGGTTGGTAGTGAGTTATTACTGAATAAAGGATAAGTATACATGTACATGGACCTGAATGCTTGGCCTTTATTAATATAACACTCACCCTTTCATTTTGTAGGGCTATGTGGGCATATAATTCAGACATAAAGGATCACAAAGGTTACTTTTTGAGGGGCAAAATAGAATTGCGTATCTCATTTGTTTTGGCACATTGATTAAAAAGCCAGATATTAAGAACAGATGTCAATGAGCTATTTTTCATATGCCATGGTTTACAGTTATGAACTCTCTATTTATCACCTCAGATGGGAACAGTTAATTTGACAGTGAGTGTTTTGGTCATTAGCCAATTTCAACATGAGTCCTCGGTTATTGAATTCTGATGTACAGATAAGTGATAAAAAGAATTACATTGGAAGCACCACTTACTTGATATTTGTGCCTTAGAGTTTACCAACGTGTATAATGCACTGGAAATGAATGTACTCTATTATGGTGAATGAGCATAAATCCAGTGTAGGCAAAAAATAATGTCTGTGTTATGGCTGAAATACAGAATGGTTAATCCAGTTGTAAATTCTAAATAACCAAAAGTCAGACCCTTGTACAGGTACATGCCATTGAGAGTTTTGTTTATTTCTTGTATTTGATTTTAATAACAATGCTCATTAAAAACATTTCTGATGATATTTGTACTAAATATGTTTTAAGAGTTGTTTTCAAAATTTTGCCCTTCTATGGCATAATTTTCATATGTAGAGAATACCATATTTCCAATTCTTAGTTATATTGATATAATACATATTTTTAAATCAGCCATTTACTATATTCTGCTAAAAAACTTAAGTCAAAGCAAAAGAGTAGAAGGATAATTTTTTTAAAAATGTGTATGGTCCATATTTGAAAGATTAAAAAATACTTTTGCATATATTTTATCTTTATATTTTCACATCAACTTTTTGAGATAGATCATTATTTTCATTTTATTATTCCCATGGCTGGTAAGAGATGAAGAGAGAATTTAACATTTATTTTCTATTTTCTATTCCAATCTCTTTCTACTACATTTCCATCCCTCTTTTTTAATCCAAAACTCAAAAAATAATAGTTACTTCAATCTAGAGTTTGGAAAGTGGATCAAGTTCCTACCGAAGAGATCTGATCATATTGTAAATAATTTCAGCCCTTTTCAAATCTTTACATAAACTGATGACTTTCATAAGTACAATAGAAATTGGCTTAAATGGTTTAGGCTTAACCAGCTGCTGGATTAACCAAAGCTCTCAATTTTCTTAGTAAAAGTACTGATTAGAGTCGTTGAAACCTCTGCATTTCTACTCCTAGCACTCTAATTGTATGTTGATATGAGTCAGTAGAGTCTTTTCAAAATTCTTTGTACCAGTTGCATTTGTTGTATTAATGAAATGTAATTGAAAATTGCACAAGTCAGTGAAAGATGAAAGTGAACAGAAAAATAATTACTTCCATGAAAATGAAGTGGCATGGTTTGATAGATTAAATATAGGTTAGTTGCAATATAATTGTGTGCCTGAAAATTTATAAGATTGTTGGTGGAGAGGGAGTATCAGATACTAGAAGGCTTTTGCATTCAAATTGCCTTGTATTTCCTTTTATAAACTCTAGTTTCTTTTTAAAGGAACACAAACTTGAAATAGTAGATGGTGCATTTTCCATATAATTGATGCAAGAAAAATGATGAAAAACTGCAAATTATAGTCCCTTTCTTAAAGAAACCACCTTATTCCTACCGTGGAGAATGAGCAAGCATTTCTATGTTTAAAGTTAAAATGAAATGTTTAAGTTATGACTATATCACTTTCTTATGATTTCCAGATTTAAATTCCTTTTACAATGATCTTACCTCAATGATCTTACCTGACTGATCTCAAATATGCCAGATATTAGGAATTCCATTTTTCTAAATATCTAATGTTAGCTCATTAAATATCTGATGTCTAACCCAGTGTCCAAATCACAGTGCTGGTTGTTCACAGAGCCCCAGAGCACACCATCAAGGGTTCTAGTGGCATCATGTGAAATCCACAAAATGTGGACCCTGAACTCCCTCAACTGGCAAGAGAGGCAGAGAAACTTCTGTGTGATGGGCGGAAATGTCTCACTACCTCACAGCCAATGGAAATGGTGAGGTTTTTCAGGGATCTGACCTAGCATCCCGATTTAGAGATGTTCTCTCTGTGCCTTGGGGTTAAACTTTCTGTTTGTCAGAAGAGTGGAAGGGACAATGAGTGTGTGAATCCATCTTTAGACCTTCAAGAAAAGGGGATGGGTGTGGTGTGATGAAGGATGAATGATAAATGGGCTTAAAGTGATTATCCCAGTGTAGATCCTACCTTGTCTTTTTTTTTTTTCATATGTCATTCTTACATAAACAATTTCTTTTAAATTTTTTTCAAGGTAAAGGGCTGGAAAAAACATTAGTTAAGATAAACACAATAGCAAAAATATTTTTACACCTCCTGAATATGAAACTTAAATGCACACACATGTATTGTATATCAACTTTGATTAAATCACCTAGAACATATAATGCTCAATTATACAAACAAAAATGTGTCTTTTGGTCTTTTTAGCACTTATATGTCAGTGTAATGCTCATTTTTGCTCATAGGTAATGATAATTACTGGAGGGCTTTAGAATTTAAATTATTTTTAATTTAAATTGGCTGTATTAAAATGCCATATATCTATATTATAATTCTTTTAAATATGACCTTGGCAGAGTAAACATCTAACTTAAAATATAATACCTATCAATTCTTAGGTTTTGTTTTTTCATCTGCAGTCCTGCAAAATACATTCCATTTCCATCCACAAGTTAATTTCTTAAAGTTGTCTTAAGAATTTTATCTGCATGAAATTTTCAGTAACTACAAAGTAACTGTAAATTTCTCCAAAGATATTATGAATAAATTATCAGGGAAAAATCTTAAAAGCTTAGAATTTCAAAATGATCTGGACAAGCAGCCAAAACCTTTTTGTCATCAAATCTTGTGTTTCTGAAGTACAGCTGGACACGTTCCTGCCTATTCTGTGCTTTACATTTCTCACTCTGAACAGAAAAATCAAGATTGTACACGTATCTATGTTCAACGCTAATGAGGCCATATTGACTCCACCACCTTCTGCACAGTCCAATCCTCCCGTTTTGGGGCACACAAACGGCTGGATCTCTTGGGTGTCCTGGTACACTGTGCAGAGTCTCCATTTTTTTTTTAGTTGTATTGGGTTGTCGGAAAAGTCATGACGTATTTTTCTATGTTTTCATTGCAAAAATACGTCGTGACTTTTCCGAAGACCCAATAGATGTTTGATTAGTTCCAAATCAAAGGGGAGAGAAAAGGAATGACTCATACCACCATGCTACTGACATCACTCCCTCCAGCTTTGTTTTGATTAGTGTTATCATGGCATATCTTTCTCCATCTGTTTACTTTTAACCTATTTCCACTGAGCTATCTTCAAGCTACTGGCTTCCTCCTCAGCCATGTCAAGTGCCTTGATGAGACTGCCAAAAGCATTCCTCATTTCTGTTTCAGTGTTTCTGATTTCTAGCATTTAAAGATTTTTTTTCTTAGAGATTCCATCTCTAATTTACACTAGCCATCTATTCTGTCACAGGTTCTTCCTTTTCCATTAAAGCCCTTAGTATATTAGTCATAGTTATTTTAAATTCTCTGTATGATATTTCTGAATATCTAGATCATTCTCTGAGTCTATTTCTAAGGATTGCTTTGTCTCTTTAGGCTGTCTTTTTACTTGCTTTTTAGCATTTCCTGCAATTTTTGGTTGAAAGCCTGGTATGTGTTACTGGATAATAGGATCTGAGGTAAATAGACCTGTAGCATGGGGTTTTAGGTTACCCTGGATAGGGGTGAGAGTATGTTTAATGTATGCTGGAGTTATAGGTGCTAGAGGTGTTGCATGTCTGTAGCATTTTTGTTTTTATTTCCCCTCTTAATGTTGGGTTTCCATAAGCATTCCTCATCAGTGTGATTGAGGCTCCTGCATCTGTAATTCACTGTTTTTATACTGACCCTGGTTAGTGTAGTGGTAATGTTTGAGGGATAGAGGTATTTTATAATCTTCCTATTATACCTCAGTGCTTAAATATGCATGTCCCAGAACTCTGACCTTGACAAGTGTTTCTCCAGTGGTATAGCTTTTTCCCTGACCCCCATACACCCTTTTTTGACTCCAAAATTTTCCATCTATTTCTTCGAGGCTTGTTAACTATGTTTTCATTTTCTTTTCCCCTTGAGGGAGACAAGAAGTGTAGAGGGAGCTAGAGTGGGTGGCTTCCCTTGCTGTACCTGGGAGAAGGCTCCAGACAAATCTTTCCCTGAAGAGGGTGCCTTTGTTATGAAGAAGGTTATGGTTATTCGCAATGATTATTCTTCCTTACCCTTGCTAGAGCCACGAGGGGTCTTTCTCGGATACTTACCTGGTGGTATTACTGGAGGTAAAGCCAACAAAATTGTGGAGCATCCCTAAGCTTACAGTCCCTAGGAGTTTTTACTCTCAAGCTAGTTCACACTTGGCCTCCGGAAATTCATCAAAATTACCAGCTAAGTGTTTCTATTAGTTCATGCTCCAGAGGTCTCCACTCCAGGTGGGTCAGTCTTGGCTGTTTTTGTCTGGATGAGCCTGTCCCTCCAGAGTCCAGGGTGGCAGTTTCTTCTGAAATCTTGTTTTGCTGATGACTCCCAAGAATTGTCACTGATGATCAGTTTATCCAGTTTTTTGTTATTGTTGTCTGAATAAAAGTGATGACTTCCAAACTCTTTACAAATTGGAGCTAAAACCAGTCACCACCACCCCCACCCCCCCACCCCCCGCTTCTTTTTAAGATCAGAAAAAAGTTTAAGACTAAGGGCATTTACAAATTCATATAATTTGTAAGTAACATAAGAATGTCTTCTGTATCTCAGGATATTTGTGCCTGCTTTATCTTCTGCCCTAATTCTTTTCACCATTCTCTTCTGATTCACAGGTTTCCTCTTAGAAGTTACCTCCTTGGAGATGCAGGCAGGGTATGGGGTGCTTGGGGCACAGGCTCTGCAGTCAATATGCATGTGCTCAAAACTCAGCCCCATCACTTACTAGAGGCTGGGTCTTAGCAAGTCACTTATCCACACTCTGCTTCAGTTCCTTCATTTGTGAAATCGAGATAAAGGTAGACCCTTATCACATTAATAAGTTCATTAATATTAAGCACTGAGAATAGTGTGTGGCCCATAATTAAGTGCTGTGCAGGTGTTATGTGCAATGTTAAAGAGGGGTCTACTATGCGGGAACTTCTCTGATGTCATAATCAATTACTTTATTTCAAGTCTTCACTTTGACTAATCAGCAAATAATACCTTGATTTTGTAAGGTCTGAAACAGCTTATAGGGCCATTATATTGCTGTCTGTCACTGCTTGTTATTCGGAGTTTCACAGTCCTCTGAGATAGATTGGGCAGACATTGTCTTTCTCATTTTACAGGCACTTCATTTTCTTGTGAAAATCCACCGGTAAGCAGCTGAGTTAGAACTTTAAGTTAATGCCTTCGACTCTTAGTGGTCGTTCCATATCCTTACTGCCTCAGCAGATTTTAATGAATGCTTAACCATATTCTCGTTGCAGTCTAATTGGTATCCCATTTTCTTGGAGACGGAATAGTGAAAATGAGAATTAAAAATTCTTTTTCTTTTCACCTGCTAATATTACATTCTCTGTGCCAAGCAGTGGCTTAATTATTTTTTTATTCTCCTGCTGAAATGCACTCCAAAAGTCTGCACATTCATAAAATGATGGTAGTTATATGGAAAATGCACGTCTAACCAGCATTTCTGTTCACAGTACCTAAGAAAGTCAGGGTATCTTTAAGGACGCTGAGTTACTGTGTGATTGTCCCAATCCTCAGTTTCTTTTAGATTTGTCCATGCTACACAGAAAAACTAGAGATTTCACAATATTCATTAGAGTGAATGCAGAGCTGAAGCATTGAAATTACAGTTTGATTCCAGGCTTATAGCACTGTCCACAGTTGATAATACTGTGCATTTTATAACTGCTCCTGTTACCAAGTGCTTTGCTGCATTCATTGCCATCAAGCTACAGATTGGCATCCAGCTCTTTGCAACTTGACAGACGAAGTATTTATTACATAGGATAAGGCACAGGTTGTTCAATGACAGAAGGACCCGTGATCCATTTATTTTGCATAAACGTGTTCACAAGTCTGTTTTTATAATTTAAACTGCTTTATATGTTTGAAGTACAGGACACGGTGCTACTGTTCGAATTATTTACTGACTCTGGTTTGGTCATTTAATTTTCTGCTGCCCGGGAGCTGGTTCCTGATCAACAAACCTGAAACCAAATCTGCAAGCTCAGAAGAAAATAGGGCTGCTATCTTTCTCTTAATTCTTTCAAATTGGCCACACTTGAAAGGAGTTGACAAATTTGTAGTGTATCCTCCAAATGGCACACTTAGCTAAGAATGATTTATATCATTTGGGTTTTCCAGTAAGGCTTTCTAATCCACTTTAATATGTTTGGTTTCTACAGCTCACCTAAATACATGGCTTAGAAAAGGGGGAATTCACAGCATTCATAATAAAAATGCTCAGTTGTGCTGCCAGCTCTTCTGAGGAACACACACCTCTGTTTCCCAGCTGTGTGAAATGCACACATTTTATTCTGCAGGACACAGGAATTTGTCAGAGCTCGGTATATAGACATTAAACTGCTGCCCAGGCTTGCTGGCCAAGTGTTCTGTATTATTGGCCAAGTGTTTTTGTGTGTTTGTTTGTTTTGCACTGACAAAACACTTCCTTATATTTCCATTTACAATGTAAATTTTAAGAGAAAAATATTCCTATAATTTCTGGCGATGTTTTATTTTATCTTTTCAATTAATTGTTGAGAGCAGTTTTTAATTCTCTGAAGGATGGATGTATTCTCATAGTACATGAACTAGCATATTTCAAAATGAATTCCCAGGGTTCCGAGGGTCTTCGTTGGGGAAGTGCCTTAGGGCTGCGGGGGCAGGAAGAGCAGTGAGGAGGGGTGATAACCAGTGGTACAGCTATGGGTTTTCCACTCCTACCTCATCCTGAGTGGGGGCTCCTTATAACATTTGTTTTGTCATTAGAAAAACAAGGCTCTCACTGTTGACACCATTAGTTTGAAGGCCCCTAGTTCTTTTGCAGGTGATATTTGTGTAACAATGTCTTTTAAAACTGATGTTGGGGTGTACTGTCAGGAAACAGCATTAAAGATAAGTGTGATGACTTAATTGTAGACTTTTAGAGCTTTTAATAGGGAATAAAAATTGAGAGAAATGATAAGGCTGAGAATTCTCAAAAGGAACAGATTGTATATTTTATGTATTTTTATGTATGTGAGGACATTGAAAACTCTTTCCTACAATCAATCTGTGAACATGCACTTGATCATTATTTTTAACAATTGTTGCCCTAGAGGTACAGACAACCCAGAAAGCCAGTCACCCATAACTGTCCCCTCAGTAGCTGAACGACTATTCTCCTTCCAGTACCCAGAAGGAAATACCAGATTTTCATCTCAAATCACTAAAACTTGGAGCAATCATTGAATTACAATAAGGTGAAGTAAAGAAATTCCAAAAATATTTTAGTTCATGTTTGTGAAGTCAGACAAGACATGTTACTTGCTAGCACATAAATTGCATCGCAGAAGTATGGATAGACAATCCATAAAAATCCAATGTGGACAGTTTTCCTTTTTGCCCTGAAATCCTCTGTCATATTTCAACCTTTAACCTTAAACTCTATTTGACTGTGAGTCCTGCCAAATTCTCATCAAGGCAACAGCATATAGATACAAAGGGAAGTATAAATTATTATCATTAATAATCCATCCTGTTCTTCCCCCACCTCATTTAAACTAATGGACCATATGTTGTCATTCTCTTTCAACTCTATCCAAGAACATTTCAGAACAAAAGAGGAGAAGAGGTTGTAAAATATCATATGACTACAACCTCACATTTATTTTCCAATTAAGACAAGCAAATAATGATAACTGTGATACTTCTCATCTGACTCCATGGAAATATTTGTTGATTATGAATAATCAAGTTTTTGTTATTTAAGGTTGCAAAGTAGAAAACTATTTTTGAAAATGTTTCAAGGATTTCTAAAATTTAAAGGTGCTATAAGGGGCAAACATCAACAAAACTGTTACAGTCTATTCTTTATAGCATACTTAAGGCTGATTTTTTTTTCTTTTACTACTCTAATTAATTGGCCAAGTTTTCATTTGTCTGTGAAAATCTTGAAATTTTTATATCCATTGCAAGGGCATATTTAGCATGGATGAGAAGAAAATGCTGTCTAGGCAGTAGGGAAAAGGAAAGTAAAGGAGTCATAGCAATTGGATGAAGATCATTTTCAGGATGCAACAAGAAATAGAGAGTGAGGTGTTGCCTATGGCATAGTAGAACAGAGATTGATATAACGGTTTTGAATGTTTCAGATCATATATGTCTGGAAGATTGGGGGAAAACCAAATTCTTCCCAAGGAAGAATTAGCAAACATAGGAGGAAAGATGGTGAAGGCCAAAAATTAGGTTCAGAAAACTACTCGAGATTACGTAGAAAGAGGTGGTTCTCAGTATGCTATGGTAGTGACCCAGTCTATCCATGAATTCAGTCTGCTTGGTCCTAGGTTTGGGGCTTAATATACCAGTTCTTTCATAAAAGTTGTCAGGAGAACTACTGGTGCTGTTTCTATGGGAAAGGGGGAATTCTTGGGCTTTGGGGGCTTGCTATCTGAGCCAGGGTATCTGCAGAGTGATGGGGGTTCAAGCTAAAGAAACGCTTTTTTAAATTGTTATTGTAACCTAGGTCAAGACAGGGTGAGAAAGCATTTTTCATTTTCCCTTTATTGCGTTTCTAATTAGTAATATAGGAGAAAGTATGATAAACTCTAAAATTGTAGTAATGTATTTGACTTGACTCATACTTGATGACTTATGTTTAAAATTAGCTATTCAGGTACCATGCTAAGCCTGAGGTATGGAGCAATGGAAAAGTGATGTTCCTGTCTTTAGAAACTTACGTTATTGTTTGATAGGTTTTTTGTGTTTGTTTTTTGTTTGTTTGTTTGTTTGTTTGGGTTTTTCTTTGAGTTTTCTATTACTTTTGTCTCTTAAAAGATAGAAATCACAAAAGAAAGGACAGGGAGATGGAAGGAAAGAAGTATGGAGTCTGTGACCTACTATCTGGCTTTCCTGTTTTTCCTCTTGCTATCCTCCTAGCATTCTCGATAGAGAAGGACCTCTGTAAAATTTAGATCATGTCACTCTGTATAAAATATTCAGATGACTTCTCATAAGGCTTAAAAAATATAAACACAACTTCTATCTTTGAACAAACACCTTACTCATAAACTTTCTAACCTTCAGACATGTTGGTCCCTTTCTTCTCCTCTAAACGTATTGCCTAGCATCTTGCAATCGCCATTTCTTTGATCTAAGAAACTCCTTGTCTGGATCTCGTCATGGCTACCTCCTTCTTCAGGTCTGTCACCTCCTTAGAGAGTGTTCTCATGACATTCAAATATAAAGTAGCAACTCAGTCACTTTCCAGAGCATCGCCATATATTATTTTCTTCATGTGGTTTCTTACTACCAGAGTCTAATTGCTCTACTTATTTATTATGTTTTACTCCTTAAAATTTAAGTTTTATACCTGTTTTATGTATTCCTGAATTGCCATATCCTTAACATAAGTTCTTATCTAAGATTTTTATCAAGACTCCTCATGAAAACCTCCAGATAAAGAGAATAGCTTAGGTAAGAAATGTCAAAGGAAAAAAAAAATACCACCCCATAGAATGTATGAAAATGTTATTCAAATACACATTCCAAGTCTCTGGAAAATATGTAAAAATTAAAATACATAAATAATTAAAAAATGAGTACAGTGTGACCACAAGAACCAGCATTAAATAGTGAACTCAGTAGGGGTAGGAATATAAATTTTTTAAAATAGTAAATCTCCTGGGTCATACAAGTGAAAATTCCAGTGTTAAGACAAACTTCAAGCATGGCTGAATCCATGTGTGCTGTGAGAATATTTTGAAAATTCAGTCTCCCTATGTTTATATCCCCAGTCTGCTTTTGTTCTGTTGGCTTGATTCTCAGGCAGGCTTTCTCCACATTTGGCTAATATTACCCCCAGGTTTGTCATCCTAAAACATAGTAACCTCAGCAGAAAGAGAACTTTCTTTCCCCCTAAATACTCCAGGAAAAAAAAAGAAAAAAGAAGAACAGCAAAAATCTCAGGGTGAGGTATCATTGAACTGGCTTGGGCCATGTGCTCGCCCCTGATGAAGTGCTATGGGATACTTTGACCAAGGCCTTCCGGCCATATGGACAAGAGAGATTATCGAGGAGAATATGAAAAGAGAGTGGGGTGGGCTGTTCGTCAAAGGGAGCAGCTGTGTTGTCGTTTGAGGAAAGGGATGTATTAAAAGTAGGCGAAAACCAAAAAATATTCACAGCAAAGACAAAACATGTTTTTTAATGGCCTCATTACACAAAAACAAAAGGGATTACCATATTTGGCAATACAAACAGGAAGCAGGGAGTGGAGTAGGAGGGGCTGAGCCACTACACTTCATTTCAAAAGAAACAAAACTTGTATTTTATCGTTAGTGGTAATCAGATTGATATGAATTTAGGAACTATTTGAAAAATTTTAAGTCATTGACAACTAAATTTTAAAAAATTAACAGCTATCTTCCAAACAGATGCTACTAGGTATATTACATTTTATTAATTCTTAGCTGGCCAATGTTGATTTTAATCGTATAGTACTTTATACTGCTGTAATATTGGCAAGAAAAGCATATATCACCAAGCAATATAAGAAAGAGGGATTTTAATGGTGTGATGGGGTATACAAATTCCACGGTTTGTTTTTAGTAATGGAGTCCGGTGCAGGTCATATTCAGTATGAAACTCTAACCTATGAAATGCTGTCTACTTCCCCAGAGCACGGCTCAGAAAGAAATTCAGAGCGTACCTAAGGAGGGAAGATCTGCCAAACTTTCCCATTTCTGGGAAGCAGCTGAAGCCAGGCTTTCAGAGGGAGCTCAAAATGTGAAAGAGGGGAGTGAAAGTCTTAAAAAAAAAAAAGTTGCTAGAAAACTTTGTACTTATAATAAAGTTAAAATAATTGCAAGCAGAAATATTTTTATTTTTCTACCTTAGTGTTCAAAAACTTTCTCATACAGAATTTTTCTTTCAAGTGTTAGATGATCAACTAGTGTCAAAGGGGTTGAATTTTGTCACTTCAGAATTCGTATGTCAAAGTCCTAACCATCAGGACCTCAGAATATGATTTTATTTGAAGATAGGGTTTTTAAAGAGGTAATAAAGATAAAGTGAGGTCAATAGGGTGGCCCTATGCAATATGGGAGGTGTCCTCATAAAAGGGGGAAATTGAACACAGAGATACTCATAAAGGGAAGAGTATGTGCTGAGACACACAAAGAAGACAGTTTTATAAGCCAAGGAAAGAGGCCAGGAATAGGCCCTTCCCTCATAGTCCTCAGAAGAAACCAACCCTGATAACACCTTGATTTTGGACTTCCAGCCTCCAGACTGTGAGACAATAATTTTGTGTTGTTTAAGCCTCCCAATCTGTGTGCTTTGTTATGGCAGCCCTAACAAGCTAATATAGTCTATGAATTGAGTAGAATATGGATGGAATAACAGATGGGCAAGAGAACAAATAACGATATTGAAAGAAGAAAGTCTAGGTCAGAAAAGAAACATTTCCCTCAGCCACACTAGGTATTTTTTAAAATTAATTAGAAGTTAACATCAGGTTTATGTTGTATACTATCTACAGTTTGTTGTATTGGGTAGTGGTCTAGTAAATCACACATAATTCACATTATGGGTGTTGACTATTCAAAATAATCCACTGTATGATCTTTATAAATGTTAAATTAAATGAGCATCTTTTTTTTAAAAAAAGTAAACTAATTTTAATATTTTTGAGGTTTTTTTTTT
>NW_017731351.1:3658329-3737844 GCF_001890085.2 Hipposideros armiger
ACGGTAGCCCATGGCAACCCACTGCCACAGGGGCTGCAGCCTACGCCGTCGCCAGCGACTTACAGCAGCCCAGCTCCAGGTTGAGCTGTTGTTCAGCATCTTTGCTGCAGAGGGCAGTGTCACTGGCCCTCTTATGTGGGATCCGAATCGGGACCCTCTGGCATCCCAAGCCAGTTCTTAACCATCACGCCACTCGGCCGGCCCTAAATGAGCATCTTTAATAGGGGTCAGTTGAAAATATTGATATATGTTCCTTGAGAAATATGTCCCTGGCATTCTGTCTGATTTGGGGACACAAAGGCAAGCTCCATATATGATATCATGATGTTAGTATTGCTACCAACGCGTGCCTAAATGAGCTGAGTGAATTGGTACCACTCTTCATGAAACAGTGCCCACAGAGAGCTTGGTACTTACCAAGTGTGCTCCACTTATATATTCCCACTTCATTTCTTCTTTGACTAGTAGGCTAAGACAACCATTTGCCAAAAGGCAATTCAAATGAATAATTTTTCTTTTAGTCACAGCCTCTAAAATTTACAACATTTAGTGTAAACAAAGAAAGTAAAATAGAGATACTAATTTTTTAATTTGAGTTTATTAGATAATAACCAATTCTAAATCATGGGCTAAGAGTATAATCTAGTCTAGTGTTTATTAATAATTTGACTTTTACAAAGGAAGAACTAACAGTTGAGTGTTAGCTACCATTAATTCTACTTCATATATTGATATATGCTTTTTTTAGCATAAGAAGATAAACTTTTTCTAAATGAGAAAGGACTGATTTTCTAAGACATGATAACACTTCCTGTGATTATCCTTAATTATGCAAGATTTGGTTCGGGTTTAAACAGGGCATGCTAATTTGGATAGATACAAAAATATCTACATCATTTATCTTTGTTGATGTTGCATTCTTTTTCAAAGAATATTTTTCAGCCTTTAATTCTCAGGAGCTCATATTTTGTTAAAAATATCAGTTGTACCAAAATAATTTTCATATAATTTATTAAAGCAAGAAACTAATGAACTGAAAAACATAAGTATTTATGTTTTATTGTTGTTGTTGTTGTTTTTTCTTAACTGGGAAATACAATTAAACCATCTTGTATACTTAAAAATTCTGAAAGTGGCAGCAAGACACATTTTATTTTACTTATACCAGTTTACAAATTTGAAAATAGTTAAGAAACATTAATTATTTGAAAAAGTTCTTAACTTACCATATATATTATGAAAAGCCAGGGTAAAATGTATAAAATATTAACTGAGATTTTAGGATTATCTGTTAATGAGGCCTATTGAAGGAGATGTTTTTTTCCAAGATGTTTACATTTATGTCATTATTTTTTAATTAAATATAATCAGGCACATCTGTGTCCAGTATGTGACAAAAATCCCTAACTTGTCCATTTGCCTTTGTAATGCTAATACTAAGTGCAAAAGTACACAGTACAGTTTTCCCCAAAAACACAATACCCATCAAATAACCTGGAAAGTGTTGCTGATGAGTTAGAGGCTGCCTCCTATACTTAGTTATGAAATAAAGCATGCTTTATCCCTTCCACAATGTTTTAATGTTCAAAACTGCCAGAGAGTTTTCACAGGGATAAAAGTCATTGCATGAATGCTTAATTCTTTATCAAATTCAACTTACTTTCTCACCTACATTATTAGTATGGTTATTTCACCACCTACTCAGTTCTGTTCAATTTGAAAGAAGAACTGTAAGGATTCAGCTTATGGGGGAGGATTGCCACCTATGTCCAGTTTATTTAAAGAAAAAATTTCCAGAGCAGAAAAATGAGTGAAGACAAGTCTTGTAATAGCTTATAAATAGAAATACATGAATTTTACCAAATATGGTAAAGCAGATTAATAGATTAAAATTGCAAATCCTTTTTATTTGTCTTTGGTACTTTCTCCTTTTTTCTGGTTCAGATTTCATCTAATCAGCAGGTATAAGATATCAGATGAAATAGCTGAAAGATGAAAGCTTTGTAATTGGAAAATCAACATTATGCAAAGAGTTTTGTTGATTTTCCTTTCAATTCATTGATTTTCGCTGACTGAAATATTAAGTAATATTTATAGGTATTTATAGACATTTATAGATAGTTATTTTTAATCAGCTTCTCTCTTAAAAAAGGCTTTCTTCCTTGTGTTGTGGTTATTGCTCTTCTCCTTAATTTATGTCTCATGGAATTAGAGGATAACTTGAGTTTTTAAATATCTTCATTTTTTATTTTCTTTCCACAGAATAAAAAGCTAGAAACTATGTACTTTCAGCTATTTAATATGTTTACTTTTCATATATTATTTTTAAAAATACTATTGACATAGAAATAAAATATTTGGTTATGTTATTTTACAGTTTTTATAAGATAGTTGCTGAATTCTATGTCATGAATAAATATTTGACCAAAAACGTAAAATCAGACAAAATTTTTCTAGAGCATTTCTATTGCAAGTGTGTGAATACAGTGAGATAACTTAAAGAATACTGGGTTTTGTTGCAGCAAGGTCTGTATACATCTTGAAATACAGTTGAAAGCAAAAGCTGTAAAGTCAGATTGCCTGGGTTCAAATCCAGACAATACAAATTACTAACTTTTAGACATGGATACAATACCTAATCATTTTAACTGTTACTTTTCTTATGTAGATTGTGGGACAATAATAGTGCCAAACTCATAGTTTGTTGGGAGGACAAATTGTGATCCATGTGAATGACCAACAAGGTTCCTGACAATTTGTGTGCTCTCAGTAAGTGTTTTTACACTTAAGTTTCTTCATGCTTTAAGTTATGATTCTGTTCATACCATTTTTATAGACTGATTTAAAAGACATCATTTATTGAGTTTCACTCACTCAATGGTAGTAAATATTTGTTACCCCCTGTTCCCATTGCCAAATGCATTGTTTTACTGACCAGAAGCTGAGCACAGGGATGCTCTCCATTCTGGACGCCGCTGGGGCTTCTTTGCTTTTGGGTAGCCGAGGAGTTTTCTCAGCAGACTTTAACGGATGCATAGGCTTACTGTCGTGACAACGCCAAACTGACGTCTGATATGAATGAGAATTTTAGAAGGAAAGTTCTACTGTAGAATATTTATTTAGTACAACAGCACTCTGTGCAAGGTTGGGTTGATATAGATTGCCTTTTTTTTCCCCAAATTAAGTATAGGAAATTTTAGAGCTATTATAATACTTTTTATTCACACTTCCTTCCATGATAGTTTCATTATATTTAATTCTTATGTTAGGTGAATAAATATATTCAGTTAGCAAGTACATTTGCATCATATTTTTACAGCAATGATTTTGGATGGTCTTTCTACATTCAATGATATAATTTAAGTAATAAATAATTTTTCATTTTAAATTCAAGCAATTGTTTTATTTTGCAAGGCATGTTTTACAAATTTATTTTATATTTCAGAAAAGAATGAATTATAAGATCTGAACAATTTTATGCCAACTTTTAAAAAACTTTTACATGTTATTGAAATTGAATAAAAAACAGGGGTACACAGGATTCACTGTTAACAATCTAACTGCTTTTTGTTATCTAGGAGTTAAACATTATTTGCAAATAATCATATTTCTATAACTATCATTTTCTGGGAGACAAGTGTATTTTGGCATGTTGTATTGAAATTTATAGGGAAGTCTTTGCAAGGTCCTTCTATACATCAACTGTTCCTCACTACTATCCCAGTTCAGCAGTGACTTCAATCTTAACCCTGCTTTTGCTGTGTTTAATACTTCAGTTTCCAACTGCATCAGAATGACAGAGTGAGAGCTAAGCAGAATTGATTGTTGTTAGCTTTAATTGAGACAGATGGGTGATTTTATTTTGAGGGAACTTATAATTCCTATGTAATGCATTAATAGATATGATCATTGTACTCATATACATTTATGCGATGTATATATATGTGAAATAAGTAATAGGGATTTGTCTATGCTTGGACGTGTGTTTGTGTGTGTGTGTGCGTGTGTGTGTGTGTGTGTGAAACTGTCTATGTTAACATTGCATACATATGTTTATATGTTATCTATAAACATGTTATATATAATATAAATATATAAGATATTTTATACATACATATATATGTTATATATAAACCATCTTGATTTATTTGTAGCATCCTATATAACTATATCTTATTTTTTAAAAAGGAATAAGAGAGCAATTCTTCAGTCAAAGCTGCCTTAATCCAAAGGCCTTCCTCCTTGAAGGAAAGCCATGGGAAGGGTTTCCATGAAGAGATGGGCCTGCCTGCTGTCACCATCACAATTTAGTGGTGGGCTGAGCGTTACATAACAGTTATGCTTTTTATTCTTCAACACCTCATATGACCTGTCCTGATATAAGTCAAAAGGAGATATTACCTTTTAAGCAAACTTTTTATTAGGGTAAAACATTAAAGGCAGACAATGCACAAATCCCGGTGTCCAGAATGATAAATTTTCTTAGAGTGTACCTGTGATGTCAGCCCTCTGCTCGAGAAACAGGATGTTACCACATTCTCAGAAATCTCCCTGGTTTTCCCTTCTAGGCACCACTCACCCCAAAGTGTATGCCCTCCTCATTTCTAACACTTTATAGTAGTTTTTCCAAAAGCAGCTATTGATTTAACGACACTACTTATCATGATAAGGACAGTTATGCTTTAGTAATAAAGCAAATTCTTCATCAATTAAAGCCAATGAGATTCTACAAGTAGCTCACAAATAAGCAAGAGCTAGGTTACAAAAGTTAGAAGCAATACGAAATAGGCTAATTATTCTCCATGTGGAACCTCAAACCTGGGAATCTGACCTGTTTGCCCTGTTTGAAGCTTTGTCCTCGACTGACTTTGACACCGGTCATTGGGAGTTTGAAATAAGGAATTCAAATGCGGAGCTCTAGATAGAGAAGATAGTCTTAAGGCAACTGTGGAATCTGAACTGTAGCAGCAATTGTTGAAATCCTTTTTGTCTGGCTTTGGCCTTTGTAAATACAATATTCACCTTCACTTTCTCCCAAGGAGCATGAATAGCCTTGTATAGGCATTGGTAAATGAGCCATGGAGAATGAGGATGGAATCAAATTGAGTGAAATAATTTCGGCGGCTGGGAACTCTTAATAGGCATGTAAACAAGAGGGGGTTTGTTGTGTGTGAACACTCTCTCAGGGGTGCATGAACTCTTATCTCTTCATGCCGCCTGCATTCGGAGCGGCTCATGTTTAATTTGAAACAGTCTCCTGATGGTTCTGTTCAATTTGAAACTGTGCTCAGCCCGTTATTTTATTATTTCTAGCTTAGAACAAAAGAAAACATTTTGAAATAACAGTCTTTTCAAGTTGGAGGCTTGCATAGGACACCACATATCGTTTTTCAAAGCATCTCTACAGCATTTGGACATATAGCTAAAGGGTTAGAGGGAATGCCTGTGACGCATTGTTATTTGTGTCAGAGGTTAAAAAAAAAAAAAGTACAGTGGAATCAGCCTAAAAGTTTCTGCAACACATAAGCTTTTCTGTTAACAGATTTAGGTGTTCCTTTTATTTTCCTGATCCCTTATGATACCATTGTCATTGTATCCTTGTTTTTGTTTGTTTGTTAGAAATTATAATGAAAATAGACCTTTGTCTTTGCCTTCCAAGTCTCACTCCCTAGGGCTATTTTTCAGTCCCACTCCCATTTTTCTAGACTTGTCAGTGCTTGTTCCATAGAACCGTTCCCTATTTTGAGACCTGGTATCCTTAGGGCACCAGTGTTTTATATGTGGTTAACGGGAAAGCATTTTAATTATACAAGTTATTGTAAGAGTAACAGTTTTAGAATACATAAAGGACATAAAGGACATAAAAATATGGTGTGTCTGTGATTAAAATGTTTACAATTGCATTTTAACAATTCATGTTTGAATCAACAGATGCATTGGACAAAACCCACAATTTTTTTAAAAAGTTCCTTTTTTTCTACAGTTAACTGAATACATAAGAAATCCTAAGAGTACTACCTTTAATGTCCTGTCAATTAAAAGTTATATATTCCTTCAGAACAAACTAATATACTGTTTTTAGTGATTTTAAACATGTTGGAATATAGCCCCAATTGCAGACATTTGACAAAATTAAGTTTAATGCTCACTTCATTTTTTAATATCCCCACTCTGCCTTTGACTTTGCTAAATGCTAAGAAAGAAGCAGGAAAAAACATACAAAACCTACTTAAATAACTTTAATTAGTGAAATAAAATGTATAAAACCAATTGATACTATACCATATCGATGTCAATATAAAGTGAATAAAACAAAATGAAGTAATCCTTTTTCTGGATTGCTAATTTCTATTTTACCATCATCCATACAAGTTCATAACCAACAAGAGCCTTCAAAGAAAAGTGGCCTGGACACCACAACACATGTTTTGTGAAGAGGATTTTAACAGAATGAAAGCATGGCTTTGGTTCTGTTTGGGGTGTAATTATGTTCTTTCTATATCAAACAATCCCAATAAATTATAGTTACAACTCCTCAGGAAGAAATATAAAAGGCAGATTTTTATCTACAGCATCTATGTTGGGGGGAACAAGAGACTCAAAGGAACTTAGTAATCTATTTCTGGCCAGAAAAGGAGCAGCAATAACATCTCTAAACTTCTTATATTCTTTTCTCATTAAAATCCATCTCCCCAAAACTAATGAAAGAAACATGATTTCACAAAGTCCACACTGCTTTAGATAATGGGTTAGATGTGTCAATAGGATAGCCTTTCAAAAAAACAGATAGATTAGTACAGATAAAATCCAGGTACAAGCGGAGACTCTCCCAGTTTTCTGTTCTTTTAGAAGAGGCATGGGCAAGCTACAAGTCTTAGGGCCAAATCTGGTCTGCTGCTGCCTGTTTTTGTAAATAAAGTTTTGTTGGAAGAAGGCCACCCTATTCATTTATGTATTTACTTTTGTATTCATGCTTCAACCATCGCAGAGCTAAGGAGTTGCGATAAAAACCATATGGCCTACAAAGTAAAAAATATTTACTATAGTATCTGGCCCTTTAGAGAAAACGTTTCCAAACCCCCTTTTTAGAAAATAAATCTCACACCACATCTTTGATTACATGAATCATGCATAAGCACTCTGCATGCTGAATTTTATTTTTACTTCTTTATTCAGTACCTAAATCCAAATAAACCGTAAGAATGATAGGGATACGAACTGTCCACATTTATTCATCATCTAATATGTGCCTGATGATGTAGTGAGTATTGTTTTAAGCTGCTAAGTGTGTGGTAATTCGTTTCACAGCGATATTGAACTAATAGAGTAGCTAATTCCTCTTTCATTGCTAAAGAACCAGAGGCACCAAGAGAGTAGGTAATTCTCCCAGTGTGTCACAAGCCAGGAAGTGACAGATCCTGTGCTATAAAAATACGTCCTATCAGATCTACCTTACTCTAAATCTTGGGGCGTTTTTTGGGAAAACCTCTTTCAGGGTGATTTCCTGTCTCATAATGTGGGTCCTGTATTTCTAGGAGACTCTTCTTATTGCCCACCCCTTGAACAGTATTACTGAAACCTGTTAAAATATAAAGTATTTTACCTTTTACGTCAAAGAAGGGAATGTTGGAATATATTTCAACATCTTTTCATCTGAAAGATTGATCAAAATTTATATTTTATGTTAGAAGAAACAAACGTCATTTAAAAAATATTGCACATGTTCGCTTTATTATCAGATCATTTCCTTGGGGGGTGGCTGGCTGCAGGAGCGTTGGAAGGATGAGGGGCGTTACCAGCGCTGAGTAGAGTACCCAGAATATAGGCAAGTCACCAAATATAAATGCTGTGATTTACATTCCCGGCCACCACTCTTGATGATGAGGCGAGAGATGTCAGTTTTCTAGGCTGGAACCTTTTTGTTTCTCCAAGATTATGTAAAAGGCCACCCTAGCATTAATTCATATGTCAAGAAATATCATTAGTTGGATAGAGTTTGAAACATCAGTAGTCGTATGTTGAACTTGCCCAAAATGCTGCTACTCATTGTTCTGAAAATTCAGGCATTTTAAAACCTGTAGGCATTCTTAAAATTATTGAACCCTTCATTAAAATATTAGGTGGCCTTGTAACTACACATATGTTTAGGAGTATTTCAAGACTATAGGCTAATAAAACATCAACATTTAAATTGGTTTTTTTACATTTGACTATTTTGTTTTATAATGAAGACTATAAGAAACGTTAAGCTGTAGGATACAAGGAGCAGAGAGTAACAACAATCTGGAAAAACTAATGTCAAAAAATAATGTATAAAACAGAATATCAAATGCTGCTAGGCATACAGCAGTGAGCAAAAGCCAAAAACCTAGCTAATATTCTAGTACATATAGTGGATTCTGCTTAGAATCCTAAATATTTTTTCCAATGGAAGAATCATATTAGGCCTTCAGAATTAATGGCCATGAACTTTGGCATTTTTTCAGTGTAACAATACCCAAGACACCTGATATGACAGCTCTTAAATATATGACAAATTTTCTCAAATAAAACAGCCACCTCTTTAAGCTTTAAGAAAAGGTTAAGTCAACCTATTTAAGAACAAAGAACAAACTATAAGATATTATTTATTAAGATGATTAATTTTTTAAGCTTCCCCAGCTGCTAAGTGGAATTTGTTTAAGGCTTCAGCCTTCTACTTTAAAACTACTTTGCTTCCTTTAAACTTCTATGTCTTTCTCTCACAATTTAGCTCATGCTAACACACGCACACACACACACACACACACACACTTATACACACATGTGTATATATATATATATATATATATATATATATATATATATATATATATATAGGGGTGTCGGAAAAGTCATGATGTATTTTTCTGTTTTTTGTTGCAATATATATATATATATATATGTATATATATATATAAATGTTACAAATTTATTTTAAAATACTTTTATATTCTGAATATCCTCAGAAACTTTCAGTTCTATCCTATTTATTATTGGTTTAATATAATTACTGAAGATGCTCAATAAGACCCGACCTCTTCCTAAGCCTTTGGCTCTATCAGTCTCCCCCGCCCTAGCTTGTTACACTACTATTTATCATATCTTTTGTTTTTTCCATTTCTTCAGTCCTTTTAAAATCCTCCATAAGCAAACAAGGCAAATTCATGGAGCTAAAAAACAAATTCTTATTCTGGGTTAATAACTTTGATTATACTGAGCTAAATTGATCCAATTGCTAGTTTTTCAGAAAACGAGTAATGTGGTCTGACTTTCTGTGCTCATTTGTCTCTTATTTTAAACTCATTATTAGCTTATGCATAACATTTTCATATTAGATAAAGGAGCAATGATGCAAAAATTTGTAATGATGCAAGCATAGTGACATGTTATGATTGTAGGATTGGGAAAATAGCAACTCCAAAATTGTTTCTCTAATCTTCAGGAACAGTTTTGTTTGGCTTAAAACACTCTCAAATAGAGTGAGTTCTTACAATACATGAAAATTGGTTCAAGTTACTCAGTTACTTTTCCTCAGTTAAGGCAGCTCTGAAAGGATGCTTTAATACAAAGTTAAAGTGAATTGGGCAAGTTAATTGCATTATGATTAAGAAGAGGCAATATTAGAATCTCATTGTGTTTTTCTGAAGACTTGATCTTGCTTCCAAAATAGTGTGTAATAATTTGAATCTATTTCTGCATCTTCTTTTCTTCATCATGTCAAAAATTATATGTCCATTACAGTAATAAAAGAATGCCATAAAATATTTTTAAATACACATGCCCTAAAAGAAAATAAGTCATTCTAAAGCTATGATTTAGAGATAAGTACTTTTCATTTTGTGATATAGTTTTCTAGTTTTCTCCTATTAGTATAAAACATATTTTAAAAATGAGGCTATATTTCAAAATTTTAACATTATATTTTGAAATGTAAAAATGTACGATGAATGTAATTTCCTTTAACATAATTGGGAATAGTTGCATGGTGTTCCACTATATTGATATTTAATAATTCAACTTCGTGTGGAACATTTAGGTTATTTTTACAACTTTTTGGTAATATAATCAATGCTGGGAAAACAACGTTGTAACTATGTCTTTGTAGAAACCATGATTATTTGCTTAAGATAAATTCTAAGAAACAGAATTATTTAGTCAAACTTATACACATTTTTGAGGTCCCCATATTAATCGCTTGGAAATTTGTACCAATTTAGAGCATGCCATTAACATGAGCCCTCATTAACACTAACTAGCCGTTAATCTTTTATTTGATTTTAATATTTGTTAAGTTGAAAATGACACATTATAACTCATTTTTAATTGTATTTCTTGGAGTGTTACTGAGTTTAAACTTTCCCCGTACTTATTTTAATCATTTTACTTGATGTAAAATTCCTTTTATCTTTTCCATTTTCCCTCTATGGAATTAACAGTATTTTCTTGATTTGCGAAATTATATATATATATATATATATATATATATATATATATATATATATATATGGCACCATTTCCAGGATGATGCCTGCAGATGTTACAAAATTGAAACTGGATAGGTGTTAGAATTGCTGCTGGTCTCTATTAATTTGAATGGCAGCAACCCAGAACTCTGTTTTATGGTTTTGTGTGGAGGGGCAATCCATTATCTTTTTTTTTTCTATCTGGGATCAAATATTATTTTTGTGAGGATTACATCTCTGTGGTAAGCAGCAATGGAGGTTTGATGTCAAGCTTATTTCCAAATTCAATCCCTTTGCAATTGCAGAATTGACTTAGAAATTGAAATCCCAGTTATGTAATTGATTTTTTAAAATTTTGAATAGGAAACTCTTCCTTCAAAATATTAATAAGTATTTAAAAGACTCAGAGGAAGTAAAAAGTAGCAAAAGAGAAAGAAAAATATTGTTTTTGTATAACTTAGAATTCTTAAAAGATTGTATGGATGCCAAATAACCGATATTTACAAACTGGTTCTGTGCATGTCATTTGTCAGCAGTTTTTATATTACAGAATATATTGTTATGATTTTTACATATTTTTCTTTAAATGATGTTTATATTTAAATAAATAAGTAAATATATATATCAATTTTAATGTGGAATTTCTGCATTTCATGTTGCCGTTTTTCTTACAAGAAGCCAATGCAGCAACAGAAATGATCTTAGGACAGTGACTGGCAAATAGTATAGGTTATTTAAGTATTCTCTATTTCAATGATTCTCATTTTTATCTTGGAGAAAATTGTGGCAGAGATATATTATGTAACTCACCCGAGGTCACATAGCTTAAAATGTGTATCTAAGATGCAAACTCAAGCTGTCGGACTCTTGTTTAATTACTAGGGTGAAATCAGCCTTTTTCTTAAGGAGTCTTTTTCCCTTTCCTTTGAAGTGGTAGTTACAACTCAAGACCTGTGGTTCAGATGAACATGTTGCAACTGATGTATCATTGCTTCTAGGCTCTTCCAGCTGAAAGAGCAAAGAGCTAGAACACACACACACACACACACACACACACACACACACACACACACACACACACATGCACACACGCACACACACGCGCGCACACTCACAGAATTCTTTCTCACCTTTCACATTACATATTTGTATCTTCTTTCTTCCACACTGAGTCTCTGGTTCCTAAGAATACCAGTATATTTGTTCATGGGCTCTATCTCCTATCACACAAAAGGAGTTTTAGGTTTAACTATGTTTCTACCACAACTATAAATAAACCAAGTAATTCCTTTGCTGCTATTTTTGTTCTTAGAATATCTGTCACTAAATGTATACTGTCAGAGGTCTGTTTCCAAAAGTTACTTGAACTCATTCTATGATTTGTGTATATTATTCATTTGAAATAAAATTAGGTTTATGGTTTTATTTAGATGCAATTTGGAGTTGATTATTTTATCTTTATGATTTTATTTTTGAATATGTGAAATATGGATATGGTTCAAAAATTAAAAGTTACCCTTAGTGAATTCTCACTCTCAGCACTCTCACTGTCTCCTGCTAATAATTTTTATTATCCTGATTTATTCTTCCTAGGTTTCTGTCCACAAAAATAGCAAGTGTATACATTGCCTTTCACTTTCTTTTTTTTTTCCTTTCAAAAATGGTGGCGTATGAAGCTATTTGCACTTTGTGTTTTTCACTTAGCATCACATCTTAGACACCATTCGATAGTGGTGTACAGAGATTCCACATGCTTATTTTTCCATAGGAATCCATTGTGTTAGGTTGCTTCCAATATTTTGTTATGCCAAATGATACCTCAGTGAATGAACCTGCTCATATGATATCTTATATTTGTGGAGTCAAATCTTCAGTTAAACCCTAGCAGTGACCTGATGCCATTTGCCACCCTCACTATAAGCACCTGAGAGTGCCTATTTCCCCACAGCTTCGCCAGCAGAGTGAGTTGTCAGACTTTCAAATTTTTACAGATTTCATAGGTGAAAGTTGTATCTTGTTGTAGGTTTAACTTGTATTTGTCTTCATAAGAGTTGAATTGAGCATCTTTTATATAATTAAGAATGCTTTGTATATCTTTTATCCATAAACTGTTCCTTACTTTGTACTTTTAATTGGTTAAGAAATTGGTCTTTTTTTCATCAGGTTTTAAGAGTTCCTTATACCTTAGTCCTTTATCTGTGACATATGTTGCACATATTTTTTCTGGTTTTTATTTTTGTTTTGACTTTGTTCACAGTAGTTTTCCATATAATTTAAAAAATGTAGTTGAATTTATCAATATTTTCTTTTACTACATCTGGATTTTGAGTCATAATTAGAAAGGTTTTTCCACAAATCAGCTTATAACAAAAAATGTTTCCTTCTAATAATTGTATTAATAATTCTCTTTAAAAGTGAAGGAGACCCTATTAATATATCATTGGACTTTCAAATGTAAACCAGGACTGTCCCAGGAAAACAGAGATATATAGTTACTTCTTTACAGATATTATTTTATTTAAATTATAAACATCTACATCATTTTTTAAAATTTTTCTTAACTTACCTTTAGGTTAAAGCTATAGCTCTCCTCTTTCCCCAATCTAAAATATTTTATCATTTCATTACTAACGGCAATGCTACACTATAAGGCAAAATAATGCTCTATTCTCAGGTGTTATTGTATTGTAAGAAGAATGCATATTTAGTATATTCTGCCTCTTAAAACTTCACTGATTAAAGAACGGTTGAGGTGCAGCATGCATTTGTTTATTCTGCCTAAAAATTGAGCTCGAAATCTTTATTTTTGCTTAATCACTAACAATTATTACTCTGTAAAATGAAATGATTATTTTTAATTATTCTAAATGGCATTAACAGATTAACCTCCTATAATTGTCATCCTTTAAAAGAAAAAAACAAACAAACTCAAATGCAGCCATCTCCATTAGAGCCCAATTAGTTTCAGTGGGGAGAAGGAAATTAATCCCTGCTGAAAGTTTAATTTCTGCTGATGTTTTACCTATGCTATTTCAATGAATCCTCCAAAGGGCTCAATATATTTCATATTACAGTCCTCATTTAACAAGGGCAGAAACTGAGACCCAAAAGTTGGTTGATCCGCCTAAAGTAGAAAGTTAGAAATGAAGTGAGGATGTAACCTGCAGCCAGCTCATTGCAAAGACCTGCTTTTTCACAGCACTTGGTAGCCTCGGATGACAAACAAATGGCTGTTTTCTAGGAACTTCTCAGAATGTAGTATCTTTACTTGCTTGACAGTCATCTGTTAGCAATGTAACTAGTTGTAAACTTCTGTGATGCCCAGATTATCACTCTACTGTACACACAGCTTAAAGATGAACCCATATTCCAGTGAAATGAAGCACAACAAATCACAGACAGTAAGTTTCAATGCAGCCATGCTGCTAATCTTCCCAGATCAGCTCTCAAGCGGGTTGGATAATCCTTGTGCAGGGATATATGCCTCCTTAATTTAGATTCCCCTCCCCTCCCCTCCCCCATTTTATTGTCATCCGTTCAAGGAATGTGTGTTCTTGGAACATGGGCTTTCTTTAAAGGCTTCTCTCGGTAGACCATTGAGGGATGGACTCACTTCTTCTCAGGCTCTGAGAAATTACAGGACATGCATAGCCTAAGGCCCTCGTTTTGAAAGCACTATCCATTCCTTATAAAATGACAAAAGATGCAACAAAGCCAAGCTTTTCTTTTCCCACCTTGGCCTTCGATCTATTTAGTAATGCCGTGCAGTTTCTATCAGGTTTCTTCCCGAAGGCCCTTTCAGAACGCAAATAAAAGAATGAATACAGGAGCTGAGCTTTCTCCCATTCAACTTTCAGCTCTGTTAACTTTCAATACCAGAAATGTATTTAAAACTGGATAAGGTTTGTTAACTCTTATATACCACTGTCACTCATCCAGACAGAAAAGAATAAAACTATATGTGATAAGATTTGCAATTCAAATCGAACCATTTCACTTTGAAACATAGAGTGTTGTGAGTTGGGGAGGCAAGATTACGGCTTCTCATGAACCTTTAGTATAATGATATAGTGTAGTTGGTGTTCATGAAGCTAGCTATATATAATTTCGTATGTTCCTTAGAGAACATTGTAATAAAAACTTCTGATCAGGTTGTGCTTTATAGTTGATTCTAACTATGGAATGACGCATCCGCCTTTATTAAAAGATAAGTATATTTCTGAACAAACTTAGATTTTTAAAGCATGAAAGCCAAAGAAATAAACTATTGTGACATTTTTTCAAAATATCCATGTATTGTAAGTCATATGTAGACTTCATCCATATTTCATACTGTTTAGGAGATTCCTTAAAGAGGCAGACAAAAAGAACTGAGTGGGTGTAATTAGAATCTTTCAAAACACAACAAAACAAAGAATAAACTCTTTTCATAACAGTTAAGCTAAATTTCACTGCCTGTCACTCAGATGGCATTGTATTAGTAATTTCATAAGGTGCTTACTCCAATGACGCAAACTTCCTTTAACTTGAAAAATAAACTGAACACTTTTTGAATAACAGTGGTATCAAAATGCATTGGATATTTTAGCTTTAACTGATTATAAGAACTTTTTAAAGTGAAAATAGCACAATAGATGTTTCCAAGTTCTGTGCTTGAGTCATGATTGTGTGCTATATTAAGGTCTTTAGGAAAAAATGGAAGCAAGAGAAACAATATGAGTTCAGCGTATGTCTACTGTGAAAATGGCACTAGGCTAGCTTCAGTAGAGATTTATAAATGAATCAATATACAAGTAAGAGAGAAAGGTTTTGGGATTATTATGCTAAATCTCCTGAATCTAAGAATTACCCACAGGACCCATAAGGGCAGCCTATATGCAGCCATGTTTATGCCACATCACCCTTCCCATTGCCTGGCAGTGGACACTTGAATCAAGCAGAGCCTATAAGATCCTTTGTCCCAGTAGCTTGGAGTTTTGATCTCCTGAGCAATATCTGGGTATGATTTGTGGCTACAGCAGGACTATGACCTTCCTATGGAAAGGAAGTATAGGACTTTCTATAGCTGAGATCTCTAAAATGACTCTTATTTCCCACCTTTCTGAAGTTTAGTAGATCAGCTCCCACATGGACTCTGTGAGGTTACCGAATGTCCTTTTCATAACGTTCCTAACTATACTACCTCAAGTTAGTTTTCAGCATTTGCGGCCGAAAGAACCTTAGCAGAATGCCTCCCTGTTTAACCTTTCCCTGGTGTACCTCTTTACTTTTAATACCAAAACTTCATGGAATATACATACCTTTCAGTACACTGTTTTGAGTGCTGTTTATGTAGAAAAAATATATTTCACCACAAAATGATATTTATGGTGTTTTATTTTAAAAAAGCATTTGTGAGGGCAATGGATTTGTAGTTGTCTAAGACTTACATGATTAATGGAGACCATTCAAATACTTTTCACATAATAATAAACATTCTGATTAGGGGTGATTTGCCCTTTAGCATGTAGAAATAGGAGTGGCCGGCCTACTTTCTAGGGTTTTCTAAGGCACCATACTATATATTAGGAAGAATGTGGTAATTGTCAAGGGGAAAATGGAAGATATTTTAAAGGAAAAAAATGTGCAGAGTAAAGAGAAGTGGGCTGATGATGGAACCTCTCATCAACAATTAGGCAGCAGGGAGATACAAAAGAGCTAAGCTATAAACTGAGAAGAAATAGTATGGTGTGTTCAGCTTCTTAGAGATTAAATGTCTTCGTTTTTAATTTAAGCATTACTAGTAGAATAGAATCACAGTATCCTTCATGATCCAAATTGTTTCTCCCAATTCTCATTTTCTGAAACTGAATAGGTTTTAGTGCATGTGTTGGGCTATCATTTAATATCCAACCTCTACCTACCTGTCAAATGGAATTTGGGGAAATAATAGATTCAGGAAACAATAGATTGAATAAATGTGGTATTCCTTACTACCTGAACATGAAGTTGGGCCTTTGAAGACTATTATATTAATATATATATATATATATACACACACACACACACACACACATATATTACACACATATGTATTATATATTATATATATATGAGTATGTATACATAGTATATATATTATATGTATATATTTAATATATATGTACATACTTTTATATGAAAACTATTCACATGCTGAAAATAAATAAATGTAAGATACAATAGTGGGTAGTCTGAATTATAAGTTGTAAATTCACATAGAACTAAATTCTGTTCTTAAATTATCATAAAATAAAATCCAAAACGAACCAAAAGGTTTTAATCCTAATTTTGGTCTGAAGCAGTGTGGGGTCCCCTCACCAAGCAAGCAATTCTCTGGACATCAGAAGTATATCCTACAATTCAGCTCAATTCTGACTATTCATCCAGAGATAGCATCAGACCCTACATGTTAAAGGTTTATTCTTTAGGACTGCCTGCCCCCTTCCCCAGATGTAAACCTCTAGTCCAGGCTATATCAGTGCTTCTGACCTACCGGCTATAGATTAGAGTTCCAACCACCCCATGGTAGGGATTGATTAATTTGCTAGAGCAGCTCATAGAACTCCAGAAACATTTTACTTAGCAAATTATCGGATTATTATAAAAGGATATAAGTCAGGAGCAGCCAGATGGTAGAGACGCATAGACAAGGTATAAGGAAAGAGCACACAGCTTCCATGCTCTCTCCAAGCGCACCCCTCCCCTCAAACCTCCACGTGTTCATCAGCCTGCAAGCTCCCTGAACCCCATCCCTTAGGGTTCCTATGAAGGCATAATTCCATAGGAATGATTGATGAACTCATTGGCAGTTGGAGACTGACTGATTCAGCCTCCAGTCCCTCTTTCTTCTCCCCTTCCAAGAGGTCATGCAAATGGAACTGAAAGTTCCAACTCTAGTCACATTGTTGGTCCCTTCTCCTGGAAAGCAGCCCAGCCTGTCTCCAGGTACAATCCAAAAGTCACCACACTAACAATAAAAGACACCTTCCTTGCTCTTACCCACTAGGAAATTCTAAGGGTTTTAGGAGCTCTATGCCAGAAACAGTGAACAAAGACCAGATATGGATTTCACAATAACACACCTACTCAGCCTTCTTTGTGGCTATTTGTGGCCACGTGACTAAGCTGTTCACAACAAGAGGTGTGAACAAAATGAGGTATGTAAATTCCAGATGATACCCTTAAAAGAAACCTGCTTGCCCACCATTTCTCATCCCAGTAGTTTACAATGAAGATTTATAAGCCACCTTTGACCATTAGAATGAGGAAAACATCCTAGGATATGTAGGAGCCCAGATGGAATATGCTTGTGTCCCTAGGTGGGGAAGGTTTCCCTACCTCTGGACTGTTCCCAGCTCAGACCTAATTAAGTAGAGCCCCTTTCTCTTCTTCCTTCTCAGGTGTGGGCTTGCCCACAGAGAATATATACTTATTTATCCTAATCATATAGCCATGGAAGACAGTGTGTTCCTCGCCTTGCCTATAGAAGCACGTATAATTCTGAAGTTCAGTATTTAGAAATACTTACTTGCCCACAGCAATTAGCCCTTCCCAAATACCAGATTTTTGTATACATACAAAGCATACATACAAAAAATTGAGTATGTATACTCATACAATTGAGTCTGTATATGGGCTGCCCCTTTCTAAAACTCCAGGTGCAACTTTTGTTAAGTACGAACATCATTACCTGTGTACGAGAAATATTTCCATCTACACTACTTTCCTTCTCTGGCAAAGTAAGTGATTCCTTTGAGAAAATAATCAAATGTGGAAGCATACAATGAAATTGTTAGTGAATACACATAGACTTTTCCCTAAACAGGGAATGTACACAATTCAACCTATAGAAAACTATGCACCATACATTAGAATCAAGGCTGATGGCAAAACCTGAGGACAAAGAAGACCCTGGCTGGTTGAAATGGACACCTTTTTTCAGTCTGTAGTGTCTGAAGTTACTTTTTTATGGCCCCATTAGTGTTGCTTTATAATGAGTTGAAAGAAGTCTTCGTCAATTGATGTCCGTCTACATTATGAAATCTGTTTTGCATAAGAGGCTATATAGTGCTCTACTTCTCCAATACAAAAAACATTATTCTAGGAGACTTTTCAACTCAAATTTGTAGCTAAAAGCACAGATTTGTATATATTTCTCTATTTTCTTGTTTTACATTTCCATTATTTCCAAAAGATAAGAATAATATTTTTCTAAGACCAATATACCATAACTATAGCATTTTAATATAACACTAAGAATTTTACTTAATAAATACGTTGCTTGGAATTTTTGAGTCATAATTTTTAAAGCAACAAACACATATAGCTACATTTCTTTCTCTACTGTCACATTTAAAGCATTAGTAGAAATTATAGTTAAGAAGAGAGATAATGGGAAGTAATAAATACTCTAATATAAATAGGAAGTGTCTTAATAGTCTACTCTTTAATGCCAAAGACACATTTTAGGTAGTACAAAAAAATGCTATTTTTAGTCCTTATAGAATTTGCATGTTAACCTATTTCCTTTCTACTATAACATGAGCAGATAACATAAACATAACTATCTTACAGGAATATCATACTTTTTTGTGTGTGGGTGTGCAATAATATAAAATGCCTTTTAGGCATACAAGCTACCTCTCTAAATTATAAATAAGGGATAAAGCGAAGCATCATTAAATTATTAATAGCTCTGGGGAATGGAAGATGAATGCATTATGCTTTATACTTTAGCTGCCTACATTATTTTCTTAAACTAATTTACCCTGTGCCCAAAAGCATTTAATGAGCACTACCATTCCATAGACACTCATCTCTACACTGAAGATGTAGCTATGAACAATAAAGTAAAATTCATATTTCTCATAGAACTGATATTCTAAGGGAGTATGAGCAGCTGACTAAGATACTGTAGGTAGGGAAAAGTAGTATAAATAAAATAAACCAAGGTAACAGAGACACTAGTTAGGTGTGCTAACTTAGGTAGAATTAGGGAAAGCCTTTCTGAGGGAGAAATATGTGGGCTGAGCCCTGAGTGACAAAAGGTGGGCAACTATGAGGCAATCTCTGGGAAATGATCCCATGCACAGAGAACAGCAAGTGTAAATGCTTGTGGATAAAACCCTCGTGCATGTGAGGAAGTCAAAGAGGACCCATGGGGGATGCACAGCAGCTGAAGTGCAAGGGCGGGACTCAGGAAGGGAGGTTCCATGCTACAGGCGAGATTTGGGTTTACTCTGAGTCTCTTACAGCAGAACAGTGGCATATCCTGAAGTAGATGAGTATCTTGAAAATTTCACTCTGGATAATGTGGGGGAATTACCACAGAGAAACGTATAAAACTACGCCAATGATAAAAACAAATAATACATATATGAGAATAGACTTCCACTTTGCCCAAGATGAGCGGTTATACCTATACACCAGAAATTAATAATAATAGTAATAATAATAATAATAATAATAATTAGACAAAATTTATGAAACAGTGGGTTTCCAGACATTGAACATGAGATAACGAAGGGCAGTAATCCCTGAAAGATAATGAGCTGAGCCCTTGATTGCTCACCTTGAGTTTACAGCCTTGAGAGGATTTCTAGGCTGCAGCAGAGGGGAGCCAGGAGGGGTCCAATGGGCCCCATAGTGAAGGAGACAGAGCTGAGAGTTAGGGGAGAACAAGCTTACTACAGTTGTGGCACAGGGTATCTGACAAAAAACTGCCCAGGGAGGAAACTCTGGAGGTCTGCAGACAGTCCACTGGGGTATTCAGCAAAGTGCTTGTCAGCATATTTACAGGAGGAAACTACTCAAGGCTGTAGGACAGCTACCTGAGAGGATTTCAGAGGACAGTAGCCAGGTCTCCCAGAGAGCTAAGAGTAGCGCCTGTTACCACCGTCAGACTCATGGTTCGCAGGGCGTGCGGTAGAGTGCGTAAGAGCTTCTAGGGCTGTAGTAACAAAGTACCACAAATGTAAACAAGGGTCAGGAAGCCAGAAGTCTGAAACCCAGGTGTGGGCTGACTTGGTTCCTCTGAGGGCGGTAAGGGGGAATCTGTTCCACGTCACTCTCCTAACTTCTGGTGGCCCAGGTGGCCCTTGAGTGGCAGCATGACTCTAATCTCTGCAAAAATCTATTTTCACATGGCCATCTGATTCCTGAGTGTGTCGGTGACCAACCTTCCTCTTTTTATAATGATACAGTCATATTAGCTTACATCTGCAAAGATGGTATTTCCAAATAATGTCACATTCTGAGGTACTGGGTGTTAGGACTTCAACACATCTTTTCTTTTTTTTTTTTTGGAAGGGACACAATTAAACCTATAACACCTCAGCACAGGGAATTTATTAGCTTTAGAATAATGCTACTCTAGTTCTATCTACTTTTTTGGTTTTTTGTAATTTTGTTTTTGAGTAAGAAGTGCACATCAGTTAGCAATAGACTCCTGGTGCTATCTTTAGTGCAACCTCAATGATTTGTGTGTTTTCAGCCCAGGGCTTCTGTTTTAGTAAATACAGAGGGTGCAAAAAAATGTATACACATTTTAAGAAAGGAATAAAAAACATTAAAATTGTAATACTCAATATATACCAATAACAAAAGATGAACACAAATCACGTTTGACTTCTACAATTACAAGAGGTGCTCAAAGTGGTTCCCATCAGTGTCCAGACACTTCTGATTACAGCAAACTACTGCTCGAGCAACGCTGACCAAAGTGTACACGTGTATACATTTTTTTGGCACCCCTGTATATATATATATATATATATATATATATATATGCATTGTTATTATATATTACACATTATCATTAAGGTCATTTGAGCAAAATGGATACTTGATAAAATGACATGAAGAAAGTTATGTCATTTGCTGTCTATCAGGTTCTAGAAAGGAGATAAAACCTTATGATTTATGAACATAAGAGATGATATACTATAGCTTTAATAATTCCATAGTATCTTTGAAGGAAATCATTCATCTTGTATTTACATGATATATATTTGTTTTCCACATTACAAAATGACATTCATTTTAGAATATATGAAAAAGACATTTAAACACAATATAATTATTATATAAGTTGCATATGTAGATTATTTTGATACTGTCCCATGAGAATTATTCATGACATTTTTCTTAAAAAACATATTTTCAAATAGTTACATTATATTTTGCTGTATAATCAATTTTAAATGTAAATATTTCTTTACTCATGGATATCTTAGAATTTTGGAGAATGATTTCTCTTAAACAAGTACTTAGCTCTTAAAAGAGCTCTTGAAAGATTGTCAAAATACTAAATTTATAACTCTGTCAATTTAACACATTGTGTTATGAACTACTTATACTATTATTGTTGCATATTTTGTGTTGACAAATACCTCGGCAGTATTTTTCTAGTAATTTTTGCCAGTGCATACTACACAAAAAGCCCTAAATATTAGAGATACTTTTCTTTATATTATTCTGTAATGTTATTGGGGAAACGAGACTTTTTTTTGAAATGAAAAAAAATATTTTCAAAAATTATAAGGAAATAATTACTTTAAACCCTTGATGCTGAAATATTTCTAATGTTCATTTGGGCAATATAGAAAACTTATAAAATATTTTAAAAGTTAATTAGAATTAATTTGTGTTTAACATCTGTTCCTAGATGATAACGAGCTGATCATTATAAGTAAAGCCTTGTAATATTTGTTACATGTAAAATAAAATAAAGTGAGGCTTTTAACCTGTAACAAAATCTGATATTGAATATGGCAGGGTCTCAATTACCATTTCCATTTTATGATGAATTTCTGGGCCCATCTGACCATGTGACTTGGCAAGGCAGTCTTTCCCATGGTTGAGCATTCCTTCTTTACCAAGGGTGAGAAGGAACCAAGCGTGTCTGGAGCCCTTTCTCACCAGGTATACAGTTCTCTCCTATGGCCTGGCTGGAGAATCCCAGGGGCCGGCATCTTGATTCTCTTGCTGCTCTTTGTCATAAGCTACATCCAGCACCTTTCCCACCACTGATACCCCCAGTTATTTGGCCCAAGCTCAGCTATTTGGCCCAAGCAGCTGGGCTGCTTGCACTGCATCCTAAACCAGCTCCAGAGCCTTTACCATCTGGGACCAGCTCAGCTTTGGCAGCCTTCCTCTTCACCTGGTACCTGGGCTGGGGCAGCATTCCTAGGTGTGGAACATGGTATTTCAGGATGTGAAGGAGCCTACCAGACGCTGTGCTTTCTTCTTTGAGTTAGAGGGTGTAAGATGCAGTAATTTGGAGGAGGTATCTGGGCAGGCCCCTGAGTATTGCATCCCTAAATTTTCACTAATGTGGCATATCTCTCAATCTTCATAGGTCTTAATACTCAATTCATGAAGCACATGTCTTACCACAGTCTCCAATGTACTAGTCATCTCTGGCTTGTCCCGCCCAATTGGCATGATGTCGATATAAATGATCAGTGTGGTACTTGGGATAATCAGGTGGTCCAGATCCCTTTGTACTATTTTGTGATGGAAGGCAGAGCGTTAACATAACTCTGAGGGAAAGTATAAATGAATCGTTTGGTTCATTTCAACTGGAATGTGAGCTGTTGTGATTCTTGTTTTTAACTGGAATGCAAAAAAAATACTGGTACATTCACCAAATAAATGGCCTTATACCATGTAACTGACACTTAATTAGTCTACCTTAGCAAGGAAAGTCTATTTGGCACAATAGCAACAGTCAGAGATGTGACTTGACTAGGCCTGCAGTAGTCTGAACTCATTCTCAAGGACATATCCCATTTCTCCAGGGGTTGATACGATTGGGACCATCACCTGTGACTTCCTTAGGTCTTAATTGTAGTGGCGAAACCTACACTCCTGTATCTATTAAATCTTAATGATAACACAAATACAATCACATTCCTCCAGGCAGCACTGTCTTTGATTTGCTCTGATGAATGAGGGGGGTTGGGCAGGTTCACTTGGTTTCAGGGGCCTGTTAATTGGCCCCAGCTTTCTGTGGTCTTCTCGTAAAGCATCCATTGAGTTTAGCACATTCAATGCTATTTTTCTTAAATTTACTGCAGTAATTCCCCCTTATTCGCTGGAGAAATACATTCTAGACCCCCCCTCCCCCTCCAATGGATGCCTGAAAATGCAGATAGTACCAAACCTAAGCATACATACCTACGGTAAAGTTTAATTTACAAATTAGGTACAGTATTAAATTAGCAACAATAATAACAGGATAATTCTAAAAATGTTATGTGACTATGGCCTGTCTTCCGTAATTTTTATATTTTTCAGCCCAAACCTATTCCTGAATCTGTGTAACCGTCCTTTACTTGCAGCAAATGGGTTGGGGTCACTCCTGTCAGGGGACCCCTTGCTGAAGTCTCCGTATAGGCGCAACGCTTTCCGCTGCAACACGTGGCCGTCAATCAGAACACATTCTCGGTCCCTGACGCCCACCACAAATATAATGCCTTTTGCATGTAACTAAGCACTTATCACGCACTGTGGCCGTGACTGCGGCAGTTTGAGGTGTGGAACAACATTAGCACGGGTTCCTTTTTCCTTTTTCACAGTTTCATGGACAAAGACCCGCTCTTACCATAGGTCTAGCAACCTCCGCATAAGTCTTTATTGAGTCGTGAACTTTCTCCTTTCACGACACGGAAGCGCTTTACGGCTTCTCTTTGGCATTTCGGGATTGCCGGCCTCGCTGCTGTCTGTCACTCGGGGGCTGTTCTGAAGCAAAACACGGGCCAGCACACCACAAGCCTGCGACACCAGGACAGTCAATCTGATAACCGAGGTGACTGCTCAGTGAGGACGGGGCGTCTACAAAGTGGGGACCCTGGGCACAGGCATGAGTGACGGCCTGGGTGAGACGCTCGAGACCATATCACATTCTTCAGAACGGTGAGCAATTAAGAACTTATGACTTATTTATTCCTGAAATTTTCCATGTAATAGTTTCGGAGTGGGGTTGACCAAGGGGAACTGAAAACTGCGGATGGGGTGGTGAGGCTACTGTGTTTCCTCCAAATGTGTTTCAGACAACGGAGAAACGGTGCATTCCTTTTCACTGGCACATTATTCTGTGTGCGTTTTTAACAACTGGATCAACACCTTGTTCACAGGGGCCTATCCTGTGATTACCCACCACAGGTGATGAGGTCCTTGACGCCAGCTGGTGAGCCATCTGATTGGCATCACCTGTCAAGGGGTTTGGAGCCTGAGATGAAGTTCAATGTGCAGGTGTTGTCTAGGGAGAGTCCTAGAAATTACTACTTAGGGAGGGAGGTAAGAGAGCAGAGTGGGCCAAGGGCCGTGAAGAGCAGCAGCGTAGGTCCGACAGCTCAGCTCAGCCACAGCCGGCTCTGAAGATAAAAGTGGCCCTTAGGGCATCCGTCAAAGCTGCTACCAATGATTAGCACAGCTCACCACTGGGTACTTCTAGGCAAGCAGAGGTGCGTTTGCTTGATCTTCAAATTGGTCATTATAATCATCAGTTCAAAAGCCTGGGCATTTTCACTCTTGCCTCCTGCCGCCATTGGATAGTTCAGACAATGACGTGGCCTTGAGTAAGACAGCTCTGCAGCTGAGGCCATCCCTTAAGATGACAGCTGAGGGCAGTCTGCGGACAACACTCCCCACAGCCAGGGCAACAAATGCTTCCTTGAAAAGACATTTGGGAAGTGTGTGTCTGCATTCATCAAAACAACTGCCATTGATTATCACAGGTCACCAGGGAGTACTTCCCAGGTGGGGAGCGTTTTGGTTTATTTCATTTTCACATCAGTTGGTCCAAAAAAAAAAAAAAAAAGGCATCAATGCCTTGGTGACCCTCACCTCAAGGTATCAGCCCAGCTGCACAGGCCTAAGTCATGGGTAATCACGCTTTGGTCATTACCTTGGGACCCAGCACCTGATCCTGATGTGAGGCATGGCGATGCCTGCGGTGGATGCTGTGTGGTTCTCTGGGTGCTCTGCGATGCTCATGGCAGTTTTTGGTGACAGACCAAGGCCCAGGGCCTACACATCTCCCCCTACTTGAGGTCCCTGAGGATCAGGAGGACCTACGAAGTGGCTTCTGCCGAGAGAGCCCACACTCCTCTCTCCTTGGTCAGGCTTGGCCTGTGGTCTAGGAGGCTGGGAGAGCATTGATGTGCCCCTGGGCCGTCCTGCTGTGCTTCTGCTGGGGTCTGACCAGACTGTTCTGCAGCATGAGGTTGAGGCTGCACTTCGCATGAGGAAGGGTCTCTTCTTTGTGTGGAGCTGCAGGCTATTCCTTTCAGCTGCAGCGCTTTGCACATTCAGGGCACACTCGCTTGTGTGCGGCGTGTGGCAGCCTTGGAGCCAGAAGCACACAAAGCTCTTCCTCCACCCCAGGACACTGGAGGCGGATCTGCACTGGGCCTGCCGGGGCCTGGTCAGGTGCCCGGCCTCGGTGCAGCTCTGCCCACCTCCAGACCCAGGGGTAGCAGTGAGGGACAGGGAGAGAGCCTCTGCCAAAGGCCGAGTGGCAGAGAGGCCAAAGGACTCACTTCTGAAGGTTTGTCTCCACACCTGAGGAGTTGTGGGTGCTTGGGTGTCGCCTTTGGGCCCTGGGAAGGCTGCTTCTGGTTGAGGCTGCTGCTCCACGTGTTACTGCAGCCAGCTGGGCTTTGTCAGTGTGTTCCAGGAGGAGGGCCTCTTTGAGTCAGGGAAGGCTCAGTGTGGAGCTTGTCCTTTGAAGGGGAATCTGGGGATGCACGTGGCTCTGGTCTCTGGCAGCCATGCTCCCCATCATCACCTGATTCTCACTGCTCTCTGCGCAGGAGCTCCTTTTCTCCCTGCCAAGCCTGCATCTGGGGGCCTCCAGCGCACACCCCTACTAGCATCTTTTAGTATATCGGTTGCTGAACAGAGTCTCCAATATCCTTGAACCTCCGTATCTCCAGACGGGAAACAGCTTTCTATTCCACGACCCAAGTCTTTGCGGGGGGAGGTGCTTGGGGAAGATGGCCGAACCTCACGAAGCACGAGGCTCTAGCATCTGTCTACCCCAGCCCTCTCGGCATGCTCATACCCAGAGGGCATAGGCCCCCTTCTCGCACAAGCCTGTGTACCCTGTATGTATTCCTGTGCTTGTGTGTGACCGTTAAGCACGTGCCACACCTCAGTCCACCTCCTTTCAGCATCCTGGCCTCACCCTTGCTTCAGCTGAACCAAATCTATCCTGTTGCTCTCACTGCCCTCCCCTTCCAGCCGCCCTGACCCCCCTCGGTGGAGATTTGACTCCATATGTGGGCGGGTTTTACAGACAGCCTTCCCCCCTCGCACCCAGTGCGCGCACACCAATGTACGCGCTCACGTTCGTTGTGTATCGAAACCCTCATTTGTGTGTGTGTGTTTATTATTTATTTCATTATGGGACTTTGAAAATCAAAAACGATGACCAGATGCCTTAGTTGAGTTTCCCAGTATTTCCTGACAGTTCAGAGTCCTAAGATTGGTTGGCATGTAATAGACTTGTTTGTTCAGAGCAAAGACCAGAACACTAGGGGGAACCATTGCCTAAACTCACAGATTAGGATAGTACAGCTTTATTCATATGCTAGGCATAAAATGCACGCAAAGCAAACTATCATTAATCTAAATATGTTTTGGAGATCGACTGATTCACTATGAAACTGGTCACATTTTTAATCAAATAAGATGAACGGAAGAGTGTCTTGTGTGCATGGCTGGGGTCCACTCTCTTCTTTCATGTTCACGTATTGTTTTCTGTGTCTCACACTGTGCAATAAGGCTGGTTTGTACCAGAATCGGATATTCAATGCATCAGATGTTTTATACTAACTGCATCTTAGTTTCTTTGGCAGCTACAATATTAGACTCTACGAACAGAATCTGTCTCACCTGAGTTTCTATTATTCTAATTAACACTCAGGAGGATCTGTGGCCTGTTCTTTAAAATTTCAAGTGTGAAGTAGAAAACAGTCTCTGGCATGGAGAAAGGAACTTTGAAGTTGTCATTATAAATCCCTATACAAATGGAAGCTATTCTTTTTCTTGTTTATTTGATTTGCAAAATAAACATAATACTGATGGAATGCTACATGACTATCCAAATAATCTGCTATATCTTAGTGCTTCTCAAATTCCAGGGAAGAATCCCCTGGAGTGTTTATATAAAAAGTAGCTTTCTGGAACCTGGTTCTCAAGACTCCATTTTAATAGGCTTGGGTGGGGCTCAAAAATTGGCATTTTTAACAACTCTACTGGTGATTTTGATGCAAATGTTGAGTAATTACTTAGTTAAGTCAAAAAGCTTTTGTGTTACAAATTGTTTGAAATTGTTAGAAGAAAGGAATCTTGGCGAACAACTGCATATACCGTCATAATCTTTAAGATGATAAGCTAGAATCTCAGAGTTTAAAGTCTATCTCAAAGTCATCCACCTCGAAGTCGTTGCCAGAACCCAAGCCAATGCTCTTCCACCACCTGCTAACTAGCATGTCATCAAATTGATGCCAGCTTGGTTTGGCAGAATTCAGATTCAAAACACTTGCTGAATTCAGTAAATTTGACTATGATGCTTATGCAAACGTTGAATCTTTTGCACTTTACATGATTACTGTGTTTATGTTGACATAATCCTATTAACATTGATTCTTAATTTTCTGAGTGACACTTTGATAGGCAGAAATATTTTTTATCACTATAAAAGCTTTGCATGTGAAAGAATCTTGCTCTGTACATTTTTTAGTGACCTCTTGTAGATATGAATAGAAGTGCCTCACTTGCAACATGAAAGTTTGAGAAAATATATCGATGTAGGAGTAACTAAATCAACCCAAGTCTACTTGGACTGTGTATGCTCTCTCTAGAGATTCTAAAGAATTTTTAAAAGATGCAAAGAGAACTTATCCATCTTTTCAACTTCTATCCTGGTAGATACTGTGGTTTCTCTGCATAGATATTGAAATATAGTTTTAACATATGGCCCGTATGCATTTATAATTAAAATGTTCAATGTCAAGTACTAGAGATTCTTCTTTCCATAAATTACTTTGTATTTTTCTTGGTTTTCCAAGCTGAGAATTTTTGGAAAATATCATTTGAGTGTGTATTTCATTAGGGAATAATATTTTTGGCTCAAAGTTCTTCTCATTGATGTCAACTCTTGGCATATACTAAAAGTAGGAAAGTGAAAATTGGTCAGCAGCAGCATAAATGAATCTGGGAGAAAAACTGTAGGCGGTAAACCATGCTGGCGTGGTCAGAGAGTGTGAGAATAGAGTAAGCAGGGAGGGTGAAAACAATGTAAATTACAAAGAAGGCATACTGGACTATTGTAGAATTTTGAGAAAAATCATGACAGATTTAATCTTAGATCTGATTGTGAACTTACAGATTTACAATTTGACTTAGAAAAAAATCACTTAATTTTCTTCTTAGTTGTGAGTTCTCAACCTTTCATACCTTAAATCTTACACTCATTTTTCAACCTAGCTCCCCCCCCCCCAAGGAAAACATACTAACAGAATGCTCATAACTGTGTAATTCTTCCAGAAAAGTAGGCCTTTACTTTCTGCTGTTTATAACAATTTGTATGGACATAAATCTTGCAGTGGTAGTGTTGAATGTAAATTGTAATGGAATTTCTTAGTAATTGTTATAAAAACCTTTTGTTGTAGTTAAGCAGCTGTATCCCACTACAGTGAGAGAGGATTGGGAGTTGATACAGTCAGGGCTGGTTGGGCACGTGGTGGAGGGTGATCTAAGCACAGAAGTGAAGCCTGGCCCAGTGGGCAGGCAGGGCCATGGCCCAAAGTGGAGTGAAGCTTCTGGCTCATTCATCACTGATAATAACACTGAATTTGAAATTTTGTTTTTTGAAGGTTTCTTAATATCTCCCAAATCAAAAGAGTAACATTAAATTATTTTCTTCTGGATTTGACTGAGAGTGCAGATGCCTTTCTTAGCTCTGACTCTTGGCAAACAGGAACTTGATTCTTTTTCCCCTTCACTTTGTTATATCCTGTTCTTTTTCCAGGGTCAGCTTAAATGCCACTCTTTAATTCCTAGGGTAGGTAATGTTCCCCATTATTTACACCCATACAACAATGTATTTTTGCTGTCGTAAACTTCATCATACGTCCTTCAAATTAATTGCGGTCTTTCTACCTGCACTGTAAGCTACAAGAAGGAATGGAGCACATCCGTTGTATAAGTATTCAGAATTTAGTACATTACTAATTCGGAGTAGGTGATCAATAAATATTTGTTGTATTGTCTCTAGTCGGATGCTCTCCCCTCATACATCTTTTCTTAGGACTTCTCTTTCCTGCCTGGCCCCAAATCACAATCCTAGTTTTTGTTTTTGTTTTTAGACCAGCTTGTCCCAAAAATGTGTGCTACAAAAACTAGTCTTAAAAGATATTCTAGGAAGCAAAAATGATTTCAGGGTTAAATAGGTGTGGGAAATGCTGTGTACTATGTGGTATTTTTGTAATAGAAAGTGTACTTTAGCAGGTCAGAGACTCTACATTCTGAAATAGAGAAAACCCCTTACCCTCACTTAACCCACCTTGTACAGGCTTGTTAGACCACAGAGCAATTCTTCATGACTTTTCTATAACATTTCAGAGAAGAATTATGTCACAAAACACCACTTTGGAGACAGATTCAGTTCAACAACAACCTTTATCTATGGATTTGGATCAAGGCCCTTACCCAGCACAGTATCAACTTGGATTCTAACCCCATTTCCACCGTTAACTGACATGTTACTTTAATGAAAATTCATGCAACTTCTATGAGATCAGTTTTTTCCTCTTCTGTAGTATTACGTGACCTGCTGTTGTGGGTTGACGGTTGGCCCCTCAGCATATTTGTCTATGTTGTAGCTCCCAGAATCTGTGAGTACGACCTCATTTGGAAATAGGCTCTTCCCAGGTGTAACTAAGTTCATCTTGAGATGAGACCATCCCGGATTATCCAGGTGGGCCCCAAATCCCATGACAAGTGTGTTTATAAGATACAGAGGAGGAGAAAACATAGACATGGAGGAGAAGGTCATGTGAAAGGGGACAGAGATGAGCGTTACACAGCCCCGAGCCAACGAATGCCTGGAGCAGGGAAGGATGATTGTCCTGAAGAGCAGCCGGAGGGAACATGGCCCTGCCACACCGTGACTTTAGCTGTCTGGCCTCCGCAGTGCCAGGGCAGTAAATGTCTACTGTATTATGCCACCAAGTCTGTGGTAATTTGTTACAATAGATAGTCTCAACAAATTATTATTACTGCCTATGTTATAGTGAGACCGTCATAAGGCATGATGCATGTGAACATCATTATTTTTGGCTATTAAAATGAAGTATGGATATGGTTAATTTTGATTCATTAGTGAAGCTGGGAAAGCAAGGGACGCTGAGTAGTATTGATGTTGGATCCTCAATAAGTAGAAGGAAGATCCAAGAGGCAGTAAAAGATTTTGCTCATTTTTTTTCTCCCAAGAGGTGTTTCCTTGGAGAAGAAAGTATATTTTTAGAGAAATACTATTGGAAAGCAATATTAATAGTAGACATAACCTAATTTAAAATAAAACTCATTGAGTAACTAATGATTTCAAGTGTGTTACATAAATCACATCACTTAATTCTTGCAGTTACCCAGAAAAATTGCATGTCCCTTCTTTTGTGGATGAGCAAGACAATTTTGTTATTAGGGGTGGTGTTCATGTTCATAGTAATAGCAATATCAGTTGCAATTACTGCTTATTGAGAAACTGCATTATGATAGACACTATCTGATGTACACTGGTCTAAGCCTTTATATATAGTTGCATGTAGAAACCTTAATTGTCAGATCAGAAAAATGAAACTCAGGTTACATAGAGAGCCCACAATTACACAGATGGCAAATTCTAGAACTAGAATTTGAATAAGACTTCTGACCTTTCCATTGATTCATGATGAATTTGTTTCAGCTATGTTTACTTCCAAAGGACAATCCAGGTAGCTTATTATATCAAAAATGGCTTAATTCCAGTAAGGGATCCTTGGTTTCTAGAGGAAGGTACCTATTTACAGAAAGGGAGGAGAGGAACTAGGAGAACAAGGACTGGCCACACGCAGAGCCTTAGTGAGCCCAGTGAAAGGAGAAATTCGAAGTATGCTGGTAAAAACGAGCTAGGGAGTCTTATGCTCTTTGCACAAAGGAAATACTCTCTGCGTGATAACTGGTAACAGATTATTCTCATGATTATACCAGCAAGCTGCAAGGAGAAGGAAAGTTTTCTGCCACCATCAAACACTAGAAGAGAAACATTGCAACAACTGTCTTTCTTTCAAGGTTTATGATTCCTTGTAATATAGACCATTTAACGTGTATGCAGTCAGGCCTTTTCATAATTTTGGCTATAAGACTTAAATTTCCTCAACAATCTTGCTCTTTTTCATTCCTAATGTATTTTTCCTTTTTTTTATTTTTGTAATTCTCATTTTTCATTTGAATTTCTTGAAGAAAATGACACGGATAATTTAATGTTAAATTTTTTACGTTTCTGCTTGGAATCGAGTGCAAGTTTTTGCCTTTTAATTTTTGGTCATAATGAGCAAGACCATGAGCAAATTCAGTTTTGTAATTCTGTGTAATCCTTAGAGGAAGAGGAGTGTTGTGTTCATACAAATGTGATTGCATACATTAAATAACTATGTTTTTGTTATTCCGTTAGAGAAAAAGCTTATAATGAACCAAAGTAGGGGCTATCAATCCTGCCTTCTGAAACAGAGTGAGAAAATGCCCTGTTTTCTGAAATGACAAATTCCTCACCTTTCTAACTCAACCTCTAATTATTAGAATGTAATTTAAATGCAAAATTAAATCAGACAACTCATCATGAACTAGAAATTGGTGGAACTGTTTCTCTATATAAGGGCTCCTTGTAAAAACCACACTAATTGTTGATTATTTATTTCTCATTTATTCCTGAGGGGGATAGCAGGTTTTTCTTTGATACCACAATGAGGGAAAACAAGTGCTTTGTGCGATTTGCATAATTTAGCACAATGGTTTTTTTGAAAATTGTGATTACGCTCCATGTTTGTAACTCAGCACACCACTGTGCCTTGAAAAAGGATAATTGGGTGTATTCAAAGTGTTATCTATTTTTTTTAACTAAAAAATATTTTTGAAGTGTGAAATTCCCTGCTGGCCACTGACAAATTTTGACAATATTTCTAATTACTGTCTGTGGAAGAAAACCTGCCCCAGATACGTAACACAAATTGCCTTCACACTCTTCTCTGCATTGGATGGAATTATTGGCAGTGAAATAAGTTCCTATTATCTTAATCTTAAAAACACAATATTTTTCTTAATTTAACTTCAAAGATCTCAGCAGTTTTTGTATGACAGTTTACGTGTAAACTGCTTATGTGTGTCACTCTTTACTCTGATAATGGGGCACAAAAATCCACATATGGCTTTGAAAGTCACTTAACAATTCGACTCACTCCAAATCTCTTCACCCTGCTAAATATTTCTTTCTTTGATTTTTTCCGTCCCCTAAGCAAATACCTTTGGAAAATCAATTAGTTCCTTGGGCTTTGGTTATATCATTTTTTATAAAAAGACCATCTTAAACTGAATTATTATTCAGACACCTTTCAGCTCCAAAGTTCTAGAAGACACAGTTGCAAATCATTCAAAACACACTGTCAAACAGACATCTAAGAAATATGAAGAAAAAGAGGTTTATTTGTAGATTTACCCCTCCCTCCTCCCTCTTTCCTCCTTCCTTCCTTCCTTCCTTCCTCTCTACCCCCCTCCCTCCCTCCCTTCCTCCCTTTCCTCCACCCCACAAGAACCCCTCACTGGCCAAGTGAAGAGAAAAACCACTACATACAATAACTTGAACTAATTCTCATTACTGAATGTGTGGGCTATTATGTGATTTTGTCTGTTGCTTCCAGCAATATTTAAGCCTCTGACACTCTTTTGCCACAGGATACATAATTTTAAAAATTATAAATAATTATGTCTCAATTATGCCTTCTATAATAGAAAATCTTCATTTCTTTGCCTTTCTAAGCACTTTTAAGTTAATTATTATAAGTATTTGACCTGCTTTGAAATTTTTGAAGTTGTAAGATGAACAGATATCATTGAAATAAAACTTTTCAGTTATCAGTAGTAGTATTGATAGTAATTTTCGTAAACAAAAATAATAGCTAACATTTATTAAGTACTGTTTATGTTTGAGGTACTATTCTGTTAGACATTTTATATTAGCAGGTAATTCTTTTTTCATGAATTCATAAAAGAGGAGCTTCAGGTTAGCATGGTTAAATAACTTGTTCAAGACAATACAGCAGCCAAATTGCTTTAGAGCTCATGGTCAAAAGCACTGTGTTAGAGAAACTAAGTGGAAAATAAGTTACCCACCCCTACCATCAAGTGCAGAAAACCTCTGTTTACACATCCAGAGAGATTCAGTGCCTAGATACTGCTGGTGCTGTGCTGATGTGAAGGCCATTGTGAAAGGCACGTGGTGATGTACCTGGGGGCCCCTCTAGAGGGAATGTCACTGTTCCAAAAAGCTTGTGTACTCAACCTTCAAGTTACCAGGGAGGTCATCATTAAGGAATCATTATTTGGGGTAAATAATACTCTCTCTAGGACACTTATTTTAAATTCAGATAACACTTAGGATGGCTAAGTGTTAAATGGTTAATAGTTATTAAAACTTCACAATAATGGAGACATGAAGTTAGCTATGATATATTGGTTAGTTTTTATGCCCCAGACTCTGTACTAAGCAATCTGAGTATAAGCATGAGTGTGAGCCTGTCATTTTTGCCTTTGTGTGTGCATGTGTCTGTATATTTTTATTTTCATTCAATCTATAAAATAACCAGTTTATGGAGAGAAAAATCGAGTCTCAGAGTTTGTTACTAATATGACAAATGTTATTTGCCTGGCCGATGGTGCGGTAGAAAGAAAATGTAACTTAGTTAGATATAACTGAATTTTAATATTTCTTTGCCAATTTCTAGGTGAGAAGTAGTAGAAGATACTTAATATCAGTCTCCATATTAGTAAGATCCAGGTAATAATATATAACTTAGGCTGTGTAAAATGATAATGTGAAAATATACCTAAAACCACATATATGTTGCCTATAGAAAGTAAACCATTTTTCTGAATTGCTCAAGTTCAACTACTCTGCTTCCAAAAGGATGAGCAAACAGGTTTATCTCCTGAGTATATTGAGGAACTTCGTGGGAAAGGCTTGCAGTCAGATAGGGGAGAATGGTAGTAGAGGTAGATTATTTCCTCAAGAGTTAGTATGAGTGAAACTTGATCATTGGACTCACTGTGCTTTCCCTGAGACGAGAAGCAGTGTTCCATGGTCACTAAATCCGAGTACACTATTAGTGAAGAGTCGCTTCTTGTGACCAGTGTGTGTGTGGGGTCCTGCTAGCTTACTAACTTTATGCAACAGGACCCAAGACTGGAGATGCCACAGCCTGACTGCTCATGCTTCACACTCACTGTGTTTAGAAATATTGAAGTCATATGGCTTCACCTGATTTGCTTACCAAGAGCATCAGCATCGAGTAAAATGGGCTTGATCAATTCCGTGATCATTTCAAAGCTGTGTCAAAAGCACCTTTTGCTGAAATGGAAATACTCGTAAAAGCAGGCATTCAGGAGTCCATTATCATCCTCACCAAGCTTGCAGGAAAGTTTCCCCTCACTAGCCTCCATGCCTTGGTGGATTCGGGCAATTTTTACAACAGGATTAAAGCGAAGCGCCCAGGACTACCTGCCAAAGAGGAGCGGGCATTTTGTTTAAGGGGCTTGGCTATCACGTGAGGTAATTGCACATCTGTGTGGACTGTCTGGGCTGAGGTAGCAGATGCTGCTGCAAACTGAGTATTTAGAGAGACAACAACAAAAATAATGAGAAAGCTACTTTGACAACAACCCCCCTTCAGTGCAGATTAGCAGGCAGCTGCCAAACTCCGCGGAGAGCTGTCTGCACGTCCCAAACATGATGGGGCAGCTCTGATGCATCCCAGACCCTCTTGGCCGGTTGGAAGGATTAGTGGAAAATAACTTTTTAATATAACCGATTCCTTGCAACATTAGGACATTTAAAATGATATTCGTAACTGGTGTAACTTCTAGCAAATGGCAAACTTTGCTTTGTGGCTGTGTTCAACACAAAACGGTTTGTGATCCAGACTAATGTTGAAAATTGCAGATATCATTCCACAGTTACTAGTCGTCATGGATCTCACCTTTCTAGACAGTTCATGTTCTATATCTGGGTTACTTTTAAACACAGCGTTACCCTATTTGTCATTAGTGTTTAATCTGTCTCTCGGACTGTCCAGCCAGCTGTCTGCCCATCCATCCATCAATCCATGTATCCATCCATCCTTCCATCCATCCATCCATCCATCCATCCATCCATCCATCCATCCATCCATCCATCCATCCATGAATCCATCCTACTGGTGAGACATTAAATAGGTATTTAAGCTTATTTACATTTCTTAGTTATGTAAACCCAGTTTATGTATTTTGAAACAAGTTATTTAATATATCATTACACTTTTCTTTGGGGTATTAGGAGAGAGAGTCAAAATATGTTTTGATTAATGAGGACTATTTGAAGTAACTAGGAAATAGGGAGTCCTGGCTTTTTCTCAGGCAGGTGCTAGATGCTGTGTGTATAGGGTAACTTTACACTTATGTTTTCTCTGATAATCCCTATTAATCCCAGTTATCCTGGTATTAATTTAGTTTATCATCTGTCCTATGTTTTTCAGTTTTAATGAAGGATGAATTTGTGTTAAAGGAAACTTGGATGAGTGTGGGAACTCCAACTTTGTACTTTGAGCTTCTGTTATAATTTCAGTTGGTTGTATGTGAGATACATGTGCCCTAAACAGAGTTCTTATTTTAACATGTAGTTCAATATGCAAGTTGAAGAGTCTCTTTTCACTCATAGCCCTTTATAGATACAAGGGAACTAAACCTCTCTTTGAAAAAGAAGGCAGAATAATTGCTGATAAAATGAGGTGCTCTCAGTTATACATGTCTAGAGACAGCTAATTCCCTCTGATCCCCAGCGGTGGTGGGAGGTGTTTTTTGTTTGTTTGGGGACTTATTTTTATTTTATTAAGAAAAAACAACAACTGGGAACCCCAGCCACCTGGAGGGCACTCCTGATGGGAAACTGTCAAAAATCCAGTTATGACATCCAACCTTGCCATGCAGGTCCTTTCTTTCTTAGACCACAGAATTAACCCCATTGTACTGCTTACTGCTTCTCTTTAGCACATCAGATGTGTCATATATTAATAGCCCAGCAAGACATACACTTGAATGGAACTTCCACACATCGCCTAATGCAGGGAATCTTGAGACCCTTGCTGATGAAGGGAGCCCCATAAAGTATGGGGAGGGAGCATTTGCTGTAAGAAAAACAAAACAAAACAAAACAAAAACATAAAACTTTTATAGTCAACAAGATGTGATGTTGGATAGACAAATGTAAATAAGGAGAAAAAGGTCCCCAGAACTAATGTCTCCTCCCCTTCATGCTGACTGAGCCTGGAAAATTTATCTATCATCTTAAAATTATGCACACTTGCTGGTAGGTTGGAGGAAGGTAGGCAGCCCCAGGGAAGCCCCTCCTCAGTGGGTTGAAGACGAGGGAATCAGACGGGCTGAGGTAGCTTTGGATTTGTGCTATTGTAGAAAGATTGGAAAAGAAACTGGGCGCTGGCATGGTGGCCCTTTAGTCCATGTGACCCTAGGATGAGAAAGGAACAGCCTGAACACTGTCAAGCCCCTCTGTCCCCCAGCACACAGGGTTACATTGTCTGAGTTCAAACCATGGTGAGGCCTCTGTGGTCGTTAAAACCAGCCCTCGCCTTGAGCCTGGGGATGACAGGGAGGGTGGACGTGAAGATGACGAGCTTGATCAGGGGTGAGCAGGTCTGTCCAGGTGCCTGGGAACCAGAAGCCGGTACAGCCAGGAACCAGGCATCCAAGAGAAGGAGCTGGGCCACCACGACCGTCATTCATTTCTGAAGAATATGGTGGAAAGAGATTTCCTGAGAGTATGAAGATGTGCCTTTGCCTAAGAGATCACAAAGCTGTCCACGTGCCAGTAATCAGAGTGCCTGTGAAATGTGGGAAATTATAGGTTAAGCATATATTAAATACGAGGTGTGATAAAATAATATGGTGAATGTTTACATTAAAAAAATCATTACAGTAAAGGACACATTGCCATTAATCCCTCCCACCTTTAGCACACTTATCCCATCATTCTTGCCACTTTCTGAAGCAATTCTGGAAGTCCTCTTTTGTGAGTGTGTTTAGTTGCGCTGTTGTCACTGCCTCGATGTCCTGAATAAATTCAAAACAGTTACCTTTCATGGTCATTTTGACTTTGGGGAAGAGCCAGAAGTTGCATGGTGCCAGATCCAGTGAATAAGGTGGATGAGGACACATCATAATGTTTTTATTTGACAGAAATTGCTGTACTAGAGCGATGTGTGACACGAAGCGTTGTTAGGATGGAGGATGAAACTGCTCATTTCATGTTAATGGGTTGTTCCTGATCCATGATTTATGGCACACTTTAAAACACACCTTCTCTCGACCATAACTCACACTTGACGGACTGCACTGAACAAGTTGAAACTTGTCACACACTGTTACTAAGGTTCAATTCACTGCTTCCCGTATTGAAGTTCCCTTCCTTTCCGTTGGATGGCACTCAGCAGCAGCATTCACCATACTTTTGGATCACCCCTTGTATGTGTGACAAAAGTGGTTGAACAGTTCCTCAAGCTTACAAAGAATACTTCAGGTATTCTTGCTATAGTCATGTAGTTATGTATTGTAGAAGGTAGACTGTGAGTATATTACTCTGTAATTTTTTTTACTGTAGCAATAATTCATTTTCACGAGATGCTCAAAATCAAAAGTGCATATATAATGAAAAACTTAATAATTGAAATTCGGTTTTACAAGGAAGTTGATGATTTGTGCAACTTGACAAGATATCTGTTGACATTAATCAACAAATATAAGGGCTGCACTGACAGCATAAAAATCCAGATAGTGATGGAAAAGCATCAGCCAGTACTTTCATGTTAGTAATTCTTTACAGAAGATCATAGCAATAATTTAGCATGGCCTGCTGCAGAAGGTATGTATATCTAAGCAACATTCGGTCTGCATGACTTTTGGTATATATCAAGTGACTATTTTCCTAAAATAATTGTGGTCAATTTCTATTCAAATGTGTGTGTGTGTGTGTGTGTGTGTGTGTGTGCGTGTGTGTGTGTGAATGTACAGAAATTGATGCAGTAATCATGAACTCATTAACAGAACTTGCAAACAGTTTTATATCTGCAAACAGTTTTCTATTTTCCAATAGAAAATCATATAATTAATTCCAAGAACCATTAAATTTTTCCCATTCCAAATCATAGAGTCAAAGCTTCTCTTGTAAATAACCATTCTACCAAAGGTGAAACATTTGGCGTCATTGTGTGCACTATCATAAATTCAATTAGAGTTTCACATTAGGATAATTTAGATAACGTATATGTGTTTGCAGTGACAGTGCAAAGACATATATGGCAGAGGATGGCATTATAGTGAAAACCATGTTCTCACTAAATTGAAAAATTTGGAATTGGTTTTGGTGAGTTCATAATTCATAATATTTTTCAAAACAAGATATGATATTTTACCAGTCAAAAAGGAAAAACTCTAGTTGACAAAATGCACATATATTGTTATGTAAAATTCAGACTAAGTATGATTTTGGTAAGCATAGTTCTTTAAAAACTGTGTAGCAACGTGCACTCTCGTATATTGTTTGTAGAGTATAAAATGACCCAACCCCTTTGTAAAACTTTGTTTGCAGTTTCTAATAATGTTAAATGCCTTCTCTGTGACCCAGCAATTCCATCCTGAGTGTATATCTAAGAAAAAGGGGCATGTGTAATATGTTCCTCAAAATATTTTCAAAATCATTTTTTTAACAGTGGGCTGAAACAATAAGCAGACAATGTGTGTTAACAAGAAAAGGGGTAAAAAAGAAAAAGGTAGCACGTCATGTATAGAAATTCCTTTCTGCAATCCTAAAAAGGATGAGTAAATGATAGAAGTAAGAGTATGGATGAATACCACAGACAACCCTGAGTGAAGGAAGCCACACATAAAAGAGAACATAAATATACACATAAAGGAATATGATTTCATTGTTATGAAGCTCAAGAACAGAAAGCACTCATCTATGGTGATACAAGTAAATCAGCCTAGTGTCTGCCTCAGGTTTGGAAGGGAGACCATTAGCAGGAGGCAGAGGGGGTGATGGGAACATCCTGAATTTTGATGTGGGGGAGGGTACCTGTGGTGGTTGCTAAGTCAGCACTGAGCTATGCAATTAATATTTGCAGATTTTCCTGAAAGCAAGTTATTTCTCGTAAAAAGAAAATACTGCTCAATAAACATTAGTTATATTAAGAATGCATACATATTATCTAATAAAAACAACTCTTGTTCTACTAGGAAGTGATACTTTCTTCAAAATAATACTAAACCCTTAAACGTATCCTGATATGGACAAGAAGTTCTATAGTCACCCTCTTTCTGTATATTATCATTTGAAAAAGCTAGATCCCATGATGTAATCATATTATATATATTTTACTTGTGAGAAAATTAAGACTCAGAGGAGAGAAATGAGTTTTCAAAAGCTGCACAGTATTCGGTGTCATTTGGGGTAGGGGTGGCGGGAAGGATTGACTCTAAAATATTTCCACAAATCCACGATCAATGTGTTTCCTTTAAAATGAATGATTGTTTGATTGATTAATGTACTTAACAAAAAGCATTTATTTGAGGACTACAAGATACCATTCTTTCCTCTGAGTTGCAGTTACAAAGGTGTCCAAATAATTGGCCGTCAGGAAAGCCATGATGGATTTTTCTGTTTTTCAATGCAAAAATGCGTCATGACTTTCCCGACGACCCGATAGAATTATTTTCTAAGAGAAGCTCCCAGTCTACTGAAGGAGACATAGAATGAACTACAATTTAAGGTGAGAGTTTTATGGTTTAGACAAAGGGGTTTAGACAAAGATGATGGGCGCACATCAAAGGACTGGCTAGTCTTTCTAACAGGTAGGGTTTGGTAAAGAAGTAATGATTAAATATATTTTCCATCTCCACATTTTTTTTTCACTGAGCTATAGTATAGTAATTGAAGACTGCATGAAACATATATGTATACTTAAAAAAATAAGTATAAAGAAAATACCTATCTAACTACACGCAAGTTAAAAAATAATGTTGAAGAAAACCTCAAAAGCCCCTAGGATCCCAGCGCTTATACTGACTCTTATAAAAATCATTTTATTTTATTTTTATTTATTTATTTATTTATTTATTTTTCCTTCACATTTTTTATTTTATGTTTTTTTTTTTTTTTTTAGCTGAGCCATCCTGCTACCTATTGGCAACTTAGCGGCTGCTCAGCTCGGACTGGCCTCGAGCCGCTGTTGCTCAGAGCTCAAACTCTTGAGCGCGAGCTCTTAACCAACTGAGCCACTCGGCCGGCCCCTCATTTTATTTTTTATATAGGTTTAATATCTATGTATACATCACTAAAAATATGGGTTCCCTTTGCCTGTGTGTGAACATTTCATAGATGGCATCCCACAGTGATACAAAGGTGTCCTTTTGCTGGACATTTTCATGCACTTGGGGGTAGTCCCGTGGAAATACCTACCTTCACCTGGCATAACTGGAATGGCCTGGAGAGCAACAAAGGAATTTCTTCTCCCACTTTCTGGTGAAGGTACAGGTGAGATAAATACCATATCACCGTGAATTATCACCATCACCATCCAGGAGGATTTGCTGGGAATAGACCAGGCTCTGATGAAGACACAGCTTGTAGTGCAGATAATTTGCAGCCTTGGGTCAAAAGAGACAGTTGTGTACTATGGAGAAATTCACCATCTTAATTTCCAAAGGATTTCCCTCTATGAACTAGGCACAGAGACCTTAATCACAGCGGAGGTACTGAGCCTGTGCTATGCGCCAAACAATTTTGAGGTCCTTTACATTTTCTAACTGTGTAAAACAGCATGCAGCTTACAGCCTTTGGCTTTCGTCCTCAGTCCATGAATAGTTTCTTGACAAGAGAGGAGAAAACGGAACATCTATTGTCTGGTGGTGGGCAGCACAGCCTTTGTCACCGCTCACTGCTTCAGGCTGAAGGTACAGGTGTGTGAGCCCATGGGGATTCACTGAAGAAACACAGATGGAGAGGTAGTGAGCCAGACAAACCATATCGAACAGCACGGTACCCTCAAAGTTCTCTCTCAACTTTTCAGAAGAACACACACACACACACAGGCTTCCCTGACCAGATACAAAACTGTAGTTGTAGCAGGCATTTGATTGAATTTGTTCAAATTCATGTAATTGCCTCACTCCGACTTTAAAAGGACATCCATCTACTCAGTAGAGGTCCTGCCTTTATACAAAACATTGCAAAATCTCGAGAGAAATTTGAATTTTAAAGTGCATGGTTATCATTAAAATTTCTCTAGGCCTGGAAAGACCCTAACTACAGTAGACATATTGCCATATGTGTTCAAATATCTTTGCTAGGAATTAAGTGTGTGTGAATCCAAAAGACAAGCGGAAATATAATTGGCCCGTAAAAAAATGTTATGCATAAGAGTGAAGGAGACGATAATGAATAATGTATGTGTTGTTATTTAAATAACTAGTTGCATTTGAGTTTCTCATATGTGCCTGGTTCAGAAGGGGAAGATAGGGTGCTGTAAAAGCCATATGATTAACATAAAATTAAATGTGATTGTACAAATAATTGGCTGTTTTGAAGATTCATTTCAGCCAGTGATGAAACTATGAAGATGTGAAGAGACCCTTGAGCTCTTCAACCACAAATAAGATATCCTGAACATTTAACCCTAAGGTGTGTTCTTTTGGTTTCTTCTGTCAGCTAAATTTCATGCACACTACTTGGACACTTAAATGGGGCGGGAATCTGTATAAGGGCTGGGATCCCAGAGATTTCTGAGGTTTTTCCAATAGTTTTTAACTTGGGTAGAAGGTAGGTATTGTCTTTATAATTATTCTTTTCAGTATACATGTATGTTTCATACAGTCTTCAACTTCTATGCTATATCTCAGTGTAATAAAAAATAATGTGGAGATGAAATACAGAGGGTACCAAAAAAATATACACACATTTTCAGAAAGGAAACAACTGTATGAAAAGTTTAATACTCAGTATATACCAATAACAAAAGATGAATACAAGTCCTGTGTATACATTTTTTTGGCAGCCCCGGTATGTTACTTAGTCGTTACTTCTCTCCCAAACCCTATTTGCTCCACAGCTGGCCCTGTGGGCCTTGACTTTGCCGGTGCAATCCCAGTGGCCAGTTCCATTTGTTTCACACTGTGACCCAGCTGAACATAACTGTATCCAGTAGTGGGTGAGCTGAAAATCCCTATGCGATTTTCAGAGCGCGCCTAAGAGAACAAAAGTCTGGATACAAGTAAAATATAATTTCCCAATGGTTTTCTGGAATGCTTTATTACCTTTCATGTCTGAGAGCCTTGTCACCATTGGGAGCTCACTTTTCTCCATCACTTGTCTTCATGTGCTTATTGTTTAATCAGCTAATTGGTAAACATCAGCCCTGATGTGCATTTGTAAGTCCTGGCAAAATGTGTTCTTCTTAAACTTCAAAGTCTTGCCACGACTGCCGGCGTAACTCATTGGTTCCTTATTTCTGTCTTCTCAGCTTCACCTCAACCCAACACATACTTTTTTTTTTTTATAATTCTACATTCAACCCTATTATATGTGTGTATTTAACCTTTGAATAACTACAGTCCTTGCAATCATCCTGTTAGTATATATAGTAATAAAGTTACAAAACATCTGCAGAGCAAAATTTTCTTTCCATTTTATCATTTAAATCTTAAACTACAGATAACTCTGACCAAGTTTTTTTTTTTTTTCTCCCCCTTATGGCAAGTTATATTGTAATTTCCTTATCGTGCTATTGCTTTCCTTCTTATTGTTATTTATTCTTAGAGATGTTTTGCTACAAAGTAGAAAATTATATATTCCAGTGGTGTGCAGCCAAAAAGTTATACACTGTATCAAAACAACCGAAATGGGTGAGGGTAAGTGCTGTGAATTTTGCAAGAAGCAGGAGTCATAATACTGGTTTGAACCATGGTTCCAGCATTTACCAGTGCCTTAGGGCTAAAATGAAATAATCAATTCATACCCATCATAACAAATACTCCACATTTTGTTTATTTATCACTCCAAAGCCTTTATTCACCTAGGCATGGGGTAAAGCTAGTTTTTAATAGAGACATCTGCAATTTAAAATTTCCTTTAGAATTCTTTTAGCAAAGATGAATAAAATGGAACCCAAGTAAACAATAAAACCACAACAAAGCAAAACCACAAAGAGGCTGCCTAGTCTCTTTTTCTCAGTTAGAGTGATGTATTTCTTATTGACATAATTGAAAGACATTGTTATTACTTTTAGAAACATACATCTAAACATTGTTTCCATATTAAGCAAGGTCCATAAATGAAAAGTTGCTAGTTAGTAGATTTCAATATGCATGACAAGAGATTGTCAAGCTCAGAACAAGCCCTGGGGCAGTGGCGTAACCACTGTACCAGTACTGCTACTTGGTACTTCCTCACTGAGAGGGCCAGCTCCTCAGAGAAAACTGACCTTGTATCTGTTGCTCAGGACTGGACTTGGAAAAGGTATTTGAAATGTATATGGAAGGGAAGCAAGTAAGAAAATATGTTATCATTACTTATTTTTAAGGCATGGGGAAATTAGATAATTAAATGATATATTTGATGTCACTATGTTTGTTTTTTTCCACCAAGTCTTATTCTGGAAAGGATTAAATTCGAGTTGAAAATGAACATCATATTATTAGATTTTTAATTATTAAAAATGGAAAAAAATAGGTGAATGGATAATTAGGGGCAAAGAGGAATTAAAGCAAAGAAAAATATCGTGAGGACTGGAGTGTGTTGTGATGATCACTGGTGCCATCTGAAGACTGGTTCTTTCATAGGTGCATGGTGGGACAGCACGTTGGGACCTTCTTGAAGTTAGGTATGGGCAGATGAATTGATTTGGTCAGTGAAATGTGAATGCAAGTGACACTTGCTATATCTGAGAGAGAAGCTTTAAGAGCCACTGAGTATTTTTCCACTCGTTCCATCTCTCTGTCGTGGTGACCAGCAACATTTGTGATGCGGAATGTCGTTTCATGTTATTTCTAAAATGAAGATGTTCTGTTGTATACATGTAGCATGAGTGAAAAACTTTCACTGTTTTAAGCCACTGTGATTTGGGATTGTTACCATAGAAATAAGAATCTAGCCTAACTTGACTAACACTTAACGATGTAGACATACCCATGGTGTGAAATCCTCAATGACTTAATAGATGGTTTAAAAAAATTGCTCTGTGTTTTCTACCCCACTCATCAGCGGCACTTGAGTACTTTGGACCATATAAGTGAGCCAACCCCACAATCCCATCCTTAGGATCTGCTACCTAAAACCGCTTCTGGTAATAATTGTGGTAGGGTTGGTTCCCCCAGAGATAAGAGTTTGAGTAAAAATAGTTTATTTGGTCATTTGGCCTGGAAGCCCCACTCCCTGTAGCAGGGCAGAGAAGGGAGATAGATTAGGGATGAAGCCACCATCGAGCGGGTTACTGTGAGATGAAAGCATCCATGGGCCTGGGTCCTTCTGTTGAAACTGTGCTGAGTGTAACTCAGAATTTTTCCTCTCCTGGGGTGTGTAAGCTGGGGCCTTCATCTACCAGTTTCTTTCAGTAGTTGGTTCAGAGTCACTCTTGGGCGTTTACTCCTTGGCATTGTGGCCTATCCCATGTGAAGGCCAGTGAAGGCTGGTTGTCAGAGAAAGCCCTCAGAGTCCCAGGCTCTTGCAGTCGGAAGGTGAAGGCTTAGAGTGCAGACTGATTGTAGACTGGGGATAGGCACGGCCCCAATTTAGTATATATTATACTTCCAGTAACATTTGTTTAGCCCTCGTGTCGGTTAAATCTAAATTGACACTCTGAAAATCATGTCGTAACTCCAAGTCTGTCGGAGAGTCTGCTGTATGTGTTTGTGTGTGATTCTTTACTTATCTGGAAGATAAGTCATAATTATTCAGCCCTATATTCAGGCACCTCACTATCTAGACTCAATCTGTCAACCCCAAATTATCCCCCATTATTTTGTATACGTATTTTTGTTCCAAATCTGTTATTTTTACCAAGCCAGTTTCTTCATGGCTCTCATTATCAGTCCTTGTCATGAATGAAAAAGCCTGCCCATATTTGTCAACCCACCTAAAGCCCATCAATGCTTTCAAAGGACTTCCTCAAGTCCATTGTTCTCCACCATGAACATTTGGGCCGATGGTTGACCTTCCTTATTTTCTGAAATGTGAATGCTTGTTATACATATATTACCCATATGGGCACCCAGTAATACATTAGTTTGTGTAAGTTTTATAAGCTTGTCTTTTCTTTTAAAATGGATTATTCGTGCATGGAAATCAAAGAGAGTATTTTAGTTTTGATTTTTTTGTTAATGCCTTGCCTAGCTTTGTAGCCCCAACAAACACATAGTATGTTAGTTATTGAATGAATAAGAGCATGATTTAAAGGTTGCCTAGGGCCACACACTTTCCTAAATCCATAAGCAAATTACTAATTTTTTAAGTGAAATAGCCAGTTATAATTTTTCCTTTTAAGAAAACAATTCGCAATTGTTTCTGTACATCAGAATTACATAGGGAGCTTTTAAAACGACCATTGACTGGGCCTCATCCTTGATCTATTGAATCAGGACTGAAGGGACGTAGGAATCTGTAAAATGGGGATAATGATAGTACGTATCAAAATGGTGTGAGGGCTCAGTGAGCTAATACGTACCAGTGGTGATTGCTAGATGCAATTTTAATTACACAAATACTAAACGAAACAAAGTTTGGAAATACCCACATTTTACAACCCACACAGACATTTCTTATTATACAAAATTTCACAGACATTTCTTCTTATACAGAATTTAAGAGCCTTGTACCATGCCTTTGCACACATTATTTAATACTATAAGATTTGCTATTCTCTATTTGTCTTTCTGGGAAGCTTTATGCCACTTCTGTCAAACTTTCTTAATCCTCACCATCAACCTAATTTCATTTCCCCAAAAGTAAGTGATGTCTTCTCCTACGCCCATATCACACTTTTTATATGTGCCTTTACTACAGCGATTTTCATGGGTTTTGCTGCATGTGTATCTGTCTCATCCCTGGACCACGAGTCCCTGAAGAGCAGTAAGATTTTCTTTATCTCCCACTCCCACATACAATCCCTAGAATATAGGTGCTAACAGGCTTATTGAATGCCATTCTTACGTGTTTAATGCCAGTCTCAGTTTCCTCACTCTTAGAAGATAAGAAGCTGGAAGAATCCAACATGAGTTCTGCCTCCCGTCTGTCTTAACAACATGCATGGCTAATCTTATTCTCACTGTTCACGTGTGAAGGACGAAGAGTGAGTCCAGATCATTCCAAGGGAGAATCTCTTATTTTACTGTAGATTCTGTTCCTTCCTGGTAACTCTAGGTTTTTGCCACATCAGAAAAATAGTGTCTTTCATACCTAAAATATTTGTATTTCTTTCCAATAGATTCTTTTATAGTCATTGTTCCTTTAAACATTCCAAATATGATCATCTTTTATAAACACACACACACACACACACACACACAGACATAACACACAGACATACACAAACACACACACAGACACACACACACACAGACATACACACAGACACACACACACAGACATACACATTCACACACACACACACACACACACACACACACACACACACACTTTATAGACCATAGACCTTGCCTTCCTTTCAAAGTTTTCCTAATCCTTTCACTTGTCTTTAAATTATCTGATATTCTTGATTATATTTTTTGTATTCTTCCAATGTCCCCAGTTGTCATCATTTTGTAGTGATTTAACTTTAAATTATTTAAAATTATGTGAAGTTAAAACTTCAGTTTATCAATCACACTAGGCATATTTCAAGTGCTAAATAGCTAGCTATCTGTGGTTACTGGCTACTATATTGGAAGGTGCAGGTAGAGAGAATTGTTATCACAGAAAATTCTATTAGAGAGCAATGGGTAAGACCAATTTTCAAGTGAGATTTCATGAATATAGGATTTACTTTTTATGTGAAATATGTATTTATTATTCAATATAGAATCCACTTCTCCAGAAACATAATATTTTGATGAATATGAAAACGAAATATTCATACTACATCAAATTTATTTTAACAATAAAGAGTACTTGTATGTGTTTTTCTATGTAGGAGCACATTACTGAAAACCCCATTGTAGAAATTCTAAAATATATTATTCAACATATATTTTTGAAACCTGAACTTCTCAAATACCAATTTTAACACTAAAAGGGACTGTTTTAGAAGACACAGTTGAAATAATTCAGGATAAAGGTATAAAATACTAGCAGAGTAGAAGGTAAACTTAAGCAATGTAATTGTTTCCCAGGATATTTCTAGGATGCTTGAAAAAGAATTACAGTGTCCTGTATAAAGAACAGATCTGGCTTGCCCTTGCCAGATGATATAGATATAGACATGTTCTGAAATAAAAGAAAGCCTTATGTTTCTTGAGTGCCTTGAAAAATCTAAATGTTATGTTAATAAATTATGCACATTCTTCAATTAAATTTGACACTGCACAAGACACATGTATAATTGATGTTCATTCAGATTAAAACAAAATATAAATATCAAACCTTAGTACACTGGGTCCTCAGTCTCGTTGGGCACTAAATTCAAGTAAATCCCATTACTTTTTAATGTCCTTTCACAGAAGATTGCATTATGCAATATGGTCAGATCAGATTCATGGGTTTGCAAGAAACTGTGTTACATATAGCTACTATACAAGCCACCTCGACACTGAAATGTTTGCTAATATTACCATAGAGTGAGTGATTTGTTCTATTTAACCTAAATGTAGTTAGTATAAGATTGTAATTTTATTTTAATAATTAACATTATATTGGTCATTTATTTAATCATTTAAAAAAGTACCACGTATGAAGCAGAAGTGTTAGATGGAGTTTGGTGAAATAAGAATCAGAGGAAAGCAGGGTCTCTATGAAATAGGGTAAAAAAAACAACAACAACAGTAGTTGGAAGAAGGATCTCTTAAACTCACATCAATCTCCTGAGAAAATATTGTTTTTAAAATTTCCTTATGTTTCAGCTGTTTTACTTTTATAAAGAAAATTTAAATTGTAGGCTATTTCATTCCCCAGTCCCTCATGGTCTCATCTCATGAGTTGGTGTGTGAAGGTTTTTTGTTTGTAAATATAAGAGATCACCTCGAACCAGCTTGAACAGAGAAACGAAGAAATCTACTTTAATGATGTAGAGTTTTGGTTTTTTTTTATTTATTTGTAGTTTGTAAATGGAACGCAAGTAGGATAGTGCCACTTGGCATTACTGACAGGAAGTGGAACTAAGAACGGAAAAAGAAAACTTTCCCAGAATGTACAACGGACACCCTCTGACTCTCCCCTGTGCTCCTCTCTCTCTCATTGCTGCTTAATTGTGTCTCTGCAGATGAGCTTTCTATTTTACTTGGTTCACATGGCTGAAAATGACTGCCCCACATCCTGTTCAGATCTCTACCATTCTAGAGACCAGCCTTTAGATATCCTACTTGACCTGCTGGCTCATCTCCCTCATATGAGTCAGTAACTCATCTTTTGGAACAGAAGACAGCCTTGCAGGGAGTTTGGACCAATTACCTACAGTGTGGTGTAGTATTGTACTTATGTGCTTTTTCTTCACATACTAACAGCCCTAAATGATTATTATGAAGTTGTCGTCTCCCTTTTACTGTATTTTATTAGTAATCTATAGGCATAGGGCAGAAACTTTTAGGCACCTAATGGTTTGGTCTCTAAGCACCTAATGTAGGTAAATGTGGGCCAGGGCCTATAAACTGTCTTGCTCTAGGCCCGTTCTCAGAAATACCCTGTGAAATCACCTGTGAGACTTGCCACAAGGTATCTGATAGAGAAGAAGGCTGACATATTATAGAAGATATTGGGCTAACTCGTTATAGAACTTCCGCTAAACATTTTTCAGAAATAGTTTTTCCTTTATTCAGTCTTACTACTCTTTCAAGCATACTGGCTTGAGTTATATTTGGCTTCCGTTGTTTTTCATTTGGATAAAAAAAACCCCTGCTGATCAGTGATCAGACAACTTTGGCTGAATTGGGCTGAATTCAAAGCATCCATTTTTTAGTCAATAGACAAAAGCACATACAAGAGGCTTCATTGGAGAATGGACCAGATTTCTTATTTGCTCAGTAGCTTTGGATGCAATCTATTTTGAAACTAGGCAAAATTTCTGTTCTAAGCTATTTTTAATCAAAATATCTTTCTGCAGGCCTTCTGTCTGTTTAAACATACCTTCTAACCTTTTACTACCTGAATCTGGAGAACAGGCCATAAAACATTAAATATGAGAAAGCTGGGAAATGTAACACACTATAAATGCATGAAGGTAGGAGCTCAAAATGTGTGGACATAAAGATTTTATTTCTTTACATAAGGTTTAAATGAAGAGTCCGTTGTATAAATCTTTACTTTCAAAGTGGACTATCATTTTTAAACAAGAAGAAAGGAATGCTTGAAAACATTATACTTTAAAAGTAATTCAAAAAAACCACAATAAAGGCTCCATACATATAAGCTTGAAACTCCCCATTTCTTCTCCAAATCATAATGCAAATGTCATAAATATTTTAAAATATTATACAGTATTTCTTGTTTTTGTTTAAACATTTCACCTTAAGAGGTAATATAAGCTGATTAACGTGTGTGTGCATAAATAAAATTATCTGAAAAATATATGATATGTCTTATAGAAACACTTATTTTGTAAGGGTACATTTTCTATACTATTTTATGTTTTATATACATTAAAACAATTTTAATTTTATCTTATATAAGTCCTATGTTAGTGTATTATTATCTTCTATTTGTAAATGAGGAACCTATGATTGGAAGAGAAAATAAGTGACTTATGAGAGGCCACTCAGACAGTAAGTCTCCAGACACTAAACTTATTAAACTTGATTAAACTGCCCTGATGTTTTAAATGACAAAGAAAACACTGCATGGTTATCATTGTAGTCATATCTCACAGAAGTTTAAGACCAACTCAAGTTTTTTTATGACATTTTCATGAAACTTGTAGTGGTTCTAGTGATAGCGGTAGTGATAAGGAAACCCCAACTAAGAGTGGACTCAAAAAATACTCCAGAATTATGTGCCAGAAAATTCATTCTGGAACATAAGGAGAACTGGAAAACCAAAAACAAAAGATCCAATAAACCCAAACCCAAACAAACAAAATAAATGGAGGTATATGGTAGAAAATCATTGCTGATGGATGAGCTGGATTTCACGGCATACACCTGAATCACAAACATCAATAAAGCCTTTCAGAGAAAAGACTTAATAAGTTTGAGATCACAAAAGTAATTCAGAAAATTCAGGTGGAATGTATTCATAAACGTCTTTTAGTGCACACAATGAGCTAGATAAGGACGATGAAAGAGGAATTTACAATAAGAAGTAAATCATCCCCAAAGCTAGTTTTCCTCTTCTGTACAATATATACAGTTGAGGACAGGAAAGCCATGGTTTTCTATCAAATGTATTCTCGAAAAATGCACTTAAAATTAAATTTAGATTTTCCCTGTGATTCTTAAGTCCATTGACTGTTCTAAAAAAAGAGGATTAGTCAAATCTTCTAGAAGCTGAGACTCGCACAACGGGTTTCCAGATAACAGCCTATGATTGACAAGGAAAGTCCTGGTCTGCCAGCTGTGAGAAATCTAAATTTCTCATATGTCAAATTAGAAACAAGTATCTGCTCACAGGTGTGTGAATGAAATAAGGTTTGTAAAATCATTTTATGAACTACAAAGCACTACACAAATTGCAACTATTATTTTTATTTAACTGTGGTATGGAAAAAATATTAGAAATTAGGTTTTCCTCTTGACCACCTCAGAAATATATCATTATAATCTCAAGAATAATTATAAGACCTTTTAGTTATTCATCCTGAGTCTGCTAAGTGTTCTTGTTTTTGGTCTTGAGAGGTTTCTCTTTTTTTAATTTTGCAATTGCCAATCCAAAAATTCTGCAACCAATATTAAAATGAACAAATATGTATTACACTAACTTCATAATTAGGTTAATTTTTAAATAAGTGTCTATGTCCCTTTTAAAAATTTATTTTTTTGTTGTTGGTTTCTGTTGTTGTTTTTTTTAGTTTTAGCAAGCTGTTACAATAACCACCGGTGATATTGCTTTCTCTAAAATATTAGCTTAAACATCAACTTTTCAGTGGTTCTTCAGCATTATTATTTTCTACACTGAATTCATTTATGCATTTGTTTCACCTTTTAGAGTTTACTAAATTTACAAGGCTTATACATTTTCATACAGTTGTTTTTATCTGAGTTTTCTTTAAAAACACTTAAACTCCACAGATAAAATGAATATCGAGCCTAGAGAATAAATGTCACATCTAATTTTGCTGTTGAAGGAAAACTAACTTTCCTTGAGGAAATTTGCTAGTTATTAACAAAAGATATTAGTAGCAATTACAATATTAATAACATTTATATTATACATCAATTCTCTAAAACTCTGGTATGAGTCAATATAACTCTCCATTTATGCTTTCACAATTTTTTTTAGCTTTGTAGCCGACTGGGTGATAGCAGGAAGGGGTAGGCTGTAGAAAGCAACGGGCTTTTTGAATATCTAAGTACCTTTAAAATGATGTCAAATCGTTGAAATTAAAAAGGACTTGGTGGCAGGTTGTGGTTTTAAAATTCTGTTAAAACAGTAAGGGAATATTTGAGTTCAGGGTCCAAGTTTTACATTTTAATAATTTGAAAATTCTCCCCACCTTTGTAAGAAAGTGTTTTGCCCATAGCAAGTGCTCAATAAATGTTTGTGGAACAAGGCAGCTTTGCTCACCAACACCAAACCATTTACTACTGTTAGCTGGCCGCACTGAACTGCCCACTAGAGGGTGGTGCCGTACTGAGAAGCCTCTTGGGGAGTTTGCTTGGTAGAAAAATTGCATTTATGCTAAAACCTGATTTTTTTTTCCAACAACAAAACTTTAATGTTTTAAACCTAAAACCACTTGAACTTTCAGGGTTTTTATTGTAACTTGTCAGTTTTTGTTTTGATTTTTAAATCAATTTTGACAATTACAGTCCTGGAAAATAGTACATACATCTCCTGGGTTCAGGTGTCCTGTATGAAATTGTTGCATGTGGTAACACTTCTAGGCATAGGGAAGGTGTGAGAAAAGTGAATGCAGAAGAAACTTTGCTCATGCATCATGGTGCAGCCAGTGGTAGCGGGGTTGTTCTATTGTAAAGGTAAGCATGCCGGAAATACACGGAGCATAGAGTGTGATGGTCGCAGTCAATGAAAGCCAGTGTCCATGACCAAGGAAGCACAGACCAGTGAGGTTGAACAGATCATCGTAATCCAACTCTAGGATCCAGCAGATCTTGGTAAAGAGATTTTAATCCCAGCCTGTCATAGCTGAAGTGGAGCAGTTATTTGTGGATATAAGAAGGCTATTTGGGCTCCATTTTTATTTTTCAAATGTAATATTCTAAAAACAAAGAAATACATATGCAGAAAGTTATACTTTATGAATAAGGTAGACATATGATCCATTACTTAATATTAGTGTTTTAACTAGTATTGTTTTATGTCTTCCAAGGGTTACTAAATGAGGTAATTTCTGAATTTACTCAAACTTCAAAAATTTTTGTTTCAAACTTACTTTTGAGTGGGAAATGTGAGGAAGCCGGTATCAGAGATTAATCCCCAGCCAGCGATGGAGCCTAGCTGATTTGTGACCATCACTTACCAACACAACTCTCTTGTCCTTTGTATTAGTTATCGTCTCAAAGCAAATTACCTCATAACATAGCTGATCAAAACACCAACCTTTATTATCTCAAAATTTCTGTTGGTTAGGGAATATTATGGCTTGTCTGGCTTCCTCTGTCTCAGGGTGTCTCATAGGCTGCAGTCAAGTGTTCTGCAGGGGCTGCAGTCAACAGTGGGCTCTTGGCAGTCCTCAGTTCATTACTATTGGCCAAGGACATCAATATGAACTTCTTCCACTACTTACTATGTAACAACTTTCTCTAGGGAGAGGATTCTAAGAGAGAGAGAGAGAGAGAGAGAGAGAGAGAGAGAGAGAGAGAGAGAGAGACTGTATTGTCTTTCCTAGAAGAGAGTCACTAGGTCTGCCCACACTCAAGGACAGAAATTACATAAGACATAATACCAGCAGGCAGATATCGTTGGGGGCCATTTTAGAAGCTATCCTTGCAAAGGAAATCATTTAGTAATAGTGATGAAAACAAACAAATAAAATTGTTGGTTAAATTAAAAGGTGAATTGAAGTAATATGGTGGTCTTGATTTATGAGTTGACTATTGATAGAAGGAAAAAAGTATATAAAATTATTTCAGTGAATGTTATATACAAGACAGCTTTTGCTTATTAAGAGATATTCCGACTTAGAGAAAATTAAAAATATAGTTAATTTTGGGGTAAGATTAAGTACTGGAAATTTATGAATCATTTACATGAATTATTAAAATCATTCCAGACTATCAACATGATCTGATTTATATTTTGCAAAATTTGTCACAACCTTAGAGTAATGGTGTCTTTAAAGGATTTTTGAAATTACTTCAAATTAATATTTAACTTTACTCTTAATTTTCAAATTGCCTATATTTTTTATAGATAATAAATTTCTTATTCTAGCAGCAATAAAATTTTGTTTAAAATAGAGAAGGATTTCTTTTTCTTTTAACATATCCCAAATAAATGCTTTGATTATTTATATACCTCCTGAAAGTATCTTTCTCAGTTGCCTTATTAAATTGGACAAATGAGGTTTACATTTTCAGGTCAATTCTCTTTCATAAACTTCACATGTAAATATAGTAAAAAGAGTGTGAGAGTAGATATTTATAATTTAAAATTCAAGGATCTTATTTTTAAAAGGCAAAAGCCATATAAATGTTGCATGGATATATTTTCCCCTTCTGTGTACTGGGAAAGCAAATCATAGAGATTTTTTGGAGAAAAAATCTCCTACTATTTGGAGAAACAGACTATCTAACATTATAATATAGAGAAATTACCTGCTAATTTTAGTGTCTATAATATCAATCTCTTATCTCAAAGTATAATACTATAATGTATTTAAGCACAATTGATATTGCTAGAATAAAAATATATTAATGATGGAAACCCTGATAATTTTGAAAAAAATGAAACTTTATTATATATCTATGTTTCCAACATATTGAATATTTATTTCAGTTACTTCTTATTCAGGGTCATTATGAAGATTAAATGAGATCATTAATTATAGTCCCAACTCAATTTTGTAAGTAGGACAACTGATACTCAGAGCCATGAAGTGGCTTTATCTGGGGTCAGGATTACAAATTCAAGTCTGACTCAGAAAACTTGAGCTCGTCCATGGTTTTGTGAATTGTCAAAAATCTTTAGCAAACATATCATTGATGCTTTACAGACTAAGTATGAAATTAGTTACTATAAAATTGCTATGGAGTCATGTACAAAATAAAATGATCTAAATGGTATTTGAATACTTTAAAACTCAGCTTCTGACTGAGAATTGGACAAATTTGATTTGCAACTTCAAGGAAGTCTTCAACCTTGCCTTTGAAAGACATACATATATACAAAGAAAATACTGGAGTTAGAAACTGCTTAGATCTATAGAAAATTTAAACATATACAGAAAACCAGAATAGTGTAAGAAACCCTTATGTAGCTACTTATGATCCAGCCTCAGCCACTATCAATAATATGCCTTTCTTGTTTTATGTATGTCATCCCTCATCCTACTCCCACCAACTTATTATTTCTATAGTTTTAAAGTGATATGTATGTACATTGAAAGGTAACACACAAATCAATCACAGTTTAGAAGGAGTCCTCACCCTAGAAATTTTCATCTTCTTCCCCAGTCAATACCACTTGCTCCCTCTCTTCAGCTGTTCTGTCTCCCTAGATAATCTGTACTCATTCCAGCATGTCATAGAAATGGAATCATACAGGTTTGCTCTTTTGTGCCTGGTTTCTTTATCCCAGCACCGTGTCTATGAATTTCATCTGTATTTTTTTTTCTCTTTAATGCCATTTTCCAACTTTATTGAGATAAAATTGACATATAACATAGTGTAAGTTTAAGGTGTACAGTGTAATGATTTATATACATATATTGCAAAATGATTACCACAATAAGATTAACACATCTGTCACCTACATAGTTTCCATTTTTTTCACAAGAAGTTTAATATCTACTTTTTTAGCAATTTTCAAGTATACAATACAGTATTATTAAGTATAGTGTTTTAACATATGTATCATTTTTTACATCAGCAGTTTATTCCTTTTTATTACCAAATGATATTCCATTATGCAATAAACTAATTTGTTTATCTACTTGTTTTTATATTTTCTTACTGATAAACAGCTAGGTTGTTTTCAGTTTGTGACTATTATGAATAAATCTGATATGAACATTACATAAACTATGTAATGTTTCTGTTGATTTCTGTTTTCACATCTCTTTCATAAATAGCTAGCAGTTGAATTCCTAGATAAAAGACAGGTATATATTTAATTTCATAAAAAAAGAGCCAAAACTTTTGACAAGGTGGTTGTATCATTTTATATTCCCACCAGTAATGTGTGAGAGTGTGACTTGATCTACTTCCTCACCAACATTTGGTATTGTCAGGTGTTTTTTTTTGTGTGGTTTTTTTTAGTTATGCTAGTGGATGTGCAATGCTATCTCATTGTAGCTTAGTTTTCATTTACCTGATTACTAGTGATGCTGATTATTCTTAATATACTTATCATTCATATATCTTCCTTTGTGAAGTATTGTTCAAGTCTTTTGTCCATTTTATTAGGTTGTCTTCTTATTTAATTATGGGATTCCTTATACTTTATATGCACGTAATTCTTTGTCAGATGATATGTTTTGCAATTATTTTTTCTCTCTGTGTAGCTTATCAAGTTTCTTAAATGGAAACTTTACTGAGCAAATGTTTTAATATTGATAAAGTCTAATTTATTATTATTTTTGTGACTATTGCTTTCTGTATCTAGGTAAGAAACATTTGCTTACTCCAGATTAAAAACAAAGTCTCCTGTGGGTTTTCTTCTGAAAGTTTTATAGTTTCAGCCTTTACATTTAGGTCTTTGATTAATCATAAGTTAATTTTTTGTATGGTATGGTATAAGGGAAGAATCAAAGCCAATTTCTTTTTCCATGTAGATAGACAATTTCTCCAGTGCCATTTGTTGAAAAGACTTTTCTTCCATTTTGAATTGCTTTGTTAAAAATTAATCACATTATTGTATTCATAGTTTTGGACCCTACATTCTGTTCCATATACACGTATGTCTTGTCTACCTTTTTGCCAGTACCACATTTTTCTTTTTTGCATAACCTTACAGCAAGCATTAAAACAGATTGTATAAATTCTCTAGTTTTGTTCTTGTTTAAAAAGTTGTTTTGGCTCTATTATTTATAGGTAATTTCCATTTTCATATAAATTATAGGACCAGCTTGTTAATTTCTTTAAAATTGCTTACTAGAATATACTGTAGTTAATGTGTGAGAAATATACATTCAATTAATATTGAGTCTTCTACTTTATAACTTTTTAAATATCATTTCTGACGTCAGTGAGTTTATTCATGCATAGTCAAAGTCATAATTCTATATACTGGTTGTTTTAAATTTACAATATACATTTTAACTTAGTTTACTTCAAATAATATTATGCCACCTCATTATGGTCTAAGGAACAGCTGTATCCTTTATTTTTCCTTTCCTGTCTTTTGTACTGTTATCATCAGATATTTTACATCTCATAGGTTAAAAATTACAAAATTTTTAATTTTATGCTACACTATATATTATCTTTAAAGAGATTTAAGCATATGAAACGTTTTTATATATACCCTCATAGTTACCAGTTCTGGTGGTCCTCATCCCTTTGAACAAATCTAAATTTCCTTCTGATATTATATTTCTTCTACCTAAATAACTTCCTTAACATCTCTTTTTAATACAGCATTACTAAACATAAATTTTCTCAACTTTGGTTGTGTTTATCCTTAATTTTTTAATGATTTGTTTTTTGCTGAGATAGATTTCTAATTTGATAGCTTTTTCTTTTAAATTATTTAAAAATGTAAATTTTATCTTTGTTCTTTATGTAGTGTGTCTCATTCCATGGTTGCTTTACAAGTGTTGTCTGTGTTACTGGTTTTCAGGGATTTGATTATGATATGCCTGGGGAAGTTTGTTTTAAGTGTATTCTGCTTAGATTTTATTGTGTCTTAAAACTGCAGATTTAAATTTTCCTTCAAATGGGCAAACTTTCAAATGTTTTTCTGTTCTACTTTTGTTCTAGAAGTTCAATTACAGGCAATAATATCCTTACATTTGATACTGGCCCACAGGTTTCTTACATATTATTAATTTTCTATTCAAACTTTCCCTCCTCTCTGGGCATGATTTTGAATAGTTGCTATGACTCTGTCTCTAAGTGTATTGATCTTCTACAATGTCTAATCTGATGTCAATCACATCCAGTATATTTTTCACGTAAGGGAATCTTCATCTCCATAAATTTAATCTGAGTCCTTTTTATATATTTAATTTTTTTATCATTCATAATTTTTTTCAACCTTTTAGATCATATGGATATATTTGTAATAGCTGTTGTAATGTCTTTTTCTGTTTCCATCATCTTTGTCATTTCTGGTTTGTTTCAATTGCCCCCCCCCACTCTGGGTTATGTTTCTGTATATGAATAATAGTTTTTAATTGCATGGCAAACATAAATTTAGGATGCTTCTACTGAATTTATTTATTTCTTTAAATGATTTTAGATATTTTTGGAACACAATTAAGTCACTTGGCATCAGTTTGGCCCTTTCATGACTTTTAGCTCTGTTAAGATGAGCCTAGACTAGCCTTTAGCCTAAGGCTGCTCTAGCTGGGCTAGTAAGGGGATCAGCTTCTGAGAACCCTGCTTCAGGCCCCATGGATTGGAACATCTTTCTACTCTGAATGGTGGGAAAACAAGATTTTCTCCACGCTGTTGAGCTCCTCGAGTTATTCAGCTTATTTTCCAGTACTTCTTTTCCCAACCTTGGGTCGCTTTCTCTTATGGGTGTGAAGATGGATACCCTGCCAAAGGCTCGATGGGACCCTCTGCAGAATGCTGGCGCTTTTGCGCTCTGCAGCTTCCTCCTCTCTTGTCACTCACATCTAGTCACTGTGTTCTTCACACCTCTCACCTCTTTTCCTCTGATCAGTGAGACGACTTTTATGTCTGCCTCCCTGTTCTGAAACCTGGATACTGTATCTGTGCAACCAACATAGGCTTTGTATTCCTTCTGATAGATTTCTGTGTGACAGACAGTAGGATTCTTAAGATAATTCTCAAATTGGTTAGGCACAACATCAGAAAGTTGACTAAAGAGGACCATAGATTATTTAAGTCATTAGTTATAAGCTGTACAAGTTAGGAAGAAGAGAATATGAGTTAAAATTATTTTTTAAAAATATTGAGTATGGGGTGATGGTAATGATTTCTATCTTTATTTATTTATTTATTTATTTATTAAGCTGAGCCATCCTGCTACCTGTTGGCAGCTCAGCGGCTGCTCAGCTCGGGCCGGAATCGAACCGCTGTTGCTCAGAGCTCAAACTCTTGAGCGAATGATTTCTATCTTGATAGGAGTTTAGAATACACAGATGTATGGATTGTCAAAATCAGTATACAACTTTGATTTCTGCATCTATTGAATGTAAATTTTACATAAAATGAAAAACATAAGCAATATTGAATTATAGTTAATTGTATGCATACTGAAATATTTAAAAATAAGCCACAGATATCTGCAGTTTACTCTGCATCAAAAAATAAGGTTGGTGGATGGACAGATGAAAAGATACGTGAAGAAACAAATGTAGCAAAATGTTAATAGCAGGACATAAGCAATGGATTTAAGGATGTCCCCCTTGAAATTCTTTTAACATCCATGCGTGTTGGAAATTTTTCCTTATGGAAAAGTAGAATAAATTGATTGAATATGCACATATTTCTAGCACAGAAAAATATGGCCAAACAGGGTAAGAGATAAAATACCAGGAGCTAAGAAGGAAGGAACCGGACAACCAAAGATTTCCTGACATGCTTCTTTTATTTTAAAATATTTCACAGATCTGTGAAGTGAAAATTAGCCGAGACTCAGGGGAAAATTTGTGGGTGTTTGCGGGTGTTTGCAGGAACTTATGAATACCACTGAACATCTGCAAATATATTTTCTATTCAATATGTAGGATGCCTTTTCAATGGACAAGACAGCTTGCAAAAACTAGTATGAACCAAACTACATGAAGGGTAAATCTTGGCACCTAAATGTTTTAATTCTTCTGAATACAATATGGTTAAACAGTTCTACTTACTGTATTTCTGAATGTGTCAGTACAGTGTAATGCATACTTTCCATCTGGGATTATGCAATACAAGGAGATGGCTGAAATAAATGACTCATGCTTTGTCAGGAAAAGCAAATAAGTGCTAAAACTTATCTTTTCACATTTATTACTTGCATTCGAATATCCCTGAAAATCTTAGCTATAATAACAGTTTTATTTGTACAGATTTTTATGCATTTAGAGATGGTAGTAGCTAACAGTCATAGACAACATTGCCTACTAGCTACAAACCTTTCTACACCTTCCGGTTTCTTACCTAGAAAATATGTATGGTAATAGTAATAATCTCCTACGGTTGTTTTTAGGATTAAATATGCATTTATAACAAAACCAGACACATAGTGAGTACTCAGCAAATGGTAGTTAGCTTTATTAAACCTAATGTGACAGATGGAGAAATTGATAGGATAGCCTCAGCGCATGCAGAGATCAATAGTGCATGGAACAGACCCAGGGAAAATACTCAAACCAGATCTAACCAGGGAAAATACTCAAACAAGATCCATAAGATCTTGAAAATGAGTAAATGTTAATTAATTAGCATCAAGATGGCATTGTTGGCTAACTCCTTTGGGCCGAACTCTAATTTCACTATGTCCTGTAATGCTTCTAGGTCTCCTTGCTCTGAGGCAATCTGTAGAGCAATCATGTGGAGAAAACTAAAATAATGTTCCAAAACAGCAAACAACTAATGAGAAATAATTAGTGAATGAAAAACTGTAAGAGTTTGTTTCAGCATGACTATGTGGTGACTGCATTTTTCCAAAATATATAATGCACGTTATGTTCTTAAAAATGTGTAAGCCTTATAAGACATTGATTTTTTTACAGAAAAACAAAATGTTATTTAGACACAAGTGAATCCCACCTATTGAGATTCATTAATTATTACTATAGTTTTTGAGGCAAAGATTTGCTCTCATGAAAAGTTCTCTTATATTACTCTCCTCTGTGATGTGCACCATATGCATAAAATACTGTATCATACTACATTGAGAAGTAAAAACTAATCTATACCCATCTCATACACATAAATAGTCAGCTGTCTTTCAGTTTTCTTTGTAAAAACATAATCAAAAGAAAATTGGAAACAATAAAATCTTGACTCATGGAATCATTGAAATTAGGCCCAGTGCTGGCCCAGCTCCATCTCTGACTTATCTGGGTCACAGATGCCCAGCTAGCGTCTTTCTGCACTTCCTCTTTTGGACTGGAAATTGAGACTCAGTTTGTGTGGACACACATTCCAAAGAGTTTTGACACAGAAGGCTAATAGACGCTGCATTTGGTCAGTATTTTATTCATTTTTTAGTTACAGTTTCACTGTAGCTCTGTTTTCCCCCCAATATTGGGTCTGGCTTATCATTTTTGGATACTGAAGAAAAATGTCTGTTTCAGTTATAAGAAACACATTTTTTTTCTTCTACTCAGCAGCAATTTCTGTTTTAGAATGTAAGTGCAAGAAGAAAGAAAATGTCATCATGAATTCTTGGGTACATTACTAATAATCTAATTGAATTTTAATGGAGAGAGGAAGAAGCCTAGGGGTTATATTGAAAACATATTTTCACCAATTTGTATTTATCATTCAAAAGAACTCTGGTACTAATATGCAGCAAAAAAACTCAGTCATACTCAGCTTCTGTGCAGATGAAAATAGCCCCAATTCCTACCCCACTACCCCTTCATGTCTATCACAGCCCCGTGCAACCTTCACATGTGTCCGTTGAACAAATCATTATCTAAAGAATATGAAAGCTTAGGCACATATCTTTATAGGGCTAATTTTGAGTTTATTTTTCGCAATAAAATAATCTTTTTTCTGTCTTATCATGGAAAAAATTCTGAAATAAAACTACTTAAGAACACAACAGTATTTTATATGCACTCTCCCTAAGGCTAACAAAATAATATAATTCACAACTTTATATGTTGGGTTTACAGAAAATAATTATTTGCCCTTATGATAAGCAACTGTGATATTTTTAAATGATGCTCATTAAAAATATCTACCTGTTGTAGATTGCATTACCGTTTACTGTCCTTGTTATGCTGCTCCTTCTACCCGTTACACTGAGCTGAGGCGCGGCCATTGACTTGCTCTGGCCAATAATGATGAGTGGAAGCAGTGTGTGTCCTCTGTCTATATAACCTCTGTCTGTCTGTCTGTCTGTCTGTCTGTCTGTCTGTCTGTCTTATCTGTCTACCTATTATTTATCTATTTGAAGTTATTGGAAAGCCACCAACCTGATAAGGATTTGGAGGCCTTTGGTTCTGAAGGGAAACGCAGTGTGTAAAGATAAGCCCTACATTTGACACAGCTTTTCCGCTGAAAGAATTTGCTTATACGCGAGATTGAAAAGCTTAGCAGGAAGCTGCAGCTGAAAGACTGATAAACTGAGTAGAACTTCTGATTGGCTTTACTGGGTTTGGGGAGCAAAAGTTAAAATCTGCGACCCATCAAAATGAGAGAACTGTGATGAGCATTCCAGACGTTTCCTTGCGACTTCTTTTCCCCCCTGAGAGCCTGTGCCTTAGGAGGAGGCTGAAATGGAAGCCGAAGTGTCCTCACAAGCTCTGAAACCCATATTCAAATTAGCTTAATTTCTTCTTGGATTAAGGTGAACTTCCCTTTGTCTAACTGACAGCCAGATACAAAATAAATCAATTTTAGAGGAACGCTTCATTACAGTAAGCTTTAAATTGTCTGTATACGTATTTTTTGTACATAATGCTAGCAAAAAATAATAATGACTAGATATGCCAGGAGATAAACAAAAACTCAAATTCCAGATAAAACACTGAGAATTGAAACATCCATAGGGGTTATAAAATAAATTATGTTAATCATAAATAGAAGTTACAGTAGTATCAGAAGTAAAAAAAGGGGGGTACAATGCTACAATTATGTAGATACTAAAAAGACTAGAAGCTAAGGAAACATCTCTCAGTTTATTTTAGATGGCCAGCATAACCTTGGTACAAAAAATTGACAAATATAGTACATAAAAATTGGCTTGCAGATCATTTTCTCTCGTAAACTTAAATCCAAAATTTCTAAATAAATCATGAATGCAAATCCATTAATACATGAAAAAATATAACTATTCAGTTAAGTACAATCCAGGATAATAAATTTGATTTAACATGTGAAGCCAATGAATATCAATCACCAAGTTAACAGAATATACAGAATATATGAAACTCTTTCAGTAGATGCAGAGAAACATTGGATAAAGTCAACAATATTCATGACATTGAAAAACAAAGCTTAAACAGGAAATGGAACAGAACTTTATTAATCTGCTCAAGAATATCAATAATAATCCAGTAGAAACTTCTCTCTTATTGGTAAAATATTTAAAATATTTACTTTGATATATTAAAGAGTTAAGATGTTCACTCTCACCATGTCCATTTTACACTTTACTAGAATTCCTAGTCAGTGTAATAAGGTGAGAAAAAGAAATTAAAGGCATAAGAATTTGAAAGAGTGAAATATATTAACAGACAATGAGTATATTTAGAGACTCTACAGACATCTGTAGATAACCTATTAGAGTCAATAAGTGAGCACAGCAAAATTGTTAGATATAAGATCATATGTAATAAACATTGAATTTTTATATATGAGCAGTTTAACATTTTTTAAATCAAAATCATTAATAGTAGCATTACAAAAATAAAGACTCAAATAAATCTTGGTAACTTTCACATAAAAATAAGTCTGTAAGATGTGGTATACACACACACACACACACACACACACACAAAATGGAATGTTATGCAGCAATAAAAAAAAGAAATCTTGCTATTTACGACAACATGGATGAATCTAGAGGGTATTATGCTGAGTGAAATAAGTCAGACAGAGAAAGACAAATACCATATGGTTTCACTTATATGTGGGATCTAAAAACAAATAAAAGAAAAGAAAACAAAATAAAACAAAAACAGACTCTAGGAACAGAAACCAAAGGGATGATTACCAGAAGGGAGAGGGCAAGCGTTTGGGGAGTTTTATCAATAATATTGTGATAAGTTTGCACAGTGATGGATGATTACTAGAATTAGTGGGGGAGTCACACTGTAAGGTATAGAAATGTCACATTACTATATTGTACACCTAAAACTAGTGTAACCAATATAAGATTGTATACCAACTATGCTTATTTACTTAAATTAAAAAAAAATAGTCTACAAGTGTTGAGTAAGATTGGTGGTATTTCTTCCTTGAGTGGCATACTTCACTGTGAAGCCACATGGACACTGGGATTTCATGACAACTGTCCAGACTATTTCTCAGAAACTGATTTAAATGGCAGAAGACCTGAGCATTTGTCCATTGGCTTCAGTATCTCATTGGTTGAGGAGTACCCCTGGGAATATCGATTTGCCCCATAGTACTTAGTACTTTAGGTACTTCTGGCATCTCCACTAAAAACTTAAGGTGTTTTCTAGGGTCTTTCCTTGACAGATCCTCCAGTGTTTCTCTTTTCAGCCTTGTGAATCTGTTGGAAGCGCTTTTACCTTCTTCCATAGCACTTCTCTTGGAAGGAACAAATTTCTTAAGAGGTAAATTGGCATCAAATATAGGACTTAACCCTTTGTGCTTCCTCTCTCTTCTGGACCTTTGTGTTGCAAACCTCACTGCCTGGGTATATCTCCCATGATTTTCAAGCAACTCGTAAATATTGTTCCAGATTTGTTGGTTTGTTTAGAGTCTCTGTTAGTCTAAGAATACCTAATCCTTCTTTTCTAGAAGTCAAAATGAAGGTACATGTTGCAAATGGTAAGGTTTCATTCTTCTTTATAGCTGAGTAATAATCCATTGTGTAAATGTACCACAGTTTCTTAATCCAGTTGTCTACTGATGGGCATTTTGATAGTTTCCATGTCTTGTCTATTGTAAATAGAGCTGCAATAAACATAGGAGTGCATATATTTTTTTGAATTCATGTTTTGAATTTCTCTGGATAGATACAGGGATATGAAAGACAGTTTGGGGAATATAATCAATAATGGAAAAATTATATAAGGTGCCAGATGGGCACATGTCTTATTAGGGAGACCACTTCATGGACCGTGTAGATGCCTGACCACTGCACTGTATACCTGAAGCTGAGGCTGAGTAATATTGAATGTCAACTATAATTTAAAAGATAGTCACAGGATATGGAGTACAGCATAGAGAATAGAGTCAATGGAATTGTAACAGCTATATATAATATCAGAGGGGTAGTAGGTTGGGGGAGGGGATTATCACTTTGTGAGGGGTGAAATGTCTATTACATTGTTTTGTATGCCTGAAACTAATAAAAAGAAGTATATTTTAATCATCACAGAACAATATTAGCAAACTTCTTTGATTCTTCACATCTTCCTATCTTAGTGCTATATACCTAATGATATATGGGTAGGCAATGTAACTATGCAATTATTTAGATTCCCTTAATCTCAAAACTGACATTAAAAATTAAATATGGTACAATATTAAAAATTAAGTCACTGATAGTTCATTCAAAGGATTACCTCAATTTTCATCATTTGTTATTATAATGCTGAGCAAAATAAGTCACACAGAGAAAGTGGAGAACCATATGATTTCACCGATATGTGGTATATAAAACAAAGCAACAAAAGAACAAGAAAAACAAATGAAGAAACAAAACTCATAGACACAGATAATAGTTGAGTGGTTATCAGAGGGTAAGGGGGATGGAGGGTGGTAGACGAGGGGAAAGTGGATCACAATGTGTTATAGATGATGTGTTACAGAATCATACACTGAAATCTATATAACTTTGCTAACAAGTGTCACCCCAATAAACTTTAATTAAAAAATGTAGACTTTGATCTATTAACAAAAACATACTACTCTTTAAATTAAATTTATTGAGGTAACACTGGTTAATAACATCATATAAATTTCAGGGGAGGTGTACAACTTTATAATAGGACATCTGTGTACTACCGTATTTCCCCATGTATAAGACACACCCTTTTTCAAAAAATTCGGGGTCTAAAAACTGGGTGCGTCTTATACGTTGTAGATTTTTTACTTGCATTTCCCGCTTTTTCCCGCTTGTTGTCTTTGCGCTCAGTGTTTCACACTTGTTACAGGTATGTTACGGTAGGTTACATTTTTCCACGTTCTGCCCAGAAATGGCTCAGAAAAGATTTTTGCATAGTGCTGAATTCAAGTTAATTCAAGTGATCCAGTTTGCAAAAATGAATGGAAATTGTACTGCTGAACCTAAGTTTGGTCCTCCTCCAACGGAGAAAACAATCTGAGACTGGCTACGGGAAGAAGAAACCCTACTGAAAACACCACAGCAGAAGGCCATGAGAGGCAATATATGAAGACAGTGATTCGTCGTCAGACACAGATGAGGACAAGCTAATGGTTGGGAGTTTTGACAGTGATGAGGAGTTGTATGAACTTTATGATGAATAAAAGTTAAGTTCAATAACTTTCTGTAATACACTTTTTAAAAATTTCAGGCCCCAAAATTAAGGTGCGTCTTATACATGGGGAAATATGGTATATTGTGTTCTCACCACCTGAACTCGAGTCCCCTTCTGTCATCATATATTTGATCCCCCTTACCCTCTTTGTCCACCCCCATTGCCCTTCCCCTCTGGTAACCAGCATTCTGTTGTCCGTACCTATGAATTGTTTGTTTATTACATTTATTTGCTCCTTGTTGCTTTTTGTTTTATATCCCACGTGAGTGGAATCATATGGTTGTTGTCCTTTTGTATCTGACTTATTTCGCTTAGCATAATATTCTTAAGATTCACACATGTTGTTGCAAATGGCAGTATTTCATCTTTTCTTATGGCAGAGTAGCATTCCGTTGTGTATATATACCACATCTTCTTTATCCAATCATCTGTTGAACGTCACTTTGGTTGTTTCCTTGTGTTGATCACCATAAATAATGTTGCAGTGAACATTGTTGTTTGAATGATGTCCATGCCTAGGAGTCAGTCTAAGATATACAGGTGTGATATTAATAATAAACCATTATAGGGAGAAAAACACCATGGATGCACTACACACACAAGAGTCCTTGAAGTAATGGGATAAGAGGATAAGAGCTAAAGTGAAAAATAAACGCATGTTTCAATCAGAATGTTTGCATTATGCTTTACTATTTGAATTTGTAATAATGAGCCCCATGGTAAATTTCTAGGTGAATTTATCCAAGGATTATCGTACATGAAGAAGGTTCTTATCCCTGCATTGAACAACCTGGAATTTTTACATAAAGTTGTAAAATTTTAATTTTACAACTTTAATTTTTGAATTATTTAATTTTTTAAATAATTTTGCTTTAATTTTTGAAATGTCTGTGAAGCATATTGCAAATTGATGGGGAAGTACTTTGCCCGCATGCAAATTAATTGTACCATTACAAGGTACAATGGATTCATTGGACAAGAAGTCAACCTGTGCTGGATGTTAACATAAAAAGGACTGAAATATTGTGCAAGCATATATTATAGAACTTGTGAGAGGGCGGAAAAAATTTCAAAGCGTAAATTGAACCATAATGGAAGTTTTCAAAGGATCGGAAAGGTAGTGGTAGGCATTGTTAGATGAGAGCCCTGGATCTAAGAGATTCTGTCCAAAGGAGTTTTACTAATTGAAAGCAGTTTCTTCTGTTTATGTTTCCCATGAGATGGAAACCAGGAAGCCCAGGAAGTCAACCACAGACTGCCCTCACTAATTAGGGCCATAAAGGGGAGGATGCAGCCCACCAAGGAAAGATAAGTTAAAAGAGAAGGGGCAGGGAACGAAACAAGTTTGCCTTCCTCTGAGTGGGATGTGATTTTGAGAATGAGAAGCAGATTGAGTTACAGGACCCATGAACCTTGGGGAGTAATTCTGTAGAGAACACTGTGAGAGCCAGTGCTGTGAGGTGACATATTAAGGAGCTCTTTTTTTAATTCAATTTATTGGGGTGACATTGCTTAATAAAATTATTTAGGCTTCAAATGTACAAATCTGTCATACATCATTTGTATATTGCATGGTGTGCCTACCACCCAAAGTCAAATCTCCTTTCATTGCTATATATTTGACCCCCTTGACCCTCTTCTGCCTGCTCCCCCACCCCCTTTCCCTCTGGTAACCACTAAACTGTTGTCTGTGTCCATGAATTTTTGTTTGTCTTGTTTGTTGTTTTCAGTTTCATATCCCACCTCTGAATGAAATCATATGGCTCTTGACTCTTTCCATCTGATTTAAGGAGCTCTTAATGGCATTTTATCTTGGTCTCAGGGATCCACTAACATTTCTCCTTATGTTGTTGTGTAAGACATTTGAAAAACAAAATAAATGTAGGCTAAAGAACTTTGTCAGCATCCTGACCGGAAACAGAAGGGACAGTTAGCCTTACTTAATGAGGTTTGGGAAGCATGAAGGGAATAAATAAGGGATGTTGAGACACCAAGGAAATAGCAGCCGTGAAAAGCCGTTATGACAGTAAAGACTGAGGTGGCAATAGGAGGAAACGGTTGCTGGAGCCTGTGAAAGCTCAAGTCATCTGAGGGAACCATCCTGACTTCTCCAATCTCCTGTTCTTTTATCTCCAATCTCCTGTTCTTTTATCTTGTGTCCAAACTTGCATTGGCTGAATCAAACTAGACCTCAGAGGGCAGTGAAACTGCGGAGAAGCAGTCTTTTGAGTTTACACCTCCTCATCGCAAGTCATAGAGCAGGTCAGCACAGGGTGGAGAACAAATTGGGGAGAAAATGAAGGATAGATGTCATCTTCATAGAGAACAGAGGGATCAAGATTGATGAAAACATTTTGCTCCAAACTCTAGGATCTTCAAATGTCCTGCTATTTCCTGGTGTCAGGAGTCCCAGTGGGGTCTGTGGAGGGGGTACCAGGTAATGTTGACTGGAAAAGAATCTTTTTCTCTCTAGGTTTGAACTATTGGGGAGAAAGAATGCCAGGGGGCATTTTGGGGCCTCACTGTCTTCTAGAAGCTAAAGGAGAGAGTGGTTTGGGAATCTGATATATATTGAACTCTCAGTATATTTAGAAAATATTCTAGAGAACTTTGGGAAAAAACATTAAAAAAGTCTCTTTGCATGAACAATTTGCCTAGAAAAGATGAGGTTGCAATCTTTGGTGGACACATGTTCTTTTGCACTGCTCTGATAATTATGTAGAATATGTTATTTCCTAATAACAAGTAAACTCAGAATCAGGAATCATTCTCACCTTTCGCTTTGGCCCACCAAACATAAACAACTAAAGCTCTGGTGGAGATTGAGTGTGTATTAGAGGATGGTCCATAGATGAAGCGTCTCACAGATTAGTTCTGGAGATGCCACTAGAAGCTCAGCCTGGCTTTGTCGGGGGAATCCTTGGAAGGTTTACAAGGATTGTTGATGTTGGCTCCTGAAAGAGTTGTCAACACTCTAGGGAAGCAAATTCCCCAAATATTCTGTCTTGTTCTGAGCTTTGCTTCAAGGGTGTGTATATATGTTTTTGTGTTTTAAAAAATAAATAACTGGCCTTTCCTGCTGTTCCTGGCACAGAGCTCTTACAAGCCTTGGGCTCTTCTGAGTGATGAGTGTCTTTTGTATGCTAATGAGATGGCTGGTGGCTGGGGCTTCTAGAAAGTTTCAGGATTGGGCTTTTCATTGGAAAGACCAAGCCCGACTAGTGGGTTGGACCTTTCAACACCACTCCTGACCTCCAGGAAGGGGAGAGGGACTGGAATTGAAGTTAATAACCAATGGACAATGACATAATCAATCATGCCTATATAATGAAACTTCCATAAAAGCCCTAAATGTTAGGGTCTGGGAGTTTCTGAGTTGGTGAACACATCACGGATGACATGCTCTGAGAGGGCATAAAATTTTGTATTCCCCCCAGCCCATACCTTGCTCTCTGCATCTTTTCCATTTGGCTGTTCCTGAGTGATGTCCTTTATAATAAATGAATAAATGTAAGTAAAGTGTTTTCCTGAGCTCTGTGAGTCATTCTAGCCAATTATGGAATCTGAGGTAGAGTTCGTGGGAATTCCTGATTTATAGCCAGTTGGTCAGAGGCACAGGTGCCTCTGTTTTCCCCCTCGCCTCCCAACTGAGATTTGGGCCTGAAGTTGGGGCAGCCTTGCTATTACTTATTACTCCCCAAGTCTTTGATGTTTTAGCAAATATTGACACCACCTGTTGCTCTGGAAAAACAACTCTAGAGCTATCATTGCTTATTCATTTTAATATAACCATATAAAATGCATCAGCAAGTTCTGTCAGCACTGTCGTCAAGAATTATGTAACCCTGAATTTCTCTTCAAAGCAAGACCACATGCATCGTCTTCAGTTCTGTGGCACCTTATTCCAAGTCATCATCATTTTACTCCTAGATTTCTGAGAAAGCCTCTTAGGATTTTCCTGCCTCTTCATTTGAAAGAGACAAAAACTTAGCACAATTTTTCACAGATTTTTCTTCAGCACCCACCTGTACAGTATATTTATCCTCTGGCACAGGAACTTTCAGGGCATTCAATGAAAAGTGACGCTTTTTTTATAGCAAAGATAGGCCTCTGCTTCTAGATTTTCTTTGGCCTTTCTTCAAACTAAATAAGAAAAAAGCAGCAGCCATGAAAGATGTGTTTTTACTGAAACTGTAAGACCATTAATGATGTTTTCATCAAGTCGAAAGAGATAATTTTACCTTAACTATTGAAAATGTTGGAAAGGGCTTTTCTCTCTTAACGTTCCCCTCTGCAGCAACTTAAACATTTGTTTTTTGTTTATTGTTTTGGTTGTTGTTCACACACAATGTGTAACTAATGAAGAGGTTTTTAATTAAGCTCTAGTGAAAGGTAGCCACCTGCAAGTGACAGAGCTCTTCAGAGCGTTTTATGAAAAAGCCTGTTACCATTATCATGAATACATAAATGTTAGTGCAGAGCTGAAGCTTGGCTTCACAATATTGAACCATAAATGACTACTTCATATTTGTGCCTATGGAAAGTGTAGTATAACACTTACATCAAATATACATTATACATATATAATGGGACCTGGCAGGTGACTTGTGGGTGACTTTAGTCATAGTAACGTTTTGTCCAATGATTTTGCCCTGACTCTCTGAGGACTTGGCAGAAAAACGTTCACTCATCTTTACAGCATCTCTTTTCATAACAGGATATCTGAGTGGAGACAGAAGGGAATTGCAAGTTGCCTAGCAAATCCAGCCTTTGCAATCCTGGGCTCGGAGTTACACATATTCCAAGTGGCCCATCTTCACAGTAGTACAGCTACGCCCCTGGCTGGGGCCTGTGCATGGGAACAGCCTGCCACAGGCTTTGGAATTCTTCACAAGCTTGCACCAAGTGTTAATATTGCCGTAGCCCTGGGCGTTGGCAAAAGCTCTTTCCATTTTTTCCCCATATGTGGTATTGTTTGTGTCATGTTATATTTAAAACTGTAAAATTTTGTTTATGGAACTTTTAATGTGTGCGTGTGATTTTAAGCAAAGTATTTTGCATTACGGGACTTAGAACAGCCTATAACTATCCAAATAGAAATAAAAAGTTTGATGTTCACACAAAAACGTCCCAAACATCACAGCTACCATTTAAAGGGAATGATATTTACAACCTTTACAAGGAAGAGCTGTGCCCCCCCCCCACCCCCAGCGATGGCTTCTTAAAGGTCCTAGAAATGTTCAGGGGTGACATGAGAACAGAAACCTAACAAATTAACAACATTTATACAGACTCCTTAAGAATCATTAAGCAACAGCTTATTCATTCACCCACCCATTAAATAATTTTCATCTCCTGTGGTAAAGGTACTGTGAGAATAGTAAGTCAATTTTCAGATCTTATGTGCTCTAAGGAGTAGAGCTAGTAAAAATCATTGCTTTTCATTAATCAGGTTAGGAAACATTAAAAATATTTCACAGGTGGAGGATTACTAGTCAGGTCTTGTTCAGGATGTCCCTCAATTGGGATTTGTTCTATGTTTTCCTCATGATTGGACTAACTGGGTTATGGGTTTTGGGGGAGATGACAGAGGTGCCATTCTCATATCAAGGGAATATCTACATCTTATCACTATTTATGGGGTCATTTTGTGGTCTGGGATGAACGCAACTGTTTGGTGCCTGAAATGTCTACATGGGAATTGCTAAGAATTGGACTACTAGTACATAGCAGAAAACCCTGATGAGAGTTGTAATGATGTATACGAGATTATGAGATATTACATGCAATTAGAAGATATACACATGAAAATTGTTTGTTATCTAGAAACCAACTATCCAGGACATAAATGATTTCTGTCTCTGAGTAGGGGGAAAGGTGATTGTGCATACATTAACATATGTGTACATACACAGAGATTCACTTTATGAGAGAGATACGATTTTGATAAAAATAAGCCTGTGTGACAGGGAAGTATTGGCCAATAGGCATTAAGCCTCATCCTCTTAGGCAAAACTATAAAATGAGACAATGATAACCCCAAGAAACTGCAAGACCCCAAGATTCCAAGGGGCTTACTGGACTTTGCTTACTCAAATATGAAAGAAGGCAATTGTGATTCAAAATAGTTTAATCAAAATCCCTTTAAGGTATAAATGGGTTAATCCAACAACCTAATTCCTTGAACAATTTACATAATCCAAGTCTTCTTGAATTTTTAATTGTAGACTATATATTAAATATCATTAAAATATTAATACATTACCTCTCTTCAAGTACAGAAGAATAAATGGAATAATAGTCTAATGCAGGGGTAGGCAAACTGCAGCTCACGAGCCACAGGCGGCTCTTGGGGTACGTTTTGTCTCAAAAGTTTGCCGACCCTGGAAGAGCCAGTCCTGTCCCTCACAATAATTTAAAATTATTCGAGCACCATAAATATATTTTTACATAATCACCATTATGTGACTAGTATCCTTTAAAAATTTTATAAATGAAACTATGATAGTTTTATTTTCATTTTCAATTTTACTTCAGAGCCTGCGGCTTGTGAGCTCAGTTTGCTGGCCCCTGGAGGCTCTTCCATCTCAAAAGTTTGCCGACCCCGGGTAATGTAATATTTTAAGAAACAAAAATGGAGCTAATTTATATTGTGTTCCCTGAAAGCAAAACAAAAGGACATATAAAAAATTGAATAAAAATGGAAAAACCAATGCTTATCAAGTGTCAGTGCAAAAGGTGTTAACATTTGTTGCCACAAATGAACAAAGCAAACATTATGTTAATATAATTTCACCCTACACTTGGTGATGGTATTTATTAATATACATTAAAAACAATAGTGAGAATTACATAAAAATGAATGTACATGTAAATGTTACATGATGATTTACTAGAGACACTACTAAACCTTCATGAATAAAGCTAGGAGAATAAAAACCATATTTTGTATACTCAGATCAAGGTGTCTCTTTCAACTATTTAGTGATATGAGCTAATTATATGAATAACATCACAAACTAAAAACGGTCATGTCATTTTGTATTTTTGAGCTACATTTCTCTTGAATTTGTTGATTTTTCTCGCAAAAACATCTGAGGTAATAACCATTTAGAGCTTGCTACCTAGATAGGTAATTTGGGGCATATGATGGTTGTATTCCGATTTTATGCACAAGCGTCCTTTATCTCCAAGCGGCATAAAACTTCTGTGCTTTCCAGTTTTCCCAATTATAGTATTGGAGGTCACACTAGAAGATTAATTTCTCTCTTTAGAGAAATCCCTCTAGAGGGCTTTCCAAGTCCGCTCTCTTACCAGCCTTCTGCCCTTATTCTCACAGAGGCTTACATCCATAGTCATTCAGAATTGGTTTTTACCAGGAAGAAGAAGAATCCAACAGCAACTGACAGGGAGAGACCTAAATGATTGGATCTCAAGGTTATTCCCATGAAGCCATTTCTGTGCTTTGGTTTCCTATGATGGGCAGTCCGGAGTGTTTTCTGGGTGATGAGCATGTGCATTACGTTATTATATCACATCTTGCCTTGCATACTGTATTCACCGTCTTAGATTTTAGTGTGTTTAATCGCTGATATCCTGCGCATGCTTTCTGGTCGCCTTGGAAGAACCCTCATGCTACCAGCCCAGGGCCACCCTACTGCCTGGTGGCAGTGATAAGAGCCTAACCTAATCTTAGGGCATTTGGTAGACAAATTAGCTAAGCCACTATTATTTTGTTGTGTTGGCTTTTTTAACCCTGGAGGATGTTGAATAAAATGCTGCCTTAGGCTTATATCTAAATTAGAATTTATAAAAAGATTATAAGTTATTCAAAACAGTCCCTAAATAGCTTTGGATGTTTCTAATTTAGAAAACACTCAATGAATTATTTGAGAAAGAATAGTGTGTTTTGGTATATAACATGTTTCTTTTTTTTCTATATTTATGCATAGTAAAAATACACACCATTGGAAGAAAAGTGAGTAAAATATTTGGAAAAACGCAAGAAGTCTATAAAAATGAGCTTGTTTTTATTTTCGTGTTGGCAGACGTGAAAGCAGGACTGTCCAGAAAATGAAGCAAAATTAGAATTTAGGACAATGATGCAACGCTAATTAGTGAGTTTTATTGCATTGATAGAGAGAAAGGAATGGGAAGGGGGCAGGAGAGGGGTAATTGAGCTTTGTTTAACTTAGCCATTTAGTTTGCCGGAGCTTTTACAACTAGCTCGTTTATAGCTATGACATCTTTATGCAGCTGTCCATTTCTTTTTCTGACTTGGCTGCTTTTGTGCACATTTCAAATGTGTTTTATCAAATGCATATACAGCCCATTGTTTTTCTTTTTCTTTTTTCTTTTTTGTTTGTTTTTTGTTTTGTTTTCTCCCCCTGAAAGCACTGTCCCTTGACTAAGGAAAGCCTTATGGTAGCTTTCATCAGGAATAAAGATTTGGGAAGGGGGCGGGGCAATGATAGGAGGCTGGGTGCTAGCTGCATCTTTAAAGGTTTGAAAAAGGTTTAAAGGGAGGTGGCGTGGCCAGTGAAAGCCTGCTGTCTGCCCAGGGACAGTGCACCTGCACAGTGGAAAGATGGGTAAGATAGCAAAGGTGTCACGTGTAGCATGCGATCCCTTTATTCCTCACTTGGAAAAAGTAGAAAGTGAAGTTCCTGCAGCAACTCGGCCCCGATCCCTTGGGCGCCGCCAGTGACCTGCACAGATAGGACTGCGTGTTCCCACGTACAGGCCGCTTTGTGGTGATGGTCTAAGACCTTCTGCCCCACAACATAAAGCTTTCTTCTTTGGAAAAAGATAAAGGGCTGAGCCAGGGAGGATAGAATAGATTACCTCACACTGTTTGAGGCCTTGGGGTGGCTCAAGATTAGACCACTGAATAATCTCATTTCGCTAAACAGGCATACAGCTCCAATTGGATCATTCTGTTTAATTCCCCCCAGGAAGAGATGGGAACAAAGCACATTGAAAGAAAATACAAGTAGCATTAATTGGAAGTGTCATTGTTAAAGCAATCTCACCAGGATAATCCAACATTTTTGGTTAAACTCCGGTTTTTGGTATTAGGAAGAAACGAAATTTTATATATGAATTTGAATTTTCTACATCATCTATATTAATATTATGTTCACATATGAAATTTTATAAGGTATTCATAATATAAACATTATGCCAAATTATATATTTGCACAACATGGCAGAGGGAAGGAATAATAAAGACAGTATAAGAAAGTAGTCATTTCTTATAAATACCATAATATTCTATCTTCATAAATAAATTAGTGATAAACAGTATATTTATAATGAAAAATACAGGCTTTCTATTGAGTTGTTGGAAAAGTCATGATGCATTTTTGCATCGAAAAACAGAAAAAATACTTCATGACTTTTCCAACAACCCAGTATTTCAGTGGGTTATTGAAAGGATCAAATGAGACAACATGTACAGATTCAGTTATTGTGTTATTTATTGTTTTTCTTATGTTTACAAAACATATACTGTCAGGCTGTTGTGAGAAGTGACTGGTATTGGTCCCAGGGGGAGTTTATGCTGGTAACTTGTAGGTAAAAGCTGTAGCCAGTAGCCCAGAAGTTAGTTTGTGGAACATAGAATGGAATATGGAAATGTTGTAAAAGAAAAAAAAATCACCTTTCTATTGGAAAAACACATCCATTGGGCCTTTGGAGAAGAAATCAGACCATATTGTTCTAAATAAATTTATATTTCAAATAAATTTCGCAGTTTAGAAAATGTCGTTAAGAAATGTCACAATTCATCAAGTTCTGCTATACTGCCTCTAATGTGAGCATTTAATTTCAAGGAAGATTTTGTTGCCTGTTTATCTGCCTGTCTGTCTATTCTCTCTCTCTCTCTCTCTCTCTCTCTCTCTCTCTCTCTCTCTCNTCTCTCTCTCTCTCTCTCTCTCTCTCTCTCTCTCTCTCTCTCTCTCTCTCTCTCTCTGTCATATCTATCTCTGTCATCTATGTATATTATTTATCTACCATTTATCCATCCAACCATGTCTCTCTCTCTCATCTATCTACTTGTATACATGTATCAAGCTACCTCTCATTTATCTACAGACCTATTTAAATATTTATTAATCAGTCTATTAATTTATTTTGGACTTGTGATGAAGTGTTTGATTAATCATACTCCCAAATTCTTAGGACGCTATTATTAGAGATTTACACAAGGCCCCTCCTTTGTTTCCCCCTCCCTTCAGACCACTTATTCCTCCTTTTTTCTTTCCTTCCTTGTCTCCACATATATTCCTCTCCTCCCATAGTAATCATTCTGACACATTTAATATGCAGTTTATTTTCATGTGTTTTTGTTTCATGTGCATATACATTTAATTTACATACATGCTGCTATGTTATAAACGCATTCTATTTCTTTTCCACCTATCATGTCTCCGTGTTAGATCCAGTCTTTTTTTTGTTTGTTTGTTTTTTAGCTGCTGCACAGCACTACACAGTGTCATGAACCACATTTTATTGCCCATTCCTTTCAATGATGAACTCCTGGATTGCATTCAAGTCACTTAGAAAAAAAAACACTGGGATGACCATTCATATATAATTTTTTATATTGTGTAAGAATTGCTCTGGGATATGCATCCAGGATATAACTTTATCTAGATCACAGCACACCCGTATACCTACACTGAACTGAACTTAAACCTGTCACATTGCTCTACAGAGTGGCAAGGCCAATTTAAATTCCCAGAAGCAGTTTAGGAGATATTCCACTTCTTTACTTCTCCAGCAACACTTGCATTATCTAGTTTTCTAATACTTCCATATTTTAATATTTCCCATTCTAATTATAAGTACAAATTATTGTGTCTTTGTCATAGTGGCCTTCTTTGTTGAGTTATCCCTTTTGTGAAATGTTTGTTCACACTCTTTGCCTATTTTTTTCTTATTTTGATTTGCTGTATTTTTGTGGATCAGAAAGAGTTCTTTGTATTTCTAGATATTAGACCTTTGTTGGTTTTCTATTTTGCAAGTGTTTTCTGTGAGTAACAAACAACTGGTTCATTAACTTTGACCATAATGTTGGACACTTCTGTTGACACAAAGCCTCTATTAGATGTGCTAGTCATCTCTGTTACCTTTTGTTAATCTCTGTTAATTTTATAGACCTGTTAAAACTAGATCTTTGATTCTTTGGGGTTCACATATTTTATATGCAGGGGAATAGATATTCAGTTTTATTTCCCCAATGCAGTGAGCCAGTTTTCATACATCATCAACTGAATACTCAGTCTTCGGTCCATTGATCCATGTCTTTTAAAAATCCATGACCTCTTTTTCTCCAAAGATATGCAGGCTAGAAAGCAATAAAATAACATTTATGAAGTGCTGAAATAAAATAGACACATGCACGTGCACACGCACGCACACATGCATATGCACACCATCAACCCAGAATTCTATGCCCAGGGAAAAGACCTTTCAGAAATGGGGATGGGAGCATTTTCAGACAGTTACTGAGAGAATTTACTGTAAGATGCATACTCTTTAGGTCCTTACGCTACGTATGGAGCAGTGTAAATATTATTTGAAGGTAGACTCTGATTAATCAAATGCCTACATTGTATGGCCTAAGTCAACCACTAAAGTTCCTTAAAGAGAATGATAACTCAATAGGGGTGATAAAATGGAATCATAATATTGCTTAATTATTATCCAAAAGAATAACAGAAAAAAAGGGAGGGGAAAAAAAAGAGCAGATGGAACAAGTAGGAAATAGCTATCCAGATGGTAGCTTTTAACCAACCACATCAATAATGATATTAAATGTTAATGACCTAAATACACCAGTTAAAAGACAGAGATTGTCAGATTGGATTAAAATATGAAGAGATCAAACTATATGTTTATAAAAATTTATCTTCAAATATGAAGATGGAAATAGAATTAAAGTAAAAAGTATAGCAAAAACTATGCCAGGCAAGCCCTAGCCACAATAAAACCAGAGTATCTGTATTAGTATCAGATAAAATGGACTCCAGAAGAAAGGATATTATCAGCAATAGAGTCATTATATAATGATAATGTCAATTTTTTGAGACAATATGACAGTCTTAACCTGGTTTGCAACAGAGCTTTAACATATATTAAAAGAAAAGATAGAACTGAACAAAAAAGAAAAATATACAGTTATAGTTAGAGACCTCCACACTCCATTATTAATTGATAGAACAAGTATGTAGAAAATTAGTAAGCATATAGAGGAGTTAAATGACACCATCAACCAAGTGACCTAATTAACATTTATAGAACATTACACACCCAGCCAAAAAGAATACACAATGTTCTCACAAGCACACAGAACTTTCATGACGATAGATCACATGCTGGGCCATAAAATAAATCTTAAATTTAAAAGAATGAAAAGGATGCAAAGTGTTTCCATAGTGGATAACTGAATTTTATTAGAAATCAGTAAGGGAAATATAACTAAAAAAAATAATAAATCCCAGGATATTTGGAGATTAAAAAATGCACTTCTAAATAACACATGGATCAAAGTGAAAGCTCAGGCAAATGAACAGATTACATATATATTTATTTGAATATATATATATATATATATATAT
>NW_017731351.1:3737851-3784824 GCF_001890085.2 Hipposideros armiger
TATATATATATATATATATATTTGAACTGAATGAAAATGAAAATTCAACATATCAAAATTTGGGGGTATTTAGTTAAAATAGAGCAAGACCTCAGATCAGTAAAGTAAGCTTCCACTTTAAGAACTGCCTTGCTTAATTTACAAATGTATAGAGATTTTCTGATATTCTTTCTCTGTTTCTTAGTTGAATTCCACTGTGGTTTGAGAGCATCTTCTGTGTGATTTAAGTCTCGTATAATGGTTTTTTTGAGACTAGCATTATGATTTGGTATATATTCAATTTTATTGTATATCTATATGCTTTTGAAAGGAACATATGCTCTTCTTTTATTGGGTTGTCTGTCAACTAGGTAAATTATATTATACTAGCTATTCTGTATACTTACTGCTTTATTGTCTGCTTGTTCCACCATTTAGCAAATGGTGTGTGAAATGTTTGTTTTATTTATTTCTTCTTTGACCCTAATTGCATTCAGGCAATGCCACTAAAGGCTTGCATGGATCAAGGTCTAAGTTAGACTTCAGTTTCTCACAGTTTTTCTTATTAGTTCCTCAGATACATGCTGCCTTCATGAATGTTATTGACATTTCCCAGTGATTGATTTTTGGGGAGGGAGCCAGCAATTCAAGCTAGTTCTCTGTTTTTCAGGAACAAGAAGCCACATCCATAGGTTTATTTGTTATATATCTCCCAACAATTGACTGTTAGCTATAGTTATGTATTTATATATGTACGTGCACACACACATACACTAGAAGCATTGACATCAAGCTTTATGTTTATAGCATACCGCCCTGGCTTACAGTTTTTGCACATGACACCGTGACTTTTTAACCCACGTATAGTGTCCTGCTGGATGTCTTTATAGGAAAACTAACGAAATATAGGACTAAGGTTTCAAAGGCTATTACTTTGACTTGGGATTGGCCCACTGCCTTTCCATAAGTAGATGTTTCCTTGAATTGTGAAGCAATAATTGGACACTGGAGAGCTATTATTTGTGGAGCCTCTAAGTAAATTTTGTTTTAATGCAAAGCCAAAGTGGTGTGCTGGTAAAGGGTATCTGGAAATATGGCTCTGTGTATTGGAACAGAGTGGCTTCGTATGGAAAACACATTTCCTTTGCACTAGGGCATAGCATCCAAAAATTTGGCAATCTGTATAATCCTTGATACTTCTGGATAATGTCATAATCAGAGATAAAGGGGAATAAGTGTATTAACAACTCCATAATAGTGCGCTGTTTCTTGCCTTTTTAAGTTTATTTTTCTGACATCTATTGGATAAGATTCTATTGCAATTTAAAACCCATAATTAGGAGGGGTCAATTACGGAATATATTACCAGTTGTGGACTTTTTGTGATGCTTTTTGAAGCAAACTAAGTCACTCACTAACTCATTTAGAATTGAGAGTTTCATGGCTTGTGACTGCTTCCCCTTTCTTAGCAGAATAGTCTGAAAATACATCAGGATGATATCTGAAGAGTGATGCTACGTTCAATTTGCTGTAACCTGTACATTTCTGGATGTGTGATAATAAATTTTAGGGATCTGAGGAACGAAGTCAGATGCAAGTTGGAAAATGAAAAATATTAAGACAGAAGCTTAATACTTTGAAAATGTTTCAAGAAGAACTTGTTTGGATGAAGTCTAAAGATGGAACACAGTAAAAAAACAAAACAAAACATGGTGTATTTTTAATGTAAACGACACTACTACCCAGATTTGTAAATATATATGCATTTGATGATTTTTTAGTGTGATTTCTTGATTAATTTTAATTTGCAAAGGCATTTAAAAAATGTTAGGTCCTAAGTGTGTGTGTGTGTGTGTGTGTGTGTGTGTGTGTGTGTGTTTAAGTGTGTTAAGTGTAACAACTGGTTCAGTCAGGCACATGTACAGCTAAGTAAAGTACAGAATTGTTAATCCTATTCCCTCAACATTAATAGGCAACTCCAATTTGATAGCCCCATTGGTTATGTGTTTGGTTATGTGTTCCTTTTTCTGGATGTTTCATCCTCATCTTCCAAATGGCTTTTTGGTGAACCTGAATTTATTCCATCTCTGAAGGTGGAATATGCATTTTCAAATCAACTCTGAAGTTTCTTAGTGTCCCATAATTTAATATAGATAAATTTACTTATACCAAAAAGTAGTTTTGTTCCATCTGCTGCTCCTTGCTTTACTGGTTTTCCTTGGCCTCTAGAATTTGGTTCATTACAGTACTCAATGCTGGAATTAAGGTACCTTCATTTGTCTGCTGCCTGTGTTTTCAGTGCAGTACTTTCCTTTTGATCACATTCCTCTCAGATAAATCACATTTCCAGGCCCTATATTGAACCCTGCCTTTGGGTCAATGACTGCACAGAGATATCTGGTTTTACTGCTAACTCAGTTAGACTAACTTGAGCTCTCATTCATAACAAGTTGGTTAGTCTAGTCTTAACACCTAATAATGTGCTAATCCTGATAATTATAAGTATAACATTCTAGTTGGTTCTACTCTCAAAGTATATTTTGATCTGATGGTTTATTCCATTCCAAAACATTGTGAAAGGATTATAATTTATCTTGTTTTTTTGTGTGTTTATTATATATATCATATATATTTATGCTGTATATACTCATATACACAGCTGTGTATGTATACTTGTATATATACATATATAGTGCATATATATATATACTTCAATATATGTACATGTATACATATATGTGTTTATGTACATGTGCATATCTGTGTGTACACATATATTTGAATATATCTATATAGAGAGATAGATATACATATAGATATATAGATATAGATACACCTGGAGGTGTATCATTAAAAAACTTACAAAAATAATTGGCACTCTTTAATGTGCTTTGCATGTTTTACTTGAGAAACTGTACCACACTGTATTTTGGGCCGATAAGGACTAGAGTACTGGTCCTATGTACCTTGAAGCCTCTCTATAGCTGGAGAAAAGCATGTGGATGGTAATAACCTTTTATTCTCTTATCTTCCCTCTCTTACTTGTCCTACCTCCAGGATGTTCAGGTTAAATGCATGCTGCTGAGTTTCCATTTATGCTAAGTATTTACAAAATTTTACTCTGTCTTTCTCCTTTTTTTGTGTATCACTAGCAAATGAAAATTGTAGAGTCATTTGTAATTATTTCAATGTAGATCTTTTGAAAGAGTGGACACAATCATTGGTCAGGCTACTAGGAAATTAGTAAAAAAACCTCTTTTATTTATTGACATTGACCAGTGAGATATATGTTTCTCATTGTTTACTTGGAGCATTTTTGTTTAAACCTAGGTGCTCTCCAAAAGGCACAAGGGTTTATATGCTTAATAAATGTGCCATATATGCTTATTATAAGTCAGATCATAAAACAAAATATTTTTGTATATAAACTTACTCATTAGAGATATCTGACAGAAATCTCTGCAATTTCTGCTGGACTGAAAATAAAAAAGTGGGCGGCAATAAAATTATAACCAGCGGCTCAGGCCGCTGACCTGTATGTATGACCAGTATGACCATGTTATGTGTCGTGTGGTTCTCTAGAGATTAGGTTAAAGACCCCCTTACTTTCAGACATGTTGGGGGTGAGAGAAAAAATTAGAATTGTTTCTTTTATTACTTTTTTTTAATATAGTGTTAATCCACAGGTTTGGAAAGGGAGGGCAGAGACATTTTACTGTATTATCCTTTGATTGTAAATATGCAGTTCTGCCTTGCCTCATGTACCTTGTGTCTAGACCAGCTGACATCGTCATTCTAGTTTAGCAGTGTGTGTGTGCATGTGTGTGTGATTAAAATGTGTACAGTGCTTATTTCTAGGTAGTGAACATATGGATGATTGTTACTTATGTTTTTATGTATGTTTTGATTTTTGGTATATAATGCTGTACTATTTTCATAATCAGAAAAATAACAAATATAAATTTAAAATTAGAGAAATTCATAATCGAAGGCATAAGAAACAAGAGTACTTAAAAGTTAATGTCTGGGCTGTTGTTCCTACTTTTCATCTATGTAAGGACCTAATATGAAGGAGCACGGCACTTTACCATCAGCTTCATCTGGTATTTGGATAAAAACAATTGAAGAAGCGTAAAATTGTAATGAAAATAGGGCTGCTAAAATATATCCTCTGTTAGAACTGGAAGAGACTTTTTCGGTTCAACCCTTACCTAAATGATTAGTCCCTTAAAAGTGCCTCTTCTTGCTTTATTATGTTGTTACATTACCTGCTAGCTTCCCCATGAAAGTGCATGCTTTTGAGAAGGACATTTCTTTCTCATTTTTATTTTCCACATGTCTGATATATGAAAGATTCTCAAGAAGTATTTGTTGAACAAGTAATTCAATGAATGAATTTGTGGAAGACTACCTTCATATAGATTTTTCTATTAGAAATATTATAAATTCCTCAAGTGAATGATACTAGGCCATATGCAAATTTCAATTTTCAGGTCAGTGCTCTGTTTATATTAGATACTCAATAAATGTCTGTCAACGGCACTTCCCAGCAAGTTAAACAGAATAGCCTATGGGGTGAGACAGGCCACCCAGAATACTTGAATCACAAGTTCATGCCTCCCATGCAGAAATCTGAACTCCACAGACTGTACTTAGCTTCGACTGTATACTCATGTATAGTTCATGGACAGAAACAGTTTTATGGCTAACAGAACATGAGCTTTGGTGAATTTCTGGCTTTTGATGATTCACTAAGAAGAGTTTTTTAAGATATCTACTGTCTCTGAAATGATTGTCTCCAAAAATAGTGCCAAGCTTCAAAATAATATAGTACGTGGCTAGAGGGCTCTGTTTCCAATATACTCTTACAGGAATGCTTTATTTCTTACAATAGTAAATAAAAACCAAAGAGGCTAAGCGATTTCTTCAGGCTTACAGTTTGTCGGTGGTAGGACAGTTCTCCAACATAGGTCTATTGGCTCTAAACCAGGACCGTTCACTAACTAACAGAAACAACCGTGCTATGGCAGTAATTCTGAGAATGCCGGGAAGGCAGCAGCCACTTTTCTTCTTAGCCCTCTCCCTTCCCAAGGGGACTGCCCTGGGTATTATCAACCTGAAGTGATAGAAGGCGAATGGACTTTGTTTCTCTGAGACTCTGCTTTTTGTTTTACAATCTGAAGGATCTGCAACTATTATATATCTCTGTGTGATATCTATACATATTGGCTCTTATATATATGTGAACATGATATACAGAGGATGCCAAAAATGTATACACATTTTAAGAAAGGAAAACTGTATTAAAATTGTAATAATATATACCGATAACAAAAGATAAATACAAGTCACTTTGACTTGTGCAGTTACAAGAGGGGCTCAAAGAGATTACCGTCAGCATCCAGCCACTTCTGATTACAGTCAACTACAGCTTGAGCAGCGTTGACCAAAGTGTCCACTTGTCTACATTTTTTGGCACCCCCAGTATATGTTTATCTGTGTGTATGCACATATATACACATAAATACATGAATACTGGATATGTGGATAGAAAGCTTATCATTTGAGGTGTCACTTCATCCCTGATGGGGAAGCAGTCACTCCAGCATGATGACATGATACTTAACTATAAAAACTGACTAAGTGTATGGATAGATTTTAATATTTGAAACTTTTTCAGAAAGATTACCCCAAATTATCTTCACATTAATATAAAAGATATAGTGACCTGAAAAACAACCAGATTATACAGTTTACAAGGGTAGCTTATATTATTTTGTGTTTTAAAATATCTCATGAGTAATGAGTCATCCAACATGGGGAATGATTAAATGCAAAAGTAAAAACCCTTTGAGTTTTATTTGCTTTCAATTTTTCCATCTCTCTTTAATATAGTCAATGCAAAATTTTACTTAATTCAAAATAAGCAAAGTTCATTATGTGATTGCAGACCATATTTGTAAAGAACAAACACAACATTTCAACTTCATGATATATGTAAGAACAGATACCATATGAAACAAAATTTGCATGTCAGTTATCGATAACCACATGCCACAATTAGGGTGTTTTATGAGATTTTTCATTAAAAACCTGTCATTCCTTACCTCTAATTTTATCTGTTTTATTAAGTACACATAGAATGTGTGAGTTATTGACATATTGGAAAGGATTTGAGGCCAAAGACATAGATAGGCCTTATGTCATTGAGCTGAAGAGATGCTGCCACTTATGGAACTATAACTCATTGCTCTCATTGATATGCCAGATTCATATATTTTCCCCTGGTTCTCAGAATTCAGTCTCCCTGCCCAGACATAAAGGGAAAAAAAAAACCCAAAAAAACCCGAAGGCTGTGAAAAGGTAATGCAATACATGTAAGACATTTTACAAGACTCCAGCCAAATCTAGCCCCAAAGACTTGGTAAAATTTAAAGTAGGAGGAATGAATCGATCAGGGATCTGGCAATAGTTAAAATATAAAAATTCAAGACTCTATATTATTGTAGCTAAGTAAGAAATTTCAGGAGGAATTAAAGACATTTGTAGCTTTTCCAAGATCCTTAAATATCGATAAAATACTGTAAGCTAACTTTTCCATTACGAAAACTCAAGAATGGACTTCTAAAATCTAAATGGAATAGTTTTAGAACATTTTATTTCTCCCAAAAGAAAGTATTATCTGTTTTTTCCTACAAGCTATTAAGTATTAACACTGAAATATTAAACCTCAATGACAATTATGTTTATTTATTTTTTAAATATTTCAATTTTCTAATGTTTTAGGGAAGGCAAGAGTTCAGTATACTAATCAGACATTAAGACATTTCAATATATTAATCATTAATTAAGACATTTCTGATGAAAAGAACAGCAAGAATGTGACACCTATCCCATGCCATCTATCATAGATTTTGGATAATGCTAGGAGGGAAAGAAGAATGAAGGAGATCTTTGGGAAAGGAGCATCAGCCTAACTCTGGATTTCCTAGATCTCTGAAATATTCAAGTAATGGTATCAGAAAAGGACAACTGACTGGTTATAAACGAAGGGTCCCTAGCGTGTTTATGTAGATCTCCTCAGAACAGCCCACAAGATTCTTTCTTATCTGACTCCAACTTGTGTTTACAGTCACATCCCCTGATATCGCACCTACTCCAGCCACACACAGCCACTTTCTGTTCCCTGAACTTGTAGATCTTATGTTTCCATCTTTCCTAAAATGATATTCTCTCCACATTGAATTCCTTTGTATTAATTCTCCGCTTGAAAGCTCTATTCACTTAGAAACTCAGCCTTCAACACCCATTTCAAAGAAGTCTCTGCAGCTGCTCTGCCCCCTAATCTGGGTCAGTGACTTCCATTCTGTGCACCCATGCTATTGTTTTAACGATTCCGTTATATTTCCCTTTACGGTGTAGTTATTCTTCTGATTGTTAACTTGCCAATTGGAGTATTACATCACATTCTGTCTTTTTCATCTTTGTCTTTTCTACTGTCCAGAACATAGTAGGGTCTGAGTATGTAATCCTTCTTGGGGATAATCTGCTTTAGGTGAATATATAATTTTAAAAAAATTGTCTTTGAGGAAACAATTTCATTATTCTTTTTAAGATCACTTTCTTCTAATCTTTCTACTGCTTTCACCGTAGAAAACTTGGGAGACTTGCAATTTTCAGGATACACATATTATATATAAATTCTAACCAATGCAGTTTTCCTTTTTTAGATATTTAATGATCTGGATGTGGACATAATATGTTTGAAAATTGAACTCTTTATAATAATCTATTTATAATTCTTATGGAATTCAGCACAGTTATATAAAATGGCAAAATTGACTCATTAAGAAATTCTTTTACTTGGATCTGAATCTGTATAGCTAGTTAAGATTTAAATCAAATCCATGCTTGCAGTTCTTCCCTAAGTGTAATGTTTTGTCATGCATCACTTCAGATGTTATTTAGTGACTGCTATTTTAACAGTGATTTACCACAACCCAAATAGTAGCCTAGTAATCCAATGAAATTCAAATAGTAATAAATGCACACCTTCACTTATTTCATCTAATCTTTTCCTGAATATTAAAGTTGAGGTGTTGTGTTTTTTTCTACATTGCATATGCATTAGAAATTCCAGCTATCACACATTTGGTAAACTGTAGTTGACATTTACCTGCATGTCTTTTTATAGGATTTAGAGAAAAGTTCAAAATTTGGGAAATTAAGCTGTCAGAGTTTTGACAGTTCTATCATTTGAAGTGTATTACAATTTCATTGGGTAGCACTGACCATGTACTCTATCAATCACAATTTCCACAGCATATTAGCCTCTCATGTCACGTTTAAGGGGAAAAAAAAGAGAAGAACATTCTGTAGTAAAAATAAGTTTGAGGAAACTATTAGTTAAAAAAAATCAACAGGACTTTTATTCATCATTATTATTAATGCAAGACTTTCCAGATATTCTAATTCACTGTGACTTTCCAGAACAGTTGATATAATGGAAACATATTTGCTCATATAATTTCTTTGAGGAACATCTTAAGCAATTGATATGATAAACAGATCTTGTTTTTCTCAGTAGGTTTTGGGAAAGTTAGTAAAATCAAACTGCCCTACTAGAGGGTGATTTTTCTGGCCATCTTCTCTTCCTCTTCCTCCTGTTTCTCCTCATTGTTATTGTTATCATCATCATTGTTATTCAGGGAGATTACTATATCCCTCAGATTAGGAGATAATCAAATTCCATTCTTGAAATTGCAGAGTGTGTGTGTGTGTGTGATTTAATCACCTTAATTTTGTGTCTGTGTGACTGTGTTTTATGCTTTCCTAATATGTCATGTATCATGGTGACTTTATAAGTGCTGCTGACTGTCAAGAAAAAAATATGCTGAACGTAGAAACTAACAAAACATGCAGAGAAGTCACGGTGCAATAAACTTCAAGGGTCAAATGTCTGAAACTGTTTAATGAAATTATTTAATTTTCTTCAGTTAAAAATTGATTTCGATTTGATTAAATTCTGCTTGAATAATTATATTCATTTTCATTCTCATATTTTCTCTATGGGAGTGGGGGATGGGCAATAGCATGTCACTCCACAGAGGAATCATTGGATTAAGGTCCAAGAGTTACATGAATACTTCAGAAGGATTATTTGTCAAGCATCATTTAGGTAAGAAGTGTATGACCATGTGCAAGGCACTTAAATTTTCACGACCTCAGGGTCTTTGTGTTTTTTTGTGTGCGTTTGTTTTTTTCATACATAAAATAAACTGACTTAGCTTCATGGAATCTAACATTTTTTTCAATCCCATTCTGACTCTAGAATCTAAATTTTGGAATGCTTTTGTGTCACCAAAAGAAACAAAAGTCACTATTTGTTCAACAATTTTAGAACTAATGCCCCTCTATTCGTGGCGATGAAGCCATCTGAAGGTACAGTAAAACCTTGGATTGAGAGTAACGTGGTTTGCGAGTGTTCCACAAGATGAGTAAACATTTCTAACACATTTTAATGTGGTAAATGAGCAATGTCTTGCAATACAAGTAGTTTGTTTCTGGAACGAATTATGCTCACAATCCAAGATATTACTGTATGCTTATTTCCTCAGTGTGCAAATTATTCTACTTTGGGAACTGCCTTTTTGAGGTGAAGTATATGCCTAAAAAGCATATGCTTTTATGTATGAAAAGGAGTTCAGACTAGCCAGGGTGTAGATAAGGGTGTGTGTGTGTGTGTGTGTGTGTGTGTGTGTGTGTGTGTGTGTGCACGCACACATACTTTTATGTTTTAATTTGTTTTTTCTTCTGAAAATTATTGACAGTACAACTACAGAGTATTGAAAAGAGCATGGAACCAGGAGCCTGGATACCTAGGTTCTGGGATTATCTCTGCCTGTTCGCTCTGTGACTTTGAGCAAGCCATTTTCAACTCTCACAGCCAGTATTCTCATGTGAAAAAAAAAAAAAAAGTTGACCTCAATACATTTCATATCTCTTCCATTTGTATTTGAGAAGCATGCTCTGCCCCCTCCCAAAACTTATATTACAATATCTGTTTCACAAGTCATCTTTGGTAAAACTCTTTAAAATTCTCAAAGAACTGACACCCCATATCATGGGATAAAAAGTAATATTTATCTGTTCCAGATTTATCTTCTGAAAACTTACTGAGCAAATAACCCCTTTTATCAGCACACTTTGTGGTTTCTGCAGCTGTACTGCCTACCATACTTGTTCCAGGGACTGTCACAGAAACCGAGCATCATGATTTTTGACTTGGCTGCATGGAGGAAGTTGCCAAGTGACTGGAAATGAACTTGGCATGAGAAGGTTCATTAAGCCAAATGTGAAAGGACACTTCAGAATCTTTCCCAGACACCATGCTTAACGATGACAATAATTAGTTTTTATTGCATTCTTTCTCATTAGAAAATAAAGCCAAACTAATATAAGCATCTAGAAATAGTGGTAAAATTAATGTGAGAATGCCATTTTCACCCCAGGCTGCTTTACTTTAGAAAGACTAAAGTTAATACATTGAATATGTGGGAGGAGTTTCCAGTGGCCATATTTCTTTGTGCACCTTGGAGTCTAAAACAGGACTTGAATAAGCTTCAGCTCGTTTGCAGTTTCAAATAGGTATAGTCCATCGAGGGCAATCCAAGAAATAAAAATAAACCACTTATAAAAATAAACCATGACTGCAACCCATTTATAAGGAGTTAAAAATAATGTGCACAAATGATCTCTTTATGCTGTCATAATCCCAGAGAAATAAAGAGTGGAATAGAAAGGATTTTAAAAAGGTACTGGTTTACCTCTTCCACTATTTTTATTAATAGCTGCCATTTTCCTTATAGCTAGTCCAATAATTCCTCCTTGGATCGTTCCATCAAAAAGAATTGCTATTTCTGTCTCATCCTGCCTTTTCCTAGAATAAACTCTGTTTAGAGAAATAGAGTGCATTTATATTTATTTGTTTTGTTTCATATGAAATCAATATGGATATGAATCATTTAGGGGAATCTCTTTATCTAAATTTGAATGCTTGCATGTCACGTAAGACCCCCTTCCTATCTCCCTCGTATACGCTATAGCCATTGTTACTCCACTGTTACTCTCCCCAGCCATCCTGATCTCAGGAGTCTGTGTCTTCCCTGTTCCTGTTGCTGTGCATTTGCACATGCTGTTCCACTGCTAGCTCTGATGCCTTTCTCTTCTCCAATTTTAATTGCGAGATCTCAAGAATCATACTGTTATCTGATTTCTTGTTTGCTCTTTCCAGAAATATATGTATGTGTGTGTGTATGCCTACCATAACTCGCATAAAATAATATTAGTAATATTAATAATCATTGATTTCCTCTTCTGTTTTTCCTCATCCAGTTGTCAGCTCCATGAGGTCAGGGCTTTGTCTTTCACATTTGTATTTTTTGTACCCACCATTGCCCCCAAATGAAAAACACTCACAATCAGTAAGGGAATGAAGTGAATGAATGATACTTGGAGTTTTACACAGAACACGAGGCATACATTTCATAAAATGATAAAGGAAATTCAATTCTGGCCCTGAAGTGTTATTATTTTTTTTTCTATCCGTGTTGGTAACCTTTGTTTTAGAATTGGAAAAAAAAAAAAAAGCTTTGAGGTAACAGGATGTCATTAAAAATGGCTTAACTCAGAGATTTTGAAGTAGAATTACCCAGGATCATTTTTCCTCTGTGCTTAGAATACTTCCAACATGTACAGCTGGGAGAAAAAGACTTAAAATGGAGTGGAAATACTTATAAAGCTAGGAGGGATCTCTTTTAATGAGGAAGTCAGTGATTACCTGAACATCACTGTAAGATTCTGTTACTGGTTTGGATGCTTCCATGCAAAAGAATAAAAACACATGAGGGCTAAAAGCTTTTTCATGCACCCCTGCTTTGGGAAAGGATATGGAAACATGGGTATCTGAATATCAAGGTCATGGACAGCTGGGGACGATTTCCTTTACGGCTTCTGTGTGTCTCCTGTTAGCACAGCCATGTACTCAGTGAGTGAGTAAGAGAGGTCCGCAGTTATTGGCTCTAGTTAAGAAACGCCTGTAAGAGGGTTCAGTGAATGTGCTAAATCTATGTGCAGCTTCTGCAGGAAAAACAAAAGTAAAAGAAAAACTCCAGGTTTGGTTTTCTAAAGGAAATAAAAAATTTCAATGCAGTCGGCTTCACATAATGCTCTGCAATGAACAATAAATTGACTGTAATATAGGTAATTTCTTTCCATATGGAAAAAATATAAGTATTTGGGTAGCCCTGTTCCAGTTAAAAGTTGCTGCTCCAACTGTTTATTTAAAGTTTATATGGTGCTTCGGAAGTTGTTGGTTGATACCAAATAGAGTAATTAATTTTACTTTTAAATATCTGGTTCTCTACCATCATATGTACTCTTTAAATATGATGCAAACAAGTGAATTTTTCAGTGTTTTGAGATATTTTCATATATATCTAGCATACATCCATGCGATACCATTTTCACTGCTTATAAAATGTGTATGGAAACCATATTCTTTCTACCTGAATAAAGAGAAAATAAGTGAGTGGATTGGTAATAATATCTAGAAGAAATGTGGAGTCTGGAATGCTATTGAATTGAGGATAATCCATGTAATAGGGGAGATGACACAGCATAAAGTCAAATGGCTAGGCCAATAAAATTATTTATGTAATAATTCTAGCTTGTTAGCTTACCTCTCAAAAAATGGTTGGGACCTTGTTTTAATAAAGATCACCCGCTACTGAGATGACAGGTTAACACAGGCCATATTTTCCATGCTTGGCTTTAAGGTCACACTTTATTTTCAAAATTAAGAAATCGTATTTTGGATATTTGGAGCATTATATCCATAGTCAATATATTTTCTGACATTTGGATCCCTGGAGGCCGACTACCTTCGAAACGCTAGCTATTTCGGAACACCCGCTAGGCCCTACCTCGCTGCCACTCTAAGTGCTGTGGTGTTACCAGCTAGGGAAATTATTGCTCATGCTGAAGAAAACAACGCCAAATCTCAGTGGCTTAAGTTTAGGAGTATTTCTCATTCATATCGCAGTTTATTTGGGTTTTTAGGGGGCTGCCTTCCACCTGGTGTGCAGAGATGCTGGTTCTTTCCAGCTCTGCTTGAAGTGGTCAACAAGCAAACTGAGAACAGACTGTGCCGGGTGTTTTATGGCAAGATCTAGAAGGGGCATCGCTTTGAACCACACTCTTCTGGCAGGAACACAGTGATGTTGATCCAACCTGAATGAAAGGGAAGCTAGGAGATGTCATCTTCAGAGTCTAGGAAGAAAGGACAGGGTTGGCGAACGTCTCGCTAGTCTGTGCCACATTAGTATTTGTTTGTTTAATTCTTTCAACATAGGCACTATTGTTATCCCCATTTCACAGATGAGACAACTGAGGCTCAAAGAGTTTCATATATATCCCAAATTTTACAAGGAGTAAATGGCAGAGCTGAGCGTTAAAGTCAGGAAAATTGTCTCCAGAGCTCAAATTTCTAGCGATGAACATGAAGTTCAAATTTAATGTCATTCAAATCATAAAATACTTTTATTTAGTAGACATTATTATCTATTTTTTGCAAATCCAAGAGGAACATAATTGCTTCTTTAACAGATTATTTCAGCGCTACTATCACTGCATTGCTACTCCCAGTATATGTGAGTGTGTGTGTGTGTGTGTGTGTGTGTGTGTGTGTGTGTGTGCACGCGCATGCGCGCGCATTTTGAAATATATTTCTTCTGGTTGCTGAGTTTTATCTCAGAGCTATCATTATCAGTCACCTTCATCATCATTGAAATATTTGTTAAGCACTATGGTCAGGAATTTAAATATATTATTCCAGATTGAAAAAGCCTTGGGAGGCTGGTAACCACTAGTAGTATCACCACTGTAGAGATAAGCTGATACTTAAAGTTAAGTAATTTGCCCAAGTGACTTTCCTAGCGGGTAGGGCTGTTAGTCCCTGACTCTGGAGTCTGTGCTTTTTAGCATTATGATAGGCTTCCTTAAATATTTGTGTGTGTGTGTGTGTGTGTGTGTGTGTGTGTGAAGGAGTTGTGAAAAATGTCTGAAATTTTGCCATTAGCATTGTATACTTCATCAAGCTCTGATATTCTCTTGTAATTTTTGTTTCTAACTCTATTTTATGGGTTCCTTTCAGATACTAGGATGATATATTGACCTCTATAGTTAGGAAATTTAATGTACATAGACAGGTGGTGGATTAATAAGTATTGTATGATCCCTGTATGATGAAATTCAATTGGCTGGTGCCCCCACTACTCAGGAACATCCATTATTCATTGCTTCTCCTGCATCTTCAACTCTTAATGCTCTAGATTGATTCAGTCAGCTTTAAACATGTTCGAGAGACTCTCATCTTTAAATGGAATATATGTAAACACACACAAATATATGTATTACTGAAAATGTCAAATACAGAAAGTAACCTGCCCTGAGCCATGGCCCACCTTCAACAGGTTCAGTCCTGCTTTTATGGTGAGACTTCTCCAATGAACACCTGTATTGGCTGCCCGCCAGTGCCTTCATATAATCTATATATTCAGTAATTTATAATTGTCATCTTCAGGACAGTAAGTTCAACCAGCTGCTCTGTCATCACTCCTGCTCCCTTCACGGAGCCCTGCTCTCCCCCAGCTTTTGTGACACCACACCCCGTCAGCCATCGTCTTTCCTCCCTGGAAGCTCCTAACGCTTAGTTTCTGTTGTTGTTGGCTCTTCTTTTTCTACCCAAACTTTCAGTGTTGAAGCTACTCAGGGGTTCTTGGGTCCACTCCATGTCTCACCTCACCCCTTGTCATTATATTCTAATCCGTTTTCATGGCTTCGGATACCATTTCTACATCAATGACTTCCAGATTTATATTGCTCACCATAATCCCCTTATGACCTAAAGACCAATATATGCAAGTGACATCATCAATGTGTTAAACCCTGAATTCTTAATCTGGTCCCCGAGTTTTCTCCACCTACAGTTTCCTGCGTGCTGATAACCAGCAGTGCTAGTGTTCAGGCCAGAAAATGGAATGTCAGTCTATATTCTACTCTACCTTCCCCTCACCTCACATACAGTTATAGCTGGAAATTATCAAGAGATTCTTGTGTGTCTTTATCCATCTCTACCCTCCACAATATTTTTTCTATATTGTACCAGAATGGTCTTTTAAAAACAACATCTGATTCATGCCATTACACTACTGAACACCCTTTGGAACCTTTGGAAGTGCTTAGAATAAAGTGAGAATAAGTAACAAGACAAACGAGACGTGGAATTATGTGTTCCCTGCTTCACGCTAGAACCTTATCCCAAGCCACTCTCCCAATATGTCTCAGAATGTGCCAGGTTTCCCCAGTATTGGACATTCACATGTGCTCTTCTACTCTCTGAAAGAAACCTTGCTAATTTACTCTTCTCCTAAGTCCTATAAATCCCTCACATATCAACATGAATGCTGCTTCTTCAGATATTTTTTAGTGAATATAAATCCCAGGCCAAAACAGCACTGATTTTTTTGTTTTAGCAGACACGCAGGTAACTTGGCTGAACTCAAACTCCAAATTCCGCCCCTCTGCAGTGGGCAGCAGCTGAAGCATAGAATCCCTTCTTGCACCTTAGCTGGCTGTCTCCAGTCTGGCCAGGGCAGGGACTGGCCTGAAACATGGGCTCCGCCTCTGTCGATTTTCCTCTTCCCTTTGCAGCTGCTGTGGGGGCCCAGGTCTCATTCCTCTGATTCCTCAAGGCAATCAGGGATCAGTCTTCCATCAGAGGTGTGGTCTTTAGAGGGGTGACTGAAACTTCCCTCAGGAGAAATGCTATAAAAATAGAAATCTTGTTTGCCTCCAGGGGTGTGTGTGTAAATATATATTTTGTTTAGTGTTTATGTCATTATTTTCTAGGGGAGGATTTGTTTGATATGAGCTACCTCACCATTGCCAGAAGCATAACTTGTATTCAGACCAAAAAAGCCAAAAAAAAACGTATTTATTGAGTACCAGTTATGTGTCAGATACTCTAAGGGGTAGCCATTGATATTGTCTCTGCTCTAATAGGATATATGTTCTACTGTGGGAGAGAGGCATTAAATAATAACCTAAATAATTAATTGAAGTTGTCAAAGGGGATATGAAAGTGCATTTCAAGGGGGTATGTACCAGAGAACCCTTATCTCCTGAGTTGAATTAGACAAGGCTTCCAGAGGAAGGAAGAATTAATAGATATGCGAGAGTTCTTAGAAGTTAACTGCTGAAAGAAGGCAGGGTCAGCTGGAGTGGAGAACTTTCCATGCAGAAGGCAAAATTGAATGGAATATTAGAGCAAGAGGGAACCTTCGAGAGAATGGGAATGTGACCAGAGTTTAGAAAATGAGGGAAGAATAGTGAAATAGAGTTTATTTTAGGAGAAAGAGAATGTCATTAAAGCATTTTAGGTGGGAAAATTATATTGTCAGTCTTATAGTTCCACCTCATGACTAGTAGTTAAATGCAGGACTTCTACATTTTTTAATGCAAAGATTTATCATAATATAGAGTAAAATTTGTAAAGGATGTTTTCAGTTGTCCTTATAGGAGTGGCTTTTTTCCTGTTTGATCAATTTATATTAACTTCTTACCGAGTGCATAGTATTCCAGTGAATGTAAGCACTATAGCTTTTTTTCAACTATTTTCTGACGTTTCTTTTAATTCTTTCCAACTTAGCCAGTTCGCATAATGCTATTATGAATGTTTGTACAAAAGCCTTTTTTTACATTTAGAAAACTAAAATGTTAAAGGTATCTTATCATAGACTTTGAGAACTTAAAGATAAAATTGCTTGTAGAATAACATTAATGAAGAATACATTAAAATAGGGAGTAATATTGGGTTGTCGGAAAGTCATGAAGCATTTTTGCACAAAAAAAACAGAAAAATATGTCATGACTTTTCTGACAACCCAATAAAACTATTTCTTAAATTAGGTGCTTTAAATAAAGCATCATTTATATAGATTTATGTCAAATATCTTTGTGAATGAATGAATGAAAATATCATTGAAATAAGGTCTCTATCACAGATGATCACGTTTGTTTTTAAGGGGGTGCCTTTCAGGATGCTACAAAGCTGCTTTTAAGCATTAAGTATGCCCTAACATGGTGACATTTCTGATTGTATCTACATAAATTGCTTGAGAAACTCCAAATACCTTCATTACTTCACAGCTGCAATATTTTCAAACTTGTTTGAAGATTTTCCAGGAAAAGTGCATTTTATGTCTGATTAAGAGAACTATCCCAAGTGAAAACCATAGTTTGGCTTCCTTTCTATTAAATCTGTTCATGAATGAAAACTACAGCTGAGGGTGATTATAAAGAGAATATTAGAAACGTAAAGAGACAGTAAGTATTCAAGTGATCAAGCAATTACTGAAAGCACCAAAACCATTGTTCCTTGATCTTCTGTTGCATTCAATAAATTAATTTTTTTCCATTCTGTAGCTCAGTATAATTCTGTCTGCTTTCCCAGAGACTGTCACCTTCATCTATATAAGCATAAAACTGGTTTAGCAGAGCTTCTGGACAGATATATGATGGATCCAATTCTTAGAGCTTCCTGAGTGGAGGTCTGTAGGTAATGCTGCAGTCATCTTGGATTAGTGATAAACGGTCATGAAATTGGAAACAGGTTCCTCCAGCGCTTCACAAGAATCTGAAAAAAACACAAATACGTGCCCCCAGAAAGTGTGAATCCAACTCAAACATCATAAAATAATACACAGTGCATGCTTACTGGCACGCCGGACTGTATGAACATATTAAATGACATAGCCTGATGCCAAAGTCAAGTATGGTTTCAACGTTCAAATGTGTAGAAATGTGGAGCAGTCTGAGCTTAAACTTGAACTAATGACACAGCATTATGTTTACCCTTGTGATGACAGAAAAAAAAATGTTTTCTCTCTCTCGAAAACAGTTGATAAGTGATGCTTTGCCAATTTATCACCTGTGGCGATAAAGATCACAAAATAAGGATCTCAGCAACAATAATCATGTTGAACATTAAAATGTGTCAGGAACTTTCCAAATATTACCTCGTTTAATTTTCATAGCCACCGTAGGAGGTAGGTAAATATCACAATTATCACCATTTTGTAATGGAGAAGGCTGTTACACAGCTAACTCCATGTCACAGAGCCAGTAAATGGTGATGACTGATTTTAACATAGCATATTTGGGGATGAGTTGCTATTGATTTAAACATCCCTGGACTGGGCAACATCCCTATAATGAGAGCACCGGACTTTTCCCAATTAAACCTCAGTTTGCTTCTGTGGAAATTAGATCCCTCTTCTCTTTCTGGAATGGAAGCATTTAGGCAAGACTGGCCTTGTATCAGCTCTCCAAGGGCTCTTTTTAAGATGCGAGGCCCTGTTTCATTGTTTTTTGCCATAGACAACACTGTTGCTTCTTACAGCTCTAGGCTGTCCAACTTAGAGGATACCTGGGTCTCAGAAGATTTATCCACAGGTTTACGACAGCATTCAATGTGTCATGAAGCCCCCGCCATCTCTTTATTCAGCTGTCTCAGAGACTGACATATTGAAAGAGCAACAAATTAATACCTAGACTCTGTAACTCTCCACACCATCCAATTTAAAGCGGTCCCCTTCTATGTTATTCTGCTTTGTCATCCAGGCAGAAAACAGATCCAGCAGGAGCCGCCCTGGGAATGGCTATCAAGATATTCACCTTTTGTTTTATGTCTGTCTACTTCTTATTGATGGGGGAAATTGGAGAATGAAGGAGAATAGACATCTAGGGTTTTTTGAAGTGAAGCCTGTGAGTTTTAAAACTGCAAGGCATTAGGCACCGATTCAAATTTGGGAGCCAGCCGTTCCATTCGTTCTGACTTGACCAATGCTCATACAAATGAGCTCATACAATGCTTATACAAATGCTCAATCCCCATCCTCACTTCTTTTGAAATCCTAGGCAAAGATTTTTATATGTCCATAACAGAGATAGAAAAAAAAATGTGTGAATGATGTGATGCCTAAATGGTCATCATCACAGAGTCAGAGTAAGCATCTATTAATATATGGTTTCAGGGGTAAAGAGAAACCCACTCCCTGACTTCTTAAATTCATCTCTCATCTGCTCACAGAGACCACAAATTATCAAGGTTAATTAGAAGAGTCAATCCTTTGATTTAAGGCTCCTTGTATGGAGTTAAAATTCAAATGCACCTGCGGATGACATCCCCAAGCTTTATAAATCACAGCGTGATGAGTGAACCAGATCTTTCCACAGAAATGTGTTTTGATGGGGCAGAGTGCTGAGCAGTGCAGGGTGTGAGCACAGAAGAAAGGGTAGGATACACTCAGGAGACTTGGGAGAGGCTTCACAATTTCCTGAAGATCTCATCTTCTTGTGTTTACTGGGAGTGAAAAGGTCACTGTTCATGGTGTCAGAGACAGCATGGTGAGCCCAACCGCAGCTGCCAATCGGGAAAGTAGGGCATGCCTTAGGTCAAGTCAGCAGCGTGTGCAACAGGCAGTATCCCACATTGGAAGCACTGAAATAGACTCCCATGCGGGATACAAACCTCCGAAATAATCAACTAATTTGAGGAGGAAGGAAGGAATCTGAGAAATCATGTATGCTGTGTATCTCATCAAAAATTGTTAGAGGGCAGACACTTTGTGAGGCGTTCAATCCATGTCCGGAACACGAGTGAATAGCGATTCTTCAGACAAAGCCCTCATGTTGGTTCTGTTTTTGAGATTTGTTCAGGCAACGACAGATCCAGGTTAGCACACTAATCACCACCCCAGATGAAATCACCTAATACCAATAAGTAGCCTTTCATCGTAATAGCCCCCAACCTTGACCTTGACTATGAAATGGGTCACGTTCCAAATATTTCAGAGAGTGAACAATATTTTGTTGATGATGATGATTAAAACAAAAATTGTTGCTACCATTTTAGTGCAAAGGTTTGTTCTGGTGTTTTCCAAAGTATAAAAATGTGAGTCTCTGAAGCCTTTATACAGAAACTATTCTGGTACATATGGATTGTCCAAATACAGCAGCTTGTGCATACTGAAAGAACCATCAATTTGAATTTCCTCACTTATGGTCTCATAAAATCTCAAAATAATACTGCACTCATGTAACAAGCTTGACATTTAATGTTTTGTTATGCATCAGAAAGAAGTAAAACTAAAAGAGAAACATGATTGATTGGGCATTGTGCATGGAACTCAATTGAGTCATTGACTTGGGAGAAAACGTGAGGAAATGTAAACAAGTTAATCAGTTTGCTTGTCATTTCTATGCTCAGCATGGCAGAGCAGTGCTTACTGCAAGAGGAAGTGGTGAAAACATGGACTGGCCTGAGGAATATTGGGGGAAAATATACGGAAAGCTGACTCTGCCCCCAGGAGCACAGGAATTTTATTCATATTAGTTCACAGAGCATAACCAAAGTCTAGCTTGGTTTAATACCCAAAACTCTTGCAGTAATGGGTGAATTATATAAGCAAGTCTACTTCTAGACTGCCCACGCCTAACTTCTGCTGTGTGACTTTTGGGGAACCTAAGAGATGAATTGTCAGAAGAGTGGATTTATCTAAGAAACACATTTCCTGTTCAGTGGAAAGCCCAGGAGGACCCTGAAGCAGTCTCCTCCACAGAGTTCAGTAAAAGTAATTTACTAGAGTCAGTGGATCAGTAAGCTCTTCCTGTAAGTTTTCTCTCATTTTCCTTTCAGATCTTCAAAACACGGACAGTTCATTTGCTGGTATTAATAATTACATTTGGTTCCTCTATAAAATATGTTTAACTAACATTTTGGCTATAAAGATACAAATAAAAGTGTTGGTTCTCAAGTGTTTCAGTGCTTCAGAAATTGCTATCATGAAAAAGTGATGCCGGGAATAATGAGAAAAATGGAACTAAGCATAATTTAAAAATTAAATAAGAAATATGTTTGCTAAATATTGTGTGTGACTATGTTGCTTAAGGTCATTTTGAGCATGATAGTTTACTGATTCTTTCCCAATAGTGTCTAATTTGGGGCCCTAGGCAAACATGTAGAGTAGGTATCTTTTCTTTTTTTTTTAAGATTTTATTGGGAAATTGGGGGAGGGGAACAGCGCTGGGGAATCAGGGAAGGGGACCAGACAAGTTGCTGTCCTGTTCTTCAGTCTAGTTGTGGAGGACATTGCTTCACTGGCCCATGTTGGTATTATCATTGCATTATTTCCGGGTGAGGCAGTCGCTCGCCAGCCATTGTACTGCCGCTCATGGTAGCTCACAAAAGCTCCCGCCCGCTGCCAGCTAGCCCCACTGCAGCCTACGCCATTGCCGGGGACTCACAGCAGCCCAGCTCCAGGTCGAGCTGTTGTTCACCATCTTAGCTGTAGAGGGTGCAGCGTCACTGGCCCTCATGTGGGAATTGAACCGGGGCCCTGCTGCTCAGAGCTGGCGACCCAAGCCAACTCCTAACCAACACGCCACTTGGCTGGCTGAGCAGGTACCTTTTTAATCTAAAGGAGACAACAGTGACAACATTTCAAAATGTAGCACTAGTAATGAAGTCCAGGAATTGCAAGGGGGTGTCAATAAAAGGCAGTATAAAGACCTGAAACTAGGTCATCTAACTTTAAATATTAAAAACATTTAGATTTTGAATAGTTCTCTCTGTGTAAAAGTATATAATGAAATATGTATTGTACTAAAATAATATTTAGCATAAATTTATCTCATGATATAAAGATGTTTATTAATGTATAAATTAAAGTTATTGAAATTAAAGTTATTAATACAGATATGCATGTGTATACAGATATTTACATACACATATGTACATCTATATAGTCTATGTATATGTATGTCTACTCGTATATATCTATGTATGTGGAGATATATCTATCTATCTATATCTATCTATCTATCTATCTATCTATCTATCTATCTATATATATATACATACATATACCGGGGGTGCCAAAAAATGTATACACATTTTAAGAGATTTTAACACTTTGGTCAACATTGCTCAAGCATTAGTTTGCCATAATCAGAAATGTCTGGACACTGATGCTAACCTCTCTGAGCACCTCTTATAATTGCAGAAGTCAAATGTGACTTGTATTCATCTTTTATTATCATTATATATTAATACAGTTTTTTCCTTTCTTAAAATGTGTATACATTTTTTTGGGCACCCTGTGTGTGTGTGTGTGTGTGTGTGTGTGTGTGTGTGTGTGTGTGTGTGAATAAGGAGATCTAGCTATTATTATCAACTGAAAAGAACTGGGCCTAGTTACTCAGACAAACCCGAGTTCATGGAATGAAGTACCATAGAGATTCCAGGAAGTATGCTCTAATCTTCTGTTTTCGTGAACAATTACACTTATTTTTATGTGTGTATGTAGTAAAAATGAGAGATTGAGAGCTTCCAGGCCTTATATTAGTGTTTTCTGGGGATATAACAAATCTAGGATTATGTTCTCATCAGTTACAGTTTTTTGAATGCGTCTTTAAGATCCATTCACCTTGCCACATGGACAAATATACTTAAAAGGAAAATTGGCTTGTTAGAAGTGCAGAGCGACTTTTCTCTAAAGAACTCATGACACTGTCTTAGGATTTTGCATGTAAAAGAAATCAAAGGAAGCACGTGGGACATACTGCTAGATGCACTAATATTTGCTTAACCTTAAAATTGACTTTGGAAAGAACAACTTTCCAGGGAATATGGAACCCTGAACTAAATGAGCCAACATGTTCAGGAAGAAGCTGTGTGACAGGCTTTCCATAGCTTTGACCTTAAGGTAAACACGAGGCCAAAGGGCCCCCTGGTGTTCCTGGAACTCAACCTTACCTACATGAACAAATGTGCTCCATTCACATTCAGGGGGAGCCATGGGTATTAAGTAGGGACCTGAAGAGCAAATGAAGGAGCAATGGGACTTGAACTTTGTTATATGAGTATGTTTCTAAGAAAGAATGTCCTTCCCCAATAGTAAAAATTTAATCCATCTCTGGGAATAGGAACCATAAAGGAGAGAGCTGAAACATGCAGGAGCTTCAATTTATATTCCTACTCATCTCCTAGGTCTGCTTGGGATTCTGTGACTTGGCAGAAGGGATGGTGTTGTCTTGGTGGGCTGCAGTGGAGATTTACACTCTGTTTGCGCCGACTGGGTTCTTATGAAGCAAGGCTTCTCCCCAGCTTCTGCAGGTGAAGGGCTCCAGTCAGGCTTTCGGTGCAGGAAGGAGAAAGTGGGTTCTCCTCTCTGGGGCAGGGCGTTTCCTGACAGAGGGTTTTCCTCACGCTTTGGTAAACTGAACATTTAACTTCTTTTGGTTTGAGGTATGTAATCCCTGAGGAGATTAAGCCGGTGGAGTTTTAACCCTTTCTACCAAGGCAGCCTCTCAGCTGACCTCCAGTTTGCCCAAAAGGAAAAGGAGAGTTCCCTAAGCCTCTTTGGGAATGGTCACGTGTGGGTCACTGCAAATGGCAGAGTAACATGGTGCCCCTGAATGACATGGCATGAGTGATTAGGGAAAAACTAAAAAAAGAAAACTAATTGGTGGTCCAATCAGTATGTATCAAAAAGAAAATCATCTGTTCCTAATCCTTACTATATACGTTTTTCTAACTCAAATTCTGTTTCAAGGAGAAAGCTACATAGGCATTGAAGCACCTTTGCATTACCGCCATTTTGGGGACCTACACTGTAAGAATGTAATGAGAGAATTAATGTAAAGGCAGCTGTGGGAATTTACAGGGCTTAGGAAATTGCATGGACATTCTACTTCAATCTGAGTGGCATAGGTAAAGTAAATGTTTGTAGCATGTTAGTCATGCCACACTATTCCGACTAAGATTGCAAAGCCCTCAACACAGGTATGCCTATTGAATGCTCCCCAAACCATGTTACTTAAGCTGCAAGATCAGAAACCCCATTTTCTTCTTTTCAGCAATTGCTGTTTATGATTGAATTATTATGTGTACATAAGAAACTCCCTACTAGAAGGCAGTTTATAAGAGCTAAATAGACCCGGTATTGCAACGTGATAGTTTTACTGTTATTGTTTACAACAGAATTGAACGGAGTGGAAGATTAGAACTGAGCAGCTCTGTGGCAGCCTTAGCTTTACTAGGAACAAAACTTCCCTCAGGCATTGGCTGAGGAGTGCCAACAGCCTGGACTGTCCACCTGCCGTCTGTATCTCTGGGTGCCTTGCATTTGTCCTTTGGTAAATGGAATCCCTGTTGCTTCTTCCTAGCATCATGATGTATCTTGCAATTAGAAAGTGTCTGCCAGCTGTGCAGGTAAAACCTCTTGTGACTTTTGTGCATTATTTTCTCCATTAACATAAGGTCATTCACCTGTAATTTTTGTGTAGTTTAGGTGTGGCTGTGTATCATATACAGTATATTAGTTTACCTCACCGTACCCCGCCCTGTTATAACCACTTTCATGTTCCTTATCTGCACAGCACAGGTCTCAGTGTAACAACTGTGTCCAGAAGTGGACTAGACTCTGGATGCTGTGCAGTGTGGAATCTCGTATCTTCTCCTGTGTTGTATTCGTAGCACCTGTCTCAGTGTTTGGCACATGGAGGCACTCAAGAAATTGTTCTTGAAAGAACGAATAATCCAAAATCCACAAGTTTCACAATTTTGTGTTTTATTCCAATAACACATATCTTGTCAGATGAAAGAAAATATGGTACCTTTGTTTTGCTGTCATTTTGCTGTGTCTTTCCAATTAAAGACATCATAGGGTCAGATTCCTGGGTTGAATCATGACATCAACCAGCTGAATGATCTTAGACAAAGTATTTATTCATCTCAGGTTATAATAACAAAACATTAAGGCTACTGTGAGGATTAAATGGGTTCCTATAGACAAACCTTTTAGCACAGTAGCACGGAGTAAGTGGCAAATATGAGGTCTTGCTACTGTTACTATTATATTATTAAATAGCTCAGAATTAATGTTAGGATTAATATTTTCATGGAATAAATTTTTGCCTCTTACATTGGTCTTTTCAAAGTAGGGTCTGAGACTTCATATTATTAGGAGCCTTCCACAGTCATTTTCCTTTAATAAATGTCCACACATTTGTCAAGCTTAATACTTCTGTAAAAGATGCAGCAGTTCTCGCGATGTGTTGTTTTCAGCAACCTTATTGCTCTTTCCTTGCTTAGGAAAAGCTACCCAGTAGGGAAAGATGAAAGTAGTTTTGCTAAGCAGGGCCATGTTTAAATTGTTATGGAAAAAACTTACTTTTTATTATGGAAATCGGAGGTACTATCTGAGTGCATGTACTGTCAAAGCCTTTTTATTCCTCTGTTATTTTACTTTATTTTTTATAACTGGTTCGCTCTTCTATTTGAGCATAAACATTATCACTAAAAGTCCACTTAAGAAGGGGTACACGGGGTACTTTATAACTTTCAAAATATACTTTGACAGTAATTTCTCCAGCTGTGAAAATAAGAATAGTCTTAATTCCTTGGGTGATAGAAGCAATTTAGGAGAGAGCAATAAGTGAACCCCAGGCTGTTCGCGCTGGGAAGATCCTTACACATTATTGTGGGCATAGATGGCCACTACATGGCACCACTGTCACGCGTGTCACAAGCCCACGCCCATGACATTCATCCACAGTGAGTATGGGGCTCTGCTATTAATCCCTGATGTCTTTGTTCTCAGAATCTTTCTCAAAACAGCTCCCCAGACATCTGCACCCCAGACTTCTGCACCCCTTTGGTTCAAGTTGCTGCTCAAAGTGAAACCTAATTTTTATTCCTGAGTTCCTCCCCGTCTCGGTTTACAAAACATAATATTGAAAACCTGAGATTCTTATGTGATGCTTTCCATGCCACAAAGTTATGTATAGTCCTTATTATTTATGAATAGGTTATTTGTAAAGTCTACAGGTTTTCTGACTGTATTCCTATACCTGAGGAAAACATGATTGTGCACAAAAATAGTATACTAGCCACAGGTAAAAAAGTCTTTAATCTACTTTAATTACTTTGAATTCATTTCTGAGCAATATGCTGATGGGAATATTGACATTGAGGGAATGCGTTTAGCCGTAGGAGGCGGTGGAGTAACCATGAGAGTGCGAGGAAGCCATTGGTAAATGTGGGAGGGGCTATGTACAGTTAATGATGCAAATGGAACCCTGACAGGTCTTATTATTTTTGAAATCTGTTTGAAAAGCTGCCCCTGGTATCTGGATTTACTACCGATCCCACATGTAAGGACAATTGTAAAAAGCTTCATAGTGTTTGGAAAGTTTTCATCAAACATGGTCCAAACTTAGTTAAGCATTTCATCAATGTAGGTTTATTTTCATAGTCTTAATATGAAGCTAGTAGTTTTCAGAGGTTTTTATGACTTGAAATGTGCATAAAACAAGTCCACTTCAACTATGTTTTGCCTTTACAGAGTGTGTTAGAAAGGTTAAATCACAATCCAAATATTTTTAAATGTCTGAACCATTTACTTAGTTTTTTGAAATTATATTTCCTCTTTATGCCAAGCATCTTGCCCAAAACAGTTCTTTTTCACACACACACACACACACACACACACACACACACACACACACATAATTTAAGACATGACTACTGATTTTCCTTGCTAGAGAAGTATAAGCCATCAGAAATGTTTTGTTCCATCTCCTTGTCTGTCCTAACTTCCTGAATTTAATTCTCCTTCCTGAGAGGGGGCGTCACTGTATCAGTTAAAGTGGAAATCAGTCAGTCTGGGATCGCAAACAAGCCAAGTGCTGAAGTGTAGGGGAAATTTTAAGAAAAAGGGAAACCAGATTGCTAGTAGCTTAGGGATGTGTAAGGTGAAATACCAGAAATTACACTCGGGACCACAAAATAAGAGGGGGTTGGGTGGCTAAATGTCTCACAACACTGGAAAAATATAAATATTCCAGACCTTTGCCAGATTCCAGAAAATAATCTATAGGGCCCAGGACATTTTCAACTTCAAAGGTAAATTCAGGCATTTCTTTTAGTGAACACAGACATAAAACATAGCTACAGAATGATGTAATAGTCAAAACTGTTCAGGTTGCCATTTGTAGATAAGGTTGTGAGGAAGTGTGTATAAAGTGACTGGATAGTGGTTATAGTCCATGTGAATTCTGTCTTTCATTGGATTTCAAAACTTATTACAGGCTTTGCCTGTTTGCATTTCTGGATTTTTTTCTGTTGTCATGCCACTTGGAATCCTTCCCTAAGGTCAGGGCTTCATGAACATCTGAAGATTGTTACCTAGAGATATACTAGGTATCTTCTCAAGCAAGACACTTGTCAATTCGTATCTTGGGAAAAACAACAAATAAAAATCCCTGCAATTGCTTCACTGCATATCAACGCTATTGTAGGGTTTTCGAAGGCTTCTTTTGAGAAAGTCCAGAAACATTGCAAAGCAAACTTTCAGCAGAGGAAAATTCCTCACAATTTACCTACAGAAAATACACACTAGGTTTAATACATGGTGTTTCTTATGTTGCTCATGGCACTCATTCTTGATACACATCGTTTTTTATAATATATAAGGTTTTATATGTATCTCATATATAAGCCTATATATGTATTATATGTCTTTTAGTTAATGTATATATATCTCATGTATAAACCTATATATGTATTATATGTCTTTTAGTTAATTATGGTCATTGAGACCTTTCCATAATTTTATGAGGTATACAAATTTAAAATTTTCTTGTCAGTTTAAAACAGCTTGGATCTAAGCTAGAAGCTTTGAATCTACTATCACTCTAGTTTTCTCCTGTACTGTATATATTTTATAATGAATGCTACACAAGGGCCTAAATTCCATTCCAGTTCTGGAATTATGCCAAAGGAGTTTCAGATCATTCTCATTTGCTTTAATCTCTGTAGTTCCAGAAAGTACCGTATTTGCCGGCGTATAAGACGATTTTTTGGCCCTGAAAAATATGCCTCCAAGTGGGGGGTCATCTTATACGCCAGGTACACTTCAGATAGACTGCCCATAGTGCTTGCCCCGTGCCATAGTGGCCTCCCGATGTCCGCCCACTTCATTCCACATACCGTTCAGGCATCAGCAGCGCTGCTGGGTGTATGCTCGGCTGTTATGCGATTTTGCTGTTATGTGATTTTACCACACTCGCAAAATCGCACACAGCCGACCATATAACAAACTCTGTATTTTGAGTGGAAATGTTAGGGGCCGTCTTATACGCCGAGTCGTCTTATACACCGGCAAATACGGTAGCAGGATTTCTGTGGAATTAGACAACCTGTGAAATCAGGTATTTTATTTAGTATAGACTAATCTCACAGACTGCATTTTTGTCTTAATAAAACTAGCTGTAAGAAATTCTGAAATCATATTGACTGTGAGCTCTATGTTCTCTGGGGCCCAAAGTCACTTGGAAAACTCTTTGGGGAAACTACCTTGATCTTGAAGGCAGGGATTGTGCTTTGTTTACCAGCATACCGTCAGCACCTACCATGCCTGACACATGAATAATGAGTGTTTGCTATATAGGTGGAGGCAGACAGGAACACACCCTGATCACAGCTCCGACTAATGGACATAAGAGCTTTGGGAAGGGGTACATGTACTGAGTTTTTATGAGATACTCTGTTGTGTTCCGATGGACTAAAATAATCCAAACTCCATAAAGGTACCAGTGAGTAGCTATTATTTCCATCAGTTTTTTATGTCAAGATTGCCAGATTATAAGATATACTATGACTTATTTATGTTGACTTACCAAAGAATAAAAGATCAAGCAAAAAACATTGTTATTTTTTTTCTAACAATGGTAGGTTTTACTCCTAATACTTTGCGAAAGTTTTTTCAGAGAAATTGATTATAAAAGAGAACAAAATGAAAATAAAAGTATCCTAAAATTACTAGCTGGAAAGATGCATTTTTCCCCAACTGTATTGAGACCTAATTGACATGTAACATTGTCATAAGTTTAAGGTGTACACCATGTTGACTTGATAATTCATATATTCCAAAAAGATTACCATCACAGCATTAGCTAACACTTGCGCCCGTCATATGATTACCATTCCTTTTATGCCAGCATATGTAGGATCTACTCTTTTATCAACTTTCCAGTATCGAACAGTATTATTAGCTACAATCACCATGTTGTACATGGTTCAAGGTTGTAATGCTGACAATGTAAAATGGGTTTGGGGATATCCCCTCCTCTTAAGTTTTTTGGAAGAGTTTGAGAAGGATTAGCATCAATTAATTTTTAAATGCTTGGTTGACTTCGCCACTGAAACGCTCAGGTTCTGGACTTTTCTGTGTTGTGAGATGTTCGGTTACTGATTCAGCCTCCTTACTCACTTCGGTCAGTTTAGATTTTCTGTTTCTTCATGATACAGCCTTGGTAGGTTGTATGTCTCTAGGAATTCATCCATTTATTGGCATATAATTATAGTAATCTCTCTTGATACATTGTATCTCTGGTATCAATCATAATGTCACCTCTTTCATTTCCGATTTTATTTATTTGAGCCATCAATCTTTTTTCATTGTTATCTAGCTGAGTGAACTTGGACGTTCAACTCTCTCCTGAGGTTTGGGAAGTTCTTAGCCATTATTTCTTTAAATTAGCTTTTGACCTCTTTCTCCCTTTCTTCAACTTCTGGGACTCGAGTGATACATTATATTTTTTTATGGTGTCCCATAAGTCCTGTAGGCTTTCTTCATTCCTCCTTCATTCTTTTTTTTTTTTTTCCTTTTTGATCCTTTTGATTGGATCAGGGGACAGTTGCAGGCACACTCGTGGTGATGGGGGCTAGGGAAGATAGCTAGGCCAGTCCCTGGCAGCTGCAGAGACCTTGGCCGTCCATGTGCTTCTGATTGTTGCACAGTCTCCCCGGCTTGCTCACTGCAGTGGGTCAGGCTGGCGGCATGCAGTGCATGGCCAGAGGGGCTAGCTACATGGTGCTGTGACAGTGCTGGGCTGTGATGGTGCTGGGCAGTGACAGAAAGCACAACCTGATCCAGCCTGCACGGAGGTGGGGGGCCCCAAGCTATCGATGTGTCAACCATGGCTGCCCTCTCCCCATGCATACATGCTGCAGTGGAAGCTGATGGCGGGCATCCTGCCAGGGCTATGCAGTTACACAGCTGGAGAGACTAGCCCCAACGGTGCACATGGGGGTGAGCGTTTGCTGGGGTGGCCCAGGCTGGTATCTTGCACTTGCACAGCTGCAAGCACTGCTCCCCATTTGTGGTGGAGGTGGGGAGGGGCTCCGGCAGCTGGTGTCACTGATGGCAAATACCGGTGGGGAGAAAGCTGGAGAGATTACCAGGGTCCATGGTGCCAAGTCTAGCTGTTGGCTTCATTGGTGGCAGTCTGCTATTTGTCTGCAGAGCAGGTCTCTGTGAACTGTGACTTCTGCTGCACGCCTGGTAACAATAGTCTCTGCTTTCCTTCCTTGTTCAAGCTGGCTCAGTATGTCTCAGCTTTGCCTGACTGTGTGGGGTGAAAACACACTAGGACCCCCTAGGGCGGAGAAGCTGGATGCTCAGCCCACTCCTTTCCTGGTAAGAGGAACTCTTTCCAGCTGGGAAGTTCCTTCTTGGTGCTGAATCATGCCAGCTTGGGGGTGGGGAGGGGATGATGGAGGCAGAGTAAAGTAGTTGTCTTCTTTCTGTGCAGTTATCCTCAGGTTTCTTTGCTGTTGTTCCACAGCATTTCTAAGCCTGCCTGCGTGGACTCTAGAGGTCGTGCAGTGCTGATTTTGTTCATGGATGTCTGTCCAATTGTTGATTTTTGTAGGGGGACGTGGAAGCTGGATTCTCCTATGCTGCCTTTTTTCCACCCTCTAAACCATTCCAAGAGATTAAGTTTTGAAATATTTTAATAACCCCTTTGACATTTTATATGTCTCTTATAACTGGTCAAGGTTTTAAGTAATGGCTTTAATAGAATGCTAATTAAAGCACAAGAGCACAGCTTCCTAAGTATAACTTTCCTCACGTCTTATTTTGGGAGGAGAGTTAATGCATGATCACTGTTAGAGAAACTTGTCCTGGAAAAGATTGGAGTAAAGACACTTAGTTGTATTATATGAGTTTTTAAATAAATTTTAGAAATTAACCCCTTATCAAATATATCATTGGCATACCTTTTCCTATTCAGTAGGATGCCTTTTTGTTTTATTGATGGTTTCCTTTGCTGTGAAAAAACTTTGCAGTGGGATGTAATCCCACATGTTTATTTTTTCTTTTGTTTCCTTTGCCTGAGGGGCTATATAGGTAAAAAATATTACTAAGGATAATGTCTGCAGATTTACTTTTATACAATGGAGTATTACTCGGCCATAAATAAGGATGAAGTCAGCATTTGCAATGACATGGATGGACCTAGAGAATATTATGCTAAGTAAATAAGTCATATGGAGAAAGACAAATACCATATGATCTCACTTATATGTGGAATCTAAAGAACAGAAGAAATGAACAAACTAAACAGAAATAGACTCAGAGATATAGGAAAAAAAATCTGAGGGAAGGGGTTGGGGATGAGGGAAAAGGTAAACGGATTAGAAAGTACAAACTGGTGGTCATGGTATAGTCACGGGGATATGAAATACAGTTTGGGGAATATAACCAATAATGCTGTAAAGATTTTTTTGGTCAGATGGGCACTTGTCTTATTAGGGAGACTACTTCATGGAATGTGTACATGCCACTGCGCTGTACATCTGAAACTGAAGCTGAACAATATTGAATATCAACTATAATTAAATACACACACACACACACACACACACACACACGCACACGGGATCTGACAATTAAGTTTATGAACTTGTTGCAACGATGTTGCTAATCTTTTTTGATATCAGAGGGATTATTCATTATGAATTTGTGCCAACTAGACAAACCATAATGACAAACCATAATGATACAGTCCTTTCTACTGTTTTCCTGGTATAAACAACTAGGCACAAACCAAGCAGCATTTGTGTATACATGAGGACACCTCCATGTGTAGTTGCTTACGCCGAACCCTTCATGAGGTAGGTGCAGTGAGATCCCCCAAGTTTCCCTGGGTACTGGTCATCAGCATCATACGCCATTCTGGAAACTATATATGCACATAAATTATCCCAAAAGGTATGTTTGCTTGGTTTAAGTCAGTGAAATCTTACTAATATAAAGTTCTGTGTTTTTTATCTCAGATATTGATTATTAAGCTGGATCATTTGGACATTTCCCCCACAATCTGAGGTTTCTTCACACATTTTCCATATATTATCATTAGTTTTCTGTCATTTCCCCACCTTCTGTCACTGCTGTGGGTGTTTATGCCTTCTCACATTCTCATCCAACCGCTAATAAAAGTTCTGCTGCTAATCAACAAAACAGATTCTCATTGTTTCTTTTCTTTCTTTCTTTTTTTTTTTTTTGCCTCTTCCCTCTCAAATATTTTTTTAAAGGTTAAATGTTACATTCTAGAAACATCTTGAGCAGGTAGAAATATACATGATGTATAGTCATTCAGATCTGGTATTGGAACATGAACGTTGGGAAATTAAGCATGCAAGAGTCAGGAAATTCCAAAGTTAAAATGCCCATGGAAACATTAATTCATCTACCTTAGAAAGATGTAGATTTAAAAAGTCCAACATGAGTACCCTTAACCGAGAACTGTTCACACAGTGTATGTACATTTGTACAATTAAAGATATATTGTGTGGCACTCAATGTTTTACACATTTCATAATTTCACCATTATGTTTATAAAATAAAAAGTGGAAATATTGAAACATATTGTACTCATAGTCACACACCTACCTGGTTCTCATGTATGTTGTTCCTCCTTTAGAAATGCTTTTCCACTGGCATTCCAATATTGACATCTCATAACTCATCTAATCATGACATAAAAATTCACCCACACACAGCACTTCACTTAGACTTAGCTTTGGCTAGCTTTATCAAGCCATCTGCTCATTATTATCCCAGTAATAAGCGTCATAAAGGATTTGGCCATAGCTGTGTTTCCCTCAAAAGTTTTCAGGCATTCAGAAAAGGGCTAATAATTATGTAAAATGAAAATACTCTTTTAAAAAGCTTTTTATTATTTTAATATTTAATTTGTCTTTGAAAATTTGTGCAGTGATATTTTGTTACTTTCTTCTTCCTGGTTTATTAATATATATAATATAACATAAAATGCTATATACCATATATATTATATATGTATATACACACACACACACACACACACACACACACACACACACTGAAGGCTGTGGTTAAGCTAACAAACATATTCTTTTTTATTTTAAGGAAGTTCAAAAGTATACATTGGATGTTCTTCAATCAGTTATTATTTTACTTGGCTTCATAAAACGAGAAATTCTGCTTCTTCAGCAAGGTAAGGAATATTATAATTTCATTGTTCTGTCATTTGAGTTTTTAACTTTTTAAAAAATCCATCTCCTCACAAATATTTATAGTTTAATGTGTGTGCTTTCCCTCTCAAATCAATGTCAGGATTTTCCAAAGAGATTTATTAATTTTGACTCTTTTCACAATTTACTTATCTTTGTTGTTTTTTCAAAATTTCTTCATGACTTGGTAAAAAATTATCAAAAATTGGGTCTGTTCATAAACTCACAACTTTTCTCCACTGATTTTTATTTCTCTATTGACATGATATGATTTGATTTTAAATGTTTAAAGTAGATCATAATATGAGGTAGGTCTTATCCACTTCATTGTTCTTATCTTTCTTTCTCTAGCCTAACATTTTTATTCATCTTCAGAAGAAAATTTAATATTCTTTCTTCCTTATATCTCCTTATGAATTTTAGATATATGTTATTAATTTTCTTTAAAAATCTATTGGGATTTTAACTTGAAATATGTTAAATTCATAAATTAACTTGGCAAGAACAGATATTTCTATAACATTTAGTATTTCTGGCTATGCATAGTATATCTATCCATTTATTAACATTGTATTTTAAATTTTCCCATGAGAATTTGTAACTTTATTTCTCGTAATCCAGTTCTCATGAAGTTTGTCTCAATAGAAGATTGCAGATTGCTGTTGCTAACAAAAACGTGTTTTTGTTTTGTTTTTCAATGTTTTGCTCTGGCAATTGCTAGTAATAGGATATAGTTAGCTTTATTTATATAATCAAATATTCATGTACTTTTTTAACCTATTAATTCATTTAGTTTTTTTGTTTAAATATATCTTTTGAACCTTCTTGCTGTAGATGATACTTCTAAAGGAATTATCTGAATGCCATAATATTTATATGCTAGGTTTAAGATGAGGCTGTAAATTGAGGGAATCACTCCTTGGGGTTGCTACAACTTAATTCTTAGAGTGAGTCAAAGCGAGCAGATAGCAGAGTGGTCTCAATACTAGGGCACTGTTATTAATATGCTTTCTATTATTAATATATAGAGAGTGTTATTTTATGATATCAAAAAGAAATGAAAAAAATAATAGATTTCATGTGTTTTTGCATCCCCGTAAAGATACTGTACGCTTTTGTAGAAGTCATAGCAAATCATTTTTAGGGCTTTAAATGGTTTTGAAATTTAATATTATTACATAAATACACTTAAAATAGAATCTTTGTGAAAAGCGTGCAGAGTAGAAATATTAGAATACTAATGAAAGATACTTTGTTGCTTCCAGAGACTATATAGAACATATGCAAGGCTAACTTAAAACTTTGGTGTCCTTGTCTCTAAAAGTTAAACCCTCTCAATTTTTTTTTGAAGGTAATGGTTTATACCTATCCTAAAATTACCTGTTATTTAACCCATTGTAATGATCCTTTGTTGTAATTTTTTTCACATACTTACAGTTATTTTAAACTCCTGAGTTACTGATTATCTATCTTTGGATCTACTTATATTGTCTGGTGTGACAGAAGACTTTCTACTCTCAGGTTACCCCTAAAGGTTCTCTGACACAAGTTTTGCTTCCCGAGTCTGTACCTTCGGGCTCTGCTAATTTGCAGGTCTTATTTTTCAAAGGAGGGCTGTGTTTACAAAGGGACAAAGCAATGGTTCTACTAAATTAGAGGGTGACACGGGCACTGATCTGATAGACAAAAAAGGAAGTTACTTTTCGGAAGAGGTGATCCTGACTCTCAAGGGTAAAATGCATTGTTAATGCACCCGTCATTCCTGGTGACGGGGGAGGAGAGTGTCTCACAGGCAAGGGACCTTCTGGGAGGCTTCTAGTGCACCTAGATCATGTGATACATTTCAATAGGAAAATGAAACGGCTAGATGGACAAGACTGTTTCTCCCACAGACTCTGCAGGAATGAAGGTCTGGATAAATGCACCAACCGATGAATCATGATCAGATGAGGTGCTTGCTGAGGGCAAAGGCGAGAAGAATGTTTTAAATGGCAGCTATGGCCATGTGGCCAGTAGTAGGAAACACAACTTTCGTAGTTATATTATTCTTTACTTTGAGGTGAATGCACGTGTGTACAGTACCCAGTTTGTTTTCTTTGTTCATGTCATTCCACCGCTATCTACATAAAATGTGTTAGAACACTTACAGAATATTTGAGTTGTAGGGTGTCAGAGGAGGACTGTGGCTCAGCTAGAAGAAGAATGGTCTTTCTCAAAGATGGATGAGGTGAGACTCTATGGAGTCTCCTTTGCCTAAGTGGTAGCATATTCTTGTTCGTAGGCGGAGAGTTGTACAAAGGAAAATGAAAGCCCAATTTATATATATATTTTTTGGAGATTACATATGCTTAAAAGATGACTATGAAAAGGCCAGTTGGCATAGCTAGATTTTGTGGTATGGATTAGAGTGGCCAGAAGAGAAAGAGCGTGGACGCTGGAGCTGGAAGTAAAGCAGTGGGCACTATTCTCAGCAGGTTGTGTGGTCAGGTACGTCTCGGATACATCAGTTGTTAGTGGGTCTCAGCGTGTCCTCTGTTCATTGCCCCCAAATGCTGGCCCTGCTCATCGTACTGGCCCAAGCCCACCAGCAGCCGCTTGGCTGTGGGCTCACAGGCTGCTCCGTGATTCCCATGGTGCATCTCCACTCAGGGCCGCGATGTGTTTAGCGTATTCGCTTTGCCTGTCAACTCCCGCTTTCGTGCCTGTGCTAGTGCTCCAGTAAGATGGATCAATAATTACTTCTCTTGTTATGCATCAGCGTTCAAACTTGCATTTCCCTCGTTCCACCCATATGTGTGTGAGATGCATTTCCTAGAATAAATTCTATTTGCCATTAGTCATTGCCACTCTACTGATTAAACCTTTATATATTCTGTAACACCATTTTAAAAAATCTAGTTAATTTTGCTTCATTTATAAAATTCATCCTGGTCTCCTTAAAACTTTATCTTATTAATTTATCTTATTTCCTCATAACTTTTAATTTTTTTCATTTGTCATTTTAAATGCACATATTTTTTATTCTGTATCTGAAAACTCTATTACCTAAGTCATCGGCATGCATGTAGTTGCCTTCTAAAGAGGTTATATCAAAGCACAGCACTGAAAGTCAACCTTAAAGGTACCAAGAAATATTCCCCATCCCCAGGTCTTTCTGAAAGTAACAGCTCGTATTCACAGGTAATTCAACCTGGGCTCTTTTGAGAGGATGCTTTGCATTGTTTTAAACAAAGGCTTAAGCTAGAATTTACTGAAAAGTTATTGGAGTAGATTGAGATGCCATTGCTTGGTAAACTCCTTATCCTTGCTACTCAGCAAGGAGGGTATTTAACAGAAAATTGGTAGCAGTTATTGAAAAAAAAAACTTTCATACATTCACCATACTATGTTGAGCTCAAACTTGTGAATCCAAACTTAATAAGTCAAGTTGGAGCTCATCCTTTTCGTCTCAGTTCATCTCAGCCTCTGTCTTAGTTCTCTGTCCCCAGATTTTCACAACAGCAACAGAACTGATCTCATTCCAGTTTGATCTTTCTACAGAGGCAAGTCTTTGTCCTGTCACTTTAAATGTCTTCCTGTTACTTGGAGAATAAAGTAATAAAGTTACATACTGAACTAGAAAGCCATAAGAAATTATCTGCCTTACTGTGTGTGTCTGACTTTTTCTCACCTGCCTGTTTGTGAACCTGCTTTTCTGTTTTGGTCTTCCTGGAAAACCCTATTTATTTTTCGGTTCACACATCATTGCTTCTAAGAGGGCTTTCTCTAATGCCCATTATTATAATTTATAAGTATCTTATTGGGACCTTCTAGGATTACAATAACTAACTTAATGAAATGTTATAATTATTTGCATAGAAGCCTGTCTCCCCTGCTAGGCTTTAAACTTTTTGACAGTGGGAACTGAGTCATAGAAACTTTTCAATCCCCACTGCCTAGCGATGCCTGCTATTTAGTGCTCAGCAAATATGTGGTCATCAGCACACATGCCATAATTCTATGATGAATTATGTTTTGAGAGACATTGACTATCATTTCATACAACCTCTACAAACACACACCTTTCCATTTTTGTTGGATAGTTTAGTACTGACATCTAGAGAAGTGTTATCACTAGCCTAGATACTTTATGGATTTAAGAATCACTGAACTGGCATGGGACTGATATTAATCTAGTAAAATTACCTGTATGGTAATTAGATACCCTCTTGAGCTTTTTCTCCTTTATTCTTTTTTTATTCGATAATAAAATTGAAAATGTATGTCATGACATAAAGGAGATAGATATAACCATAGACCCACATTTGCTAGACTGATACGTTCCAATAATTACTCTAGTTAATGACAGTGTGAACGCAGAGCTCCTTGCTCCAGAGAAAAATATTTGGCTAATGGTACAAGCATAACAACTTCTAAAGTTAGACACGAATTTGAAGCTTTTGAACCCATTATCTTAAAATTGCCTTTAGCTCTGGCATAATATAACTTTCTAAGTGCCGTTTCTAGGGGAAATTTAGAAGCAGGTCAGGAGATTCAAATAAAAATTTTTGTACCCTTGCACAGCTCAGGCTTCCGCGTCCATGGGAGAGACATTCTAAGCGAGCTCTTCGGCTGTCACTTCTCAGCAGTTACAACAGCCCAGGAGTTTGCACTTCGAAAACTCAAATTCCAGTAATTTGATAAATTCGGAATCCGCATGTTTCTGCCAACACTAAAACTTTTCGTTTGAGAACACTCTCCCCACAAAGTAAAATATAAATTTTCTTAAATTAACATCCTTATGGGTACCTATTAGTAATACTGCAAATTCTGCCGAACGTTTATCCAAAAGTGGACTCACAAAACTTTTATCACTGAAAAGACCTCCCCAAATGATCTCTAAGTGAAACTGCCATATGTACTTTTTCTTTTTCTCCTGTCTTCAGCTTTAATTAGAGACAAGCCTTTTCTTCCCTTAGAACAAGCGCCTCATTAAAACACGTTTCCAAGCCGCTCCTCTGACTTGGTGACTCTCTGGATTCCCAGGTGCCTTCCAGGTTGCTGGGGAGTCTGCTGATAGGTAATCGCTTTGAAGACAGTTCAGACCTGGGTTGATTTCAAGTCCTGAGAAGAATTTCCCAAATGAACAGAATTTCTGTAGGGCTTTTTGGGGGCTCTGAAGTCCTCCAAGGGACTGCCCAGGCAGGCAGGAAAAGTGAGTTCAGGACAGGTGTGCAGCTCACCGTTCCTGTGACATCAGACCATTCTCCCAAACGTCGTTGGCTTCCTGTACTTCACTGGGAACTAAGTGTGCGTGGGAACAGGGCGTGGAGAGATGTCGAGATCCGCTCTTAAATAACTTCTAAGGAGAGCTTCATATATAACTCGGGTGTGTGTGTTGATGAATTTATTGGTTCTCGGGACCGCATCAGATAAAATACCTGAATTATCATGGGTTTCCATGCTTTTCCTACATCCTCTTGAAACATCTGGTCCTGCATAAATATATACATGAAGCATGATCTGGAACTGAGAAGCAGTGGTACAGGCACATGGCAACCTGTATTCCTGTTTCTTCCATTTCCTCCTTTCTTGCCAAAGTTGTTTTGTTTTTTGGTTTGGTTGTTTTGTTTTTTTTTTAGAGGGGTGTGGCATTCACTTTTCGGAATCATTATTAACATTTTCTTTACAACTTTTAGAATTGCTAACATAGCCTGGTTTTAGCTCAGGCTTGCCTTGATTTCTTGCTTGAAAAACACCTTTACTCATCTGGTTCCAAGTTTATACATGTTTTCAATGTAATATTTCATACATTTTCTTTCAGTGGTCCTTTTGCTTCAGGATTACTTTCACCTTCCTGTAATACCTACAATAAATTAGCAAAGATATAGAAAAAAAAATTTTTGTAAAACTCTTTCAGAGGAAAATATATACTACCATCAGGGATTCTGAGACAAATCCTAAACAAGACACAGTTGGCAAATGTATCACCCCTTCCTTTTTTCACATCCCTCTGCTCTCCTTTAAGTACCAGTTTTATTTTTCCTTCTAAGCTGTCCTTTGTTGTGTGAGAACATTCCAGGCCTCACTTTCCAGGAAATACTTACTGTCACATGAATATAGTTTTGTTCAACCCTATCTCAGTTTAAATACATGTTCTTATATATTATTAAGAATCTCTCTTTTTTCTATAGAAATCACTCTCTCTCTCTCACACACACACACACACACACACACATGCAGAATCTTATAAACTATTCTTTATGCTGCCTGAATAAAAAGGTATTGTACACTGTCATTTGAAACACATTTTACACAATAGCAACGATATTATTCTAACTCTACATTCAATGAAGATCAGTCAGGTAGATTAAAGCATCTCAATTTTAGCTCTTTTAGTTTTTCATATTAGGGTCATGTTTCAACACTAACATGAATAAAATAAAACATCTAATGAGCCAGAAACTGCTGACAATCAAGAAAGCAGACTATGGACAAGTGAAAAACAGAATCGTATTTTAGCCAGGTTTCAAGGATTTGTATGTAGACCTGATCTTTCATTCTCTGTGTGTCCTTGAGATGACTTTTTAGAATTTCTGGTATTGCAGTTCACTCATCTTAAAATGGGATGCTAAAGTCACTTGCATCTTAGATTTGTTTTGAGAGTCAAATAAGTGAATGTATGTGATTTACTTAAAGTATAATACACTGCATGTACTCAGTAAACAGTAATTGTTATTATATTTCAAAAAGTTCAGTGTGTTAAAAAGAGTTGTATTTGGCCTATTTGGAAATGACTGGAAAAGAATAAATTGGGAAATCTCTAGCAGATCTTTACTTTAGTAGACCATGTGTTTTGAATGGTTTAAAAAATTAAATGCCTTCAAGCAGCAACATACGAGTATACACCGAGTATACACCGAGTGATATACTTGGTTCCTTTCTTTTCCTTGGTTCTATGTTTCCAAATTTGCATTGTGTCATCTAATTTACATTTACCCCGACCATATGTATCAGAGAGAGAAAGATGTCTCTATCATATAAATTGTAAAAAAAAAAAAAGTTAATAAACATCCCTAAACAATTGCAGCAGTCATATGGATGCTCGTATTACTGTGGCAAGATGCATTATGTAACAAATAACCAAATTCTTATAAACACTGTAAAGTTTAGATGTCAACTAATTGGTCTTTAAACTCTGTGCTAACCCAGACCTTAAATTACAAGATATTTGTGCACCCATATATTCCCAGCTAGAGCTCATCACTATAAATTGGAATCCTCCTTTAGGCTTCTTCATCCTCCCTTCCCTCTATTCCTAAATACTGACCAAAAAAAAAAAAAGTTTTTTTTCTCTGCTGGACTAGTCAAGCCACAGACTCCTTAGGATTTTGAGCTATACTTGAACTCAGGAAATCACCACTAAATCCCAATTAATCCAATTGCGCTCAAATGCAATGTGGACTTTATGAAGATTCTGCTTCAGAGCACGTTATTCATTACGTCGCTTTCTTCCTTCAAATTTCTTGACTCAAGTGAATATTATTATGAATATAAATTCTTCTCTCAATTAACCTTTCACTAAAGGTTAATAGAGATTTTGTGAATTTAAAAAAGCAGTCTCTGAAAAACTACTCATGAAAAAGAAGAAATCCTGGTTACAAAGCATGCAGGAAAACTCTAAGGAAAATATGATGAATGGCTTATTTATAAATACAGTTACTCAAGATTTTCTGTGCAAAGAGAATTGTAATTTCTGATAGAATGCGAATTGGCTTTTTCCCCCATAGGATTAAAAAAAAGTTCATATGCACACAAGCTTTAAGAACATATCTTCTTTTGCTGCATTGGGAATGTTTGCGTTTTTCTACAGTTTTGTATGTTAGTAAAATATCAAGTAACATATAAAACATAAGTAAAACCTAAATTTTGGTACATTTAGCATTTAGAGTGTCATTCTGAGACTATGCTATGGCAATAAATTTAATTTTGAAGTTGCTTTATAAATTACAATTGGCTGTAGAGTAAAAATTTTGTTTTCATTTAAAAGAGAAAAGAAAAAAATAACTTGAAATTGTGAATGCAAAACCCTAAATGAAGAATTTGTACAAACCACCCCTCAGAGAAGATGTAGTGCTGCTCCTGGAAGTCCTGGCCCTGACGCGCCCTGCCGTTCCCTGGCAGTGAGACCTCGAATGGACCCCTCGCTTTCCTGCTCTTCCCTTCATAATTCATGAACTAACAGATATTAAGTTATCTCTAAACTTAGTTTCAACATTATTCATGCAAGGACTTAAAATCTGTATGAAGAAAAAAATCAGTAACTTGGTTACTCTTTTGTAAATACAGTCAGTAAGTGGCATCATTTTCACATAGCCGCCATATGAAATAAAAAGGCATTTAATACACAACACATGCTCCATATATAAATGTGTGTGTGTGTATGTGTGCGTGCACATGCGCATATTTAATTTGCTTGCAAGTTTATTTTTTTGTACTTTTTTTCTGCCACATCCCTGAATGGATTTGTGGAATCTTCCTCAGAATAAACCCCAACAGTAACCAATGTATCACATAAAGCACATTATTATATGAAAAACAAACAAACAAACAAAAAACATTTAGACAAAGAAAGGCAGTGTATTGACAGTAATTGTCAATAGACTTGGTGTGAATGAGCTTTTAGATAACTGGCAGTTAAGGCAAAAAGTGGGAACTGTGATGTTACACTGCTCTCATTACAAAGGAGGAAACAAGCTGATTTCTCAGGGAAGAAAAAAGCCCCCATTGGTGCTTTTTGTGAAATAAGGTTGAATGGGGAAAGCTGGATCATGGTGAGTCCTGACTATTTCAGTGAGTTTTGACTCAGCCCAGAGGGGGAAAAAAAGAGATTGTGCTGTTCTTGAAGAGAACAATGTTAAGAAGGTAACACAGTTTTCAGAATGAGGTTCACAAGCAATATACATCACTTAGGTAAAAACCTGAAAATCTGAAGTTCATCCTGTAGTGCAGACATGGACTGTGATGAGGTCCTCCCAGGTGAGTGGGAATGGAAAAGGAGAGAAATACATGAAACAGTGAGATTGCCAAAGAAAAAGAATAGTGAATCTGCTGACAAGTATGACATCAGGCTGGGAGCATAGGAGCCAGAGTGATGCTCTTTTCTGAGTTTGCATCTGTGATGATGATAGTGGGAACAGAGGAATCAGCAAGGGGTCTATTTAGAGAGATGCTAAGTTGATGCTAACAGTTGAAAATTCAGTATAAATAGCTCAAATCAGGAGTGGGTAAATATTTGGATCATCGTCTTGATCAGTAGCTGTGTGATAAACGCTTCTTTTACAATCATATTTAGAATTAGGGCAATTAAACTAGTGATTGGGATTAGTTTTGGAGTGATAATGAAATGTAATCAGCAGTTATCTCCATCTTTATGTAATTCTTTTATATCTGGCATATTGGAAGTTGTGGAATTCTAAAAATAGGGTAAATTGTTAGTCTGGTAAGTTGGTCTGCCAGACAATTTGCTTTTCTTTTGTGTGTCTCCGCTTCAGCTATCCTTTTAGGCAAAGAACATTATTAGCATTATAATCACCACTTTAAGATTTCATTGAAAACATTTCATTGGTTTACTGAACTTATCATCCATGAGGAATGTCCACATCTGGTCAGATGGCGACTTCGGTGTTTGCGTTCCCCCGTCCACACTGCCGAGTTCAGACACTTTACTGGTTAGTTTACAAAGCTCCGCTTTTTTATAGCTACTTAATGTACAGGCTTATATAGCATGTACCTCCCTGAAGCACTTTCTTTCTCATACCATCTGGTAATGAGAGGATCATTTACACTACATAAAACCATGGCATCTGGAAAGGAAAAGTAATGTGATAAAATCACTCAACTACCACGAATGGCCATATTTCTATTTTATTTTGGGGAAATTATTTAATACTGAAATGAGATTTAAGAGAACCAATATTAGGTAAAATGTTGAATAAGTAACACCAGCATAGTTTTAATAGTTTCAGCCATATAAACTTTCCTAGGAAAAAGTCCAAATCATTAAAAGCTGTATATTTTAGTGAGATATAAGGCAAACATTTGGAGGAAGGTAAAGGAACTGTATTTAAAATGAATGTCAATATTATTCTTTAAAATAAATTTGGAGGTTGAGACAAAGCCCCCTTCCCCCATTGTAGCTCTCTGTCAGATGTTCGTGAAAGCCAGGCAGCAGCCCTAGACACTAAAGACCAGGGAGATCAGTGCTGAGGGCATTTGGTGATTGTGTATTCCAGGGGGGATGCGAGATATGCCCATTCATGGAGGCCCCTCTCCCTGCGCTTACCATGTACCAGGCATTGTTCTAGGCACGAAAGGCACAGTTTTGAACAATGTAGGAATGGCCGTAGCCCTTCTCACGTTCTAGTGAGGGTGGAGCACAATGAGGCAGATGCTGCAAAAGAAACAAAACAGAGGGATAAGGGAGAGAAAGAATGTTGGATGGTGGGGAAGTGACATGGATGAAGGGAGATGGCCACAAAAGATGGATTGGCCCAGGATAGCCCTGTATTCCAGCGGTTCTCAACCTGTGGGTTGCGACCCCTTTGGGGGCCGAACGACCCTTTCACAGGGTTCGCCTAAGACCATCGGAAAACAAAAAGATATTTACATTATGATTCGTAACAGTAGCAAAATTACAGTTATAGAGTCGCAACAAAAATAATTTTATGGTTGGGGGTCATCACAACATGAGGAACTGTATTAAGGGGTAGCAGCATTAGGAAGGTTGAGAACCGCTGCTCTATTCGGAAGTGACTGTAAGATAACGTCTGACTGAATGTTAGGACAGAGCCCTGCAAATAATCTGGTTTTTGGAAGAGAAGACATTGATCCCTGGTTAAAGAAAAGACTAGAAAGTACCAAGGAAAAGAAACTGAGGGAAGGAAGGGGCTGGTATGAAGTCAAACTGTTGGACCAAGGGAAGGAAGAGTTTAGGACTAAGAGTTTAGCACAGAGCGGCAATCTTAGGACAGACCTTTCTATAGCTCTAACAGACCCTATTCCGTAATATGTAATTTTTGTATTTGTTTCATATTTATAGATATATTTTCTGTATATGTAATTAGTATATAAATATATATATTTTTTCCGGTAAAAGTCTATTACTCCAACAAGTCATTCCAAGCCTGGTGTTGCCCTACATTTAACAGCTTTGTGAGATCCCAGTGTCCCACTGAGCAGTGATTTTCAATGGTCAGCACACCCATTGGAGGGGAGGTGTAGGAAATACTGGTGAGATTTTTGGAAATAATGATTGAGGAGGGGCTTCTTTATTGGATAAAGGCCAGGGATTCAATGCATAGAACAGTCCTGCTTAACAACGAATTTTCTCACAGACCACACAATGTTATCAATATTCTGTGACCCAAACTTATCCAAATATAACTGTCTATGTCTGTACGTGATGATACTCAAAGCCAAAATTAAAGGAACATACCTAAAAAGTCTAGTGATTTAGGAAAAAATTATGTGGATAGGTTATTAATTAGGATAATGTATATTATTGATGCTATTAGACATTTGAATCCCTTCAGGACATTATGTCTAGTCAGTAATTGTATAATTTTGATGCCATAACCTTAATAGTAAATAAACCAGAATGAGATATTCTTACTCATTTGATAAAAATGTGATAAGTATTTCATAAATATTTTATTAACATATTAATACTTTTATTGGCAACATGAAATAGGTAATGTACATCTTAATTTTTTCAATAATATGGCATTTTGACTTGACTTTTTTTTTAATTTTCCTCTCTTTCATCATCTACAAGCAAAATTAGGTTATTATTTTTGTTACTAAAAATGTATATCTAATGCCTCCCTAACATTGTCTTTTATTTTCCCTTATTTCATATGCAGAATAATTTCTGGGCTTTGTTACTTAAATAAAAACATATTCATTATAAATTGGTGAAAGGATCTGATTACTTTGTTACGTATCATACAATCGTCATAACATAGGATTTCTAAAGTCTTTATCTCTGAATTTCATTTCAAGATAGTAAAGGGGAAAATGAAACACTATGTATTAGTCAAAAGGAGCTTGTGGCTGATGGAACTGAAAAATTAGAGAACAGAGCCATGCGTTTTGGAAAATAGACATTTGAGGAATGCATTTTAGAAGATGCATTTTGGATTTGTCTTTATGCAGCTGCAAACAAATACAAATTAATTGGTACTCTAGCCAATGTAATAAAAATTCTTTAAAAGAATGCCTAATTCTGGTTGGAAAAAGTTTACATTAGATAAAAGATATTTCTCAAAATTTTATAAATGATGCTAGGGACTTTAATACTCATATGATTAATTTTATCTTATGTACATATTGACGGCAGTAAAAAAGAAAAAAAAGTGTTTCTCTTCTTTTATATTTCCTTGTAGACCTTAACTGAACATGGAGTATTATTTATAATAAATTCTTAACCTTTGAATTATCCACACATCAAATCTTAGGTGCAGATTAGAGTTGGGGTTTTCTGATTTACTTCTACATAATCCTAAACAATAATTGCAAAAATAACCAATGACTAACTTGGATTCCCTTCAGCGCTTGTGTGATTTATAGTTCTGGTGTGTGGAAAGCTCTGTCTGTTTGGACAGGTATAAATGTAGCCCACATAATGGAATGAAATTCTGGAATATTGCAGATCATTCAATGTAGAATGTTCCAAAGAAACAGTCACATCTCAACAATGGGAGAAATTTACCAAATAATATACACCTTAGAAATTATCATTTCTCTCCCCGCCTCAAAAAAAAAAAAAAAAGGCCTGGTGAATTTGTAAAATCCCTTCTATTGTGTCAGCATAACACAGAATGAACAGCTTGTATAGATAAAATTTTGCAGGCATCAGGCATTTTGCAGAACACACAGTTTACTTCCTTCTTGCATAAATCTGGACAGCTATAAGAACAGCAACAGCTTCATGTACATATACATATGTATTTGATGAGTACTCTATATTTAACTTACCATCTATAGTGCAAAGTAATATGGAAGGTGGTACAGCACAACTGCAGGGAAGGTAAAGAAAGATTGCACAGCCCAAAAATGGGCAATGAGAAATTTATTAGGGCTAGGGGACAGAGCAGGTATAAATAAATATGTTGACAATTGCACACGGAGGTTGGCTTTGCATTGTAATATGATGAATAGGATGTACCCACAATGCATCTGACATGGCAACCACACTTTCTATGATCACATATTTAACACATGCCACCCCCTTCATGTGCACCATTTACTAACCTGTATATATTCTCATTGATAATTATAACTATCAAAAAGGGTCTTCATGGAACTATTTTATCACTGGGTCACAGACGTAAGTGGAATAGTAAAGAGCAAGAAGCCTGGCTGAAAACTTAATAAAAGGTTACATAATCATCTTACTGAGTGCTTATTGCATATATATATATATATA
>NW_017731351.1:3784869-3842930 GCF_001890085.2 Hipposideros armiger
TATATATATATATATATATATATATATATATATATATATATATATATCTTTGTAACAACCTTGTAGGGTAGATACAAAATATCTCATTTACATATAATGAACCTGGTAACTTCCTCAGGATATTGTTTGGGGATATGTGTAAGTCCAAAGCCATGTTGCTTTAGGACAATGGCATGCTGTAACTCCAAAAGTTGTAAGAAAGGAAGAAAACTAGGAATAGGGAAAGCTTAGAATGTAAGAACTTCTCTTTTAATGGGGTTAGCCACAAATTCTCAAATGCAGTTTGAGTTGCTATCTATCCCCAAGGACATCTGAACACATTAGAAGGCTTCAGAGTAGGAGTCTGGGCAAGAGGGAACTAATTAACATGGTGGTTGACAACACAATTATTGGTGATCTCCTTGGAGAAAGATCCCAGCTAGACTACGCAGGGAAGGATTCAGCTCTTGAAGACAAGGGGATGCACAGCATTTGGGGAAGGGTTCGGGCTCCCAGAAAGGCTGGAGGTGACTTAGAATAGAGACCCGGTCCCTGTGAGTAGAAGGAGGTCAGACCATTCGTCCCGGGCCTGGAGTTTCTTCCTGGGCATCCAGATGGAGGGGCAATCATAGAACTTCAAAAGGAGGTGGAACCCCAAAGAAAACTTTGTAGAGCTGCGAACCTAGTATTGATTCTGGCTCTAGTCTGACCTCCAGAAACACAATTAGGTCCAAATATGAGGCACCAAAGAGGTCAAGCTTCATGCTGGATTTCCTCACTGGGTCAGTTCCGGAGAGGGGCACAGAGTCTTGCCCCATGAGTGGGGATGAAGCCGGGTCTTGCAGGAATCAGTATTGATTAGTGTGATCATTGTTGGCAGAATCATATAGTCTCATATACAATAGGAATTTAAGTTTTATGCTTTAAATTAATTCAGTAACCAGATAAGCTAAAAATATTTTGTATCTAAGCTGGGGTTCCTGGGTAAATAAGCTTGAGGGGTAAACTTATTTGTCTGTCTTCATTTCAATCTCACAGAAGGAGTGGCGAGGGGGAAAAAGTCAAATGTCTTACTATATACAGGTCCCTAATCTCTTATCTGAAACCCCATGGAGTCAGATGTACTGATTTTCAGGAATTCAAGAGTGTATAGAGATAATAAAGTGTAATTATTTCTATTTATTGTTACACCTACAGCAGACTATGGGGCAGCGTTACTTAAACAAAAAGAAAACATGAATAATTACATTAAGATAAAGAATTGTGTCCTCAGAATTGCGCACAAGTACCTGGATTCCAGAAAACCCTCTAGCAAATATTCATTTAAGGGTGTCTGACAGAACTCGCAGAGGCAACACGGAAGCTGTCATAGAGCTTACTCTGCAAAAAAGCCTCAAAGGTACATCAGTTGTCGGCCTTACCCTCATCCGTGCGCTGCCAGCACCTTTCTGAACCCTGCTCCGACCACTCTTAACCCTCTTGTCCACTCGCGCCAGCTACTCTGGTCTTCGGAAGGTTTTCATGCACTGGGCATGTCGCGTCTTAGTGTCTAGCACTAGCTGTTCCCTCTAGGGAACTACTGTTTCCCAGATAACTTTATAGCTGATTTCTTCACCGTCCTCAAGGTTGCTTAAATGCCACCTGTTGAATCAAGTCTATCTTACCCACTCTACTTAAAATTACAACCCATATCACATGGTAGTTCTACTGGTAATTTAGGACCACCATGCTGTTTTTCCATATCCATATAGGTTGCAACATTTTACAATCCCATCGACAGTGCACAAGTGTTTAGATTTCTCCTTCAATTTCTCCACATTATACATGGCCAGCATGTCATTTTCTGGGGTTTTTTTGGTTGGTTGGTTGGTGTTGGTTTGTTTGTTTAATAGTGGCCATCTTAATGGGTGTGAAGTGATATCTCACTGTGGTTTTCATTTGCATTTCTCTAATGATTAGTGATGTTGAGCACCCTTTTATATGCTGATTGGCCATTTGTATGTCATCTCTGGAGAAATGTCTATTCAAGGCCATTGCCATTTTTTTAACTGGGTTTTTGACTGTTGAGTTTTAGGAATGCTTTATATTCTGTTTGTTAACCCTTTATTAGATATTTGCATGTATTTTCTCTCAATATATAGGTTGCCTTTCACTGTGTTGATTGTTTCCTGGATGCACAAAATTTTTTAAACTTAATGCAATCCCAAAAGAATGGGAAACAGGATCTGCAAAAGATATTTATACAACCACGTTCACTGCAGCATTATTCACCATAGCCATGAGGCAGACACAATCTGAATGTCCACTGATGGATAAATGGATAAACAAAATGTGGCATATATTTACAGAGGGTGCCAAAATACCTTACTGGCTGGGGCCATGTATTTAGCCTTGTCTGGGGTGAGAAGGCCCTAGACTGGCTGGGCATCTGAGGATCGGCTGCCGGGATATAGTGTGATCTGCTCAAGCAGAGCATTGCAGGGTCACAGAAGTCATCTGTGTTACTGTTTGCTGATGTGAAACCACTGGCAGGAGCGGCTCCATGTGGAGGCTAAAAAGTTACTTTAACAAAAGTTGTTAATTTCATTATTCACTCAATAATTCAAGTATAATTTTTATTTCCCTTACACTCACATGTTTACTAAGCATTTAGTATATAAAAGGCAGAGATATGCTTCCTGGGATTTAATATCTTTCTAGTTATAAATGCATAAACGTATTTTCAAATATAATTTAGTAAAATTAGGGACTCTTCCACACAATTAGATCACTGGTTTCTTTGGTGTAATTACAGATTAGTGAAGTGATTCAGGAGTGGTGAGAATGTGCCTGGGATTTTTATGACTGATTTATTGTTGCTTTTAAGACCATTAGATGAAAAACCCATCTAATATTTCCTTATGTATTCCTTTTCCATTTTTTATTTTGAAGCCTGATCTTTTTTACAACCTTCTAAGGTTTATAATAACTTTCTTCTTGACATATCATCCAGAAATAGTGAAATTGAGAAAAATTAAAGATTAATCTCTACAAAAACAATGTGAATGAAGAGACACTTATTTGTGGGGTCATCCTAGTATGTGCTTTATTTCCTGCTGTACTTCTCCTTTATGATACTTCCAGCATTTATAGTTAATAATTCTTTCTTATCTCTCTCTCTCTTAGATGGTGCTGCTGATATTACTAGTACTAAGACCTGACATTCTCAGCTTAGCACTGATTTAAAACACTTTATATGTATCATCACTTAATCTTCTTAGCTTCTAAAATGATGCTGTAGATACTATTACGATTCACATATTATGGATGAGGAGTGAGAGGCAGAAAGGTTAAGTTATACAAGGTAATACCAAGATTAGATTGCACATGTGGAACTGGGATTGTAACCCCCGAGAGAGTAGGAAACAGAGCCCCATATCTCCAGGGTCTTGTCCAGTTTCTGGCACGTAGGATCCTTAATTAATATTTGGTAATTGAACAAATGAATGAGTGTAAGTTTAAGAAATATAATTTGGAGGTTTGCACATCATGCTTCCTTATTTAGCCGGACCTGTATAATGATGCAAGATCTGGAAAAAATGTATAATTTGACAAGTTTTCTGATTAGTCTGGTTTTTCAGTCAAGTCTTATGTGATGTCCATATTGACACACTACATGCACTACACCATATAGAGTCTTCCCTTTATGCTCTTTTCAGATAGATGTATACTGTCGTATGATTGACTGACCTCAGAGGTAATAGAAAATTAGACCACTGGCTGTCAAATTTATTCAGAACTTAACTCTGAGGACACCTGTATCCAATTAATAGATAAAATCATTGGATATGTTGAAGTAAGTTCAATTCACTTACGTTGAAGTAAGTGTGGACCTCAGCTTTGGTATAAACAGTCAAAGAAGTAAAATGGATAATAGTAAGTCTTTTAGAAACATTTGCACGTCAGAGAAACCAAAGAATAAGAAAGAGAGGAAACCAGTTAAACAGATTTTTTTTAGTAATAAAGTGGAGAAGAATCAATGAAAATGACCTTCACAGGGGTTAGAAAAAATGATGTAGGAGTTTTTCAATATACTTTAAACATTTAAAATACACACTAATTTTTCTAAGCCTCCCAGCTGAGCTGCCAAAAGGTGGCAGGATGGCTCAGTTAAAAATAAAATAAATAAATAAATAAATAAATAATAAAATACACACTAATTTTTAAACTTCTCTGGGAAACTTACAAAACAAACTGAAATCAACTAATTCTGTATCTCTCATTTTTCTTCCACCAAAACAAAACAATATTCCATTATAGAAATATATACTTAGATTTCTTAGGTAAACATTTGGCACTGAATGAGATAGAAACTCTATATGGGGATAATATCTTTCTAGGGTACTAGGAAAGCCTGAAGTTGATTTTAATATCGAAGCTAACAAGGGAGTAAGATAAGGCAATTCACTATCATTTCTAATCCTGTGGTAAAACAACTCACCTTAGTTCTAAAAAATTTAAGGAAAGAAACAAACAACAACAAACTACCTGATTATATACAGCTCAGTATCTATGTACTTTCCTCATACAAAAAGTGCTCAGTATTTTTGGCTAGAAGAGAAATGAGGGAAGATGGAAATGCAGAAGATGTGCAAGTACAATTTGACTGTTTCAAATTAAACATTCCAAAAATGCAATCTTCTTCTAAAATGTGAAGCAGTTTAATAGGGTTACACCACTTTCAAGTCTTTACCCTGGTGTATTGCACATAGCATGTATCATTATCGATAAAGTCTCACCTGCGTTAATAACCAATGTAAAGAAGCAATGTGATAGACTTCCTTCATTAATACGTCTCAGTGCCGGCCAACGATTGTACCCATTCTGCCCTCAAAAGATCATTTGAAAAGCGGTCTCTTAAACCCAGTCGTACAAAGCATGCAAATTCCACCATCTCAAATTTGTGAAGATGAAACACTCATCTCACAGGAAAGATCCCCTTAGGTGAATTAAAGCAGCTCTGCAGTCTGCACACATGCAAAGACTGTTAAGTGGCCACATGTGTATACACATGTTTAGTGTTAAGGCCATAAAGCAAACATTAGCAATAAGGACATCAAATTGATTTTGGAGCGTATGTCTTCTGAGACCCCACGAAATCTGGACAACAGCTTGGGAAAGATTTAGACAAGTTCTTATACAGTGTGCCTCATTCTCGATTGCAGGAGATTGTGCTCACATGTTCAACTCGCTCAGAGGCTACCTAAAAATTCATCCCTACCTTTGATAGAACCAAGAAGTGAAAATTACAAAATCTGTGTGTCATCACTGATCTCCATCATACTTCCCAGAAGACAGCAGTCGGGAAGCTCTATCAAGACCTACTGGCTCTGCTGACACATTTAGAAATGTTAGTGCATAATTTGCTATTATGCATTATTTTATGTGCAGACTCTCATTATCATAGTTGTGTAGTATGAGGCGTTCACACATATGCATTCAGTATGTTCCCACCAGGCGTAGTCCGTCAACTTTGGCAAACGAGGGATGACAACAATGCTGTTTTGTTTTGTTGTTATGGTTTCAGAAAAGCCTTTCCAAACTCATCATTGATGCATAAAATGAGATCTGCACAATTGTGATTATCCAAATAATTTATAACAAAATATCATTTTAGTTGATTATATAGAACAGTGGTTTTCACTTTTTTTTTTTTTTTTAGTAACCAATGAAATCGTTTATTCAAACACATCTTGCACAAATGTAACAGAGAGAAAAAAGGTCTTGGGGTTGAAGTGTGTGGGATTGAGAGGGCGGGAACTTCGCCTCTTTGATGGCTGTTTTATTTTCACAGCAGCCCCTGAGGCATCTTTTAATTACTTTAGGGCTGTGTGCAATATTCTGAAAACCACTGATGCCCAGGATGGAAGAAAAAGAAACATTTCTCCCTTTGTGTGTTAGGCTAACTTTCAAACAGTAAACTAGGTCGTTCCTGTAATGACACAAATACATGATGAAGGTTACTTGTTGACACTCAGGGACAGGAAATCTCTCCTCAAGGATTAACTAACACTCATCTTTCTGCTTGAGACCTGTGTTGAGGGGCCATTGCATTGTTAAATAAATAGACACTGAGGTCTCCATTGCAAGTCATGACCATAAGACAGTACTTACCCTCTGCAGTGAAAATGAGCTCAATTTCAGCTTGGGGACAACTGACTCATGAACCAAAATCAGAAAGTGACATCACCAAGGAAGTGACACAGTACATTGTTTACAAACAGAAAGTAGGGTTTAGCTTTCAGCATTTACTCACTAAATACGAACACCAAGGCTAGCTGTGGATGTTGAAAATTTGAATTCTAGCTCTGATCTTTGGATTACCGTATAATCATGCCATTCTTAGAAGGCAAACACACCTGACCCTGTAAATTTGAGAGAGCAGTCCTATTTGCCACAGAACTATCCTATCGGTGTCTGAATTACCTTCCTCTTTTCTAGTCACCTGGACCAAAAAACTCACAAAATAAAGGCACTGCTCTCAACCTTAATTGCAAATGAAAATGAGTTTATTAAATGCATTCCTATTGAAACAATACACTTTCCATATGTATGACCTAAAGCGAGGAGGCTGTTTTTCTCCTAAGATTTAAAGAGCTGTTCTAACTGAGCTCTGAGCTTCATCACTGGGAGAATCCAGAACATTCTGACCTGTTACATATTTTCCTGCATAGTGGTGACCTAATTTGGGAATATGATTGTATAATGGATACTGGAATCTCTTACTGAGGAGAATCGTATTGAAATGAAGTTCAGTTAGTCCAATGACATGAAAAGTGTAGGCTGGAAGTCTAGCTTAAAGTAAACCTAAGCTATAATTTTAAAAGATTATTGAAAATCTTTTTATTTTTTCCAAGAATGCTGGATAAGGAACTTGTCATTTGTCAGGCTGAAGCACAATGCCAATGATAAGCTAGTGTTTGCTATTGGATGTTGTTTGGCACCAGATCTGGGGAAGAGATTAAGAAAACAAACAGGAGCAGCTGGTTGGCTTAGTTGGTTAGAGCACAGTGCTCATAACAAGGTTGCCGGTTTGACTCCCGCAGTGAGCTGCGCCCTCCACAACTAGATTGAAACAACTACTTGACTTGGAGCTGATGGGTCCTGGAAAAACACACTGTTCTCCAATAAAATAAAATAAAAAATAAAAAAAAGGAAAAGAAACAAAAAATGACTAGGGTGGAGAATGATGTGGTCGTCTAATTGATTCAGTGATGTCATGTTAAAGAAGGGATCCCAGGAATGCAAGGTGGGAACTGGGGTGGACAGTATAGTGGCCTAAAACATTCTGAAGAGCTGAATTCTACCCTTCTCATTTATGGACAGAGATGTAAGCAGGATGGATCTAGTCAGTTTTCTGCCTAAAGTCTGTCTCTTTACGCAGAGGTTCTAGGAGAATAATAGTCTAACTTTTCATGAGTAATCATGGAAGAAAAGATATGCTTATATTTTTTTCAAATTTAAACAACCCATATTTGTTATTTAAAATGCTCAATTCACTTTGATGTTAGTGTGCACATTTTTCTTCTCAGCTGGGTGATAGCTCCGAGAAGACAGCTCCTCAATATAAATCAGCATCATTGTGTATTCAGGACCAAGCACGCTTAGTGCCCTGAGTGCGGTGTGTGGAGAGAAACATTTTGCAGCTGCTGACATAGCACCTCTAAGGATCCCACCTCTAAGGATCCAAAGAAGCTGCTGTTGGACTATGAGGATGCTCATGTTATATAAGTGAGAACAACCTGAGCAACTCACTTCTTTATTCACATATAAAAAATGCAGCTGTGCATCATTTCTGTTGGTTGTCTACTGGGTGCCCATCTCCTTGTGTGTGATGCCACTTTATGCTCTTGGAATTTGGTCTTCAGGGATTCTTTGAAGCTAATAGTCCCTGCGGCTTTCTTGAGAGAGGCTTTTACTATGTTCCCAGGAGTACAACAACCTGGGACCATTTTAAACTAAATTATCAGTTTGAAATATCTAGGGTAGTATAAAATTCAGCTGTAAACACACATGATTGTCATCTTGTGGGGACAGAGTCTCCAGGGAGATTTTTTTCTCTCCCATCTAACTCTGTGGCAAGGCCTGAGATGAACAATTTCCCTTGCCGTTGTTTTGGTGGGGGTCAGTTTATTTCTAGTTTAGCCCACACACCAGCAGCGTTTATGTGGGGAGCTTCCTCTTGAGTTCCCAACTTTGGACAAGCCCTAGATGTGTTTTTTTTCTTTTCTTTTTCTGCCCCCTGCACTCTGCAAAGACAGCTCATCAGGGTTCAGCAAATCTCCCAAAGGAAAAGCCACCTTTGATGCTCTTTCCATCTCTCAATCACATTTGTTTTTTTGTCTCTTTGTATTCCTTGCCAGATAGTCAATTGCTTTTAAAAGACTTTATACGTTATCGGCTATATTTTAATTATATTTAGCACTGGTGTATCTACTAAGCCAAAACTAAAAATGTGACTATCTGTATTGTTAATACTAAGCTCCCAAGATACTGCTGCCCATTGTGATATTTAGTCATTCTGTGTAAAAAGCACCCATTAATGTTTCATTATCAGCCCATATTCCAAGAAAGAAGTGCTTCTTGACAGACAAGGGGCTGAAGGCATCTTCTGTTTTTACAATGTAAATATTGGCAGAAGGAAATGAGCTAAGGAGAGAATATAGGGAGGAGTAGAGAACACCAATGAGAGAGCCATACATTCAAGAAAAGATGCAAACACCTCAATGTGAAACTAAAGCTAAACCCTCAGATATCATCATGCCACCCTCTGTCCCCAGCAGTCATTTCTCTTGCTCTAATTCTGTTTCTTCTCTAATGTCATCAATCATCAGTCTGCTTGTTCTCTTTCTCCCAGTGATTTTTCACCTCCATGTCTATCCTGGTGATGTTTACACAGTCCTTCACTTTCTCCTGCCAATACCGTCAAATTCCTTGCACCTCCACCCCTACCTCCCCCACACCCCACCCCATGACCAGTTCTTCTACGCTGACTGGTAAAATGCCAACCCGGAATCTGATACCCATGCGGACAGAATTCCATGGCCTCGGAATTTGTTCCATGATAAACTCATAGTTCCGCTTTCATTTGGATTTTCAAAAATGCATCATACATTCTGTTGCCTCTCAAATCCTTCACTCATTTCTCACATCTATTTCAGTCTTTATCAATTTTAAGGCCTTTTCCCCAGTATATACTCTTTCATTTCTGCAAACCATCCCCATCGTACTATACATGGAAAATGTATGCCTGTACTTGTATGGTACTCAAATTCCTACCTTTTTTACCCCAGTGCATTTGCATTCGCTTTTACCCTTAGTGCATTATCTCAGTGAGGTGATTCTTTTCCCACACTACACGTGTAACCTTCCTTCCCCTCTAGCTCTGGCTGTACTTTTTCCTACTTCCGCATATTTTCTTGTACCTTTTTCATCTGGTATTCCATGTCCTTTTAGGATGTCCTGGTTACTACGCTCTATTAACTTTTTTGTCCTCCAGACTAAGTATAAACTCTGAGTATTCATATGCTGAACTAACCTAACACTTTTATAATGTTGTAATCATTATAAAATATTTTATTGGATGACAGAAATATGCAGAACCACTTGTCATTTACTGATACAGACAATATTTTCTAAACCATTTGATTAAATTACACATAAGTCTCTTTACAGCTCCCTTATGTTACAGCATAGTCAACAAAAATAAGCACCATGACACTTTTATTAATAATTTTCCCACTTGCATCTGATTCCAGAAAATTACAAATGTATAGCCTTGAAAACTTCCTCTCTAATTTTTTAGTTAGATACTAGATTCACCATATCTCTGCCAATTGTATTCTCTATTCACAAGTTCCATCTCCTGTCTATCTAATTGTCGCATATATTATAATCCAAGAAAGGGGTTGGGTGTTAGGACTAAAGTTTATGTCTAACTAGTTTAGGAAAATGGGATGATCCAGGGTACTTCACTGATAATGGGAAATGAGTCATCTTTCATTAAAGGACACTTGAATTCCATCTGTAATTTTTCCTTTTATACTACCATCTGTGTCTTCTTTGGAGATTTTTATCAAACTGTGGGTCATTAATTGTGGTTAGTTTAAGAAAAGAGCTTACTAATTAGTGGGAGCCTAAGAGCATATATCAGGTTGTTGAGAAGAAACATCCCCAAGCACTGCTGGTAACATCAGGAGGGATAAACTGTTGATGAAGTGCTCATTTGAGCAGTTAGTTCAGCCTTAAAGAACAGAATGACTGCAGGATGCTAGAGAACTTGGGAACCCTGAATGAGAATGCTTGTGGGAAAGAAAGAATAATGGAAGATGACAAATGAATGAGTTCTGATACAAAAGAGACAGAGCAAGGTGCTGAAAGCCTAAAAGATTAGTCCTTTCTGAAAGACAAGAGGAGATATCTTTAGGTATTGGCCCAGCAACTGCCAATGGGCCCAAGACTGCAATGGGGTAAACAGGATAAATAATGATGGTCAAAGGGCCATGCCTTTCAAAGAAGAGGTGTTACCTTCTGTCGGCCCTCATCCAGGCCCCTTATGTTTGATACCCTCCCCCAAGAGGGTGAAGTGCTTTAGAGGTTTTGTGCTGTTGTTGTTTAAATTCTGGGGAGCACTGAGTATTAAAACGCCAGAACACATAGATTAGACTTCTCTTTCTATCTTATTTACTCATGGCAGGAATTGCAAAACGGTGAACCTTTCTCTGTAACTTGTGCTCTCCCTCTTCCTTTGGTGACCAATATGTGGTAAAATTGTAAACTACTTTTTTTTTTTTTTAAGGTAAATGAGATTTAGCTGAAAAATTTGGAGTAGCCCTCAGGCTGCAGTCTACCTTAATTAGATTCTATTTAGGTTTAGCTGTTTAAGAAATGGCGCTGCTCCATAAGACTTACCCTGATTTATCGGAGTTCTTGTCATTGGGATTTTTGTTTGTCCTGTAGATATGTGCTATTTTGGTTACCATTTGCCATTGATTCTTATGCCTGTGGCATATATTGAGGAATTAGAATAAAGATAAGGGTTTGGGGCTCAATGCAGACATTTCTGAGTTTCCTGAAAAAATGTTGTCTTAGTTAATTTGATAGCACCCCAGGGATATTTTTAAAATCTATTTTTGTGCATTCAGTAACCAGGTGGAGTGGGTTTAAACTTTCAAAGTGACAACAGTGATCATAATTGAAGCAACAATAGACGCTGACCAATATGGCCTTAGGTTCCCCTCAGTTTGAACTTGAAACTAGCTTCTTCCTGACTCCCCTTTACCTTAGAAACCTTGTAATTGTACATTCTTTGTCTATCCCTTTGAGATGTAAATCTTCTTAAGTGCCTCTTGCCAGTTTTACAAGCCAGGAATGTCTTCCTCTAGGACTGGGGAGCCATCCCATTCAAATGTAATCATCAAAGAAGGTAGAACCTCTATAGCTCAGGCCAGTGCTGGGAGAGTGGGACCGTAACTTTGATGGATGCCAATTAGCAAACAAACATGGTATAATCATAAAGGAAAATTAAAAAAAAAAAGCAGATTGAGAAATAAATCCACAACTCAGCATGCTCAACGCATTGACCAGTGTCCCCACTAAAGTCCTCCACTACTTTGTCACTAGCTCGCCTCAGCGCTTAAAAACCCTCCCACTTTTATTTCAGCAGAATTGAATCCACTCTACGTTCTGGTCTCTCTCTCCTTCTGTAATAGCCTTGAATACAGTATCCTTGTTTAACTTTTTCCAGTACAGTTTTGTGCTTTGACAACACTTACACAGCGCCCACAGCTTGCCAACCCTGTGAAAACCAGAACTTTATAAAATAGACACTTTTGCCGTTACTTTTTATGGAAGAGGAACTGAATCCAGAGGGATGAAGCCAATTGCTCAAGGTTAACCCCGCCAGGAAGGAACAAAGCTGAGGTTTGATCCCAGATTATCTGGCTCCACAAGCTACTCTCTTAACCCAATTCAAAACCATCATTTAAGTAAGTTCTAGGTTCACAAGTATGGATACAGAGTAAAGAAAAGAAAAACAGCAGAGACACAAATCAAGAAACTTGTGTGGGTGTTAGAAAACAAAATAAGGTATTTCTGAATGAACAGTCTAGCTCTCTTCAGACAGAACAGCACCCATGTGGCTTTGAAAACAGATTTTATTTAAATCAGAGTGGTGAGCACAGATCCTTCAGACAGCCGTGAGACTCCTTGGCGAAGATCAGGAACGGCTCCCATCTTTTGTCAATGCGCTAATAACTTCTAGTTTTCAAAGCAGTGCAGGAAATATTTAAAATTTCAAGAGAAAATATTTTATTTTTAAACCAAATTAATTTAATAATGCAAACATTCTACCTTTGGCTGCCTAATTGTTACGTGATATCGCAAAATCCCTATGAATGAATAAAATATTTTGATGATTGCGTCTACCATTCTGTGATGGATGAAGTATGTCTGTTTTAGAGGAAGCATTTTTCAAAGAGGGGAATGAGATTGGTAAACCCCAGGAGGCTAGCTTTCCACACAGAGAATCTTGTCTTTCAAGTATTAGCCGAGGAACCTTACTGAGGAAACTGCTGTTGGCACATTTTTTGAGGGGGATTCTTTTTCGTCTGATGTCCAGTTTTGTTTTGCTAGCCAGTCTGGCCTGCCTCACATGTGATCGTAGGGGTCAGTGCTTCTCAGAAGGGAAGGCCAGAGGCTTCCTTGGTGGTCCTTAGCAGGTCCGTGGTGTGTGGTGTGCTGACCTGTAGCAGGGCCTGTAAGCCCAGCTGTATGTGCTGAACACAGTTTAAGTAAATCTTCTCTCCAGGTAATAAGCTCTTTTCTTTACTATGAACTCTGAATCCTGCTTCGCTGACTAATTACTAAGCACCCTTACTTGATTCTGACAACAATAATTTTTCATTACCAGTTTAATTTTTTCTCAATATTCTACTTGTAGTCATAAAACCAATGCCTGGGATCTTTGATCAGAATGCTCAATCCACAGACCTCCTGTTGGGGTGTAACCTCTTAAGTTCTGAGCCGGAAGAAGCAGCGTTAGCCTCTGGGTCTTTAGGTTAAAGGTCTTATTAAGACGCATAAGAGATGGGGTTTCCCAGCATTAGGCCTTTTAATTAATGTCTGCTGGTTGAGTCGACTCTAATCAGCTTATCTTAAATGGCAATGTATAAATGTGTGTCAGGACTAAAATATGAAACCAAAAACTAAATAGATTCTCTGTAGTAATGCCTGTATACATCCATCCCTTCACTACTGTCAGTTGATTAGCACTTTCTATTCTTAACCTCCCTCTCGGACTAGCTTAATTTACATTGGACACCATTGCAGTAACATCACACACTCCTGCCTGTCTGTTGTTTTCATACCATATCTCCCCACGAAACCCTCACCCTGGATAACTCCAAACATGCATTTTCTCTGGACCTGCGCCGTAGCCCAGGGGGCGAGGCACCTTAGCAGAGACGAGTTGGGTTATGAATCGATGACCACTCACTTAATATACTGCTTAGCCTTTGCCATCATTCTCAGCTCCAGTCAACTCACTCATTCTCTGAAAAATGATGTCAGCACTCTAACTGTGCTTGCCCGCCTCCCTCTAATTGTTTGATTGACCATTTCTGATGAATAGAAAATTACAGCCAGATGCTGGGAGCGCCTCATGCCTTGGTATCAAACATAGGAACATATCCTTGCTACTTATTTCCAGCGGGCTCTGCTTACCGTTATCAGGGGCACAACCTGGAAATGGGTTAGAAATATGGACCTACTGCATCAAAACCTGCATTTAATGTGTCCCGTCGTTGTTTTTGTGCATGTTAGATTTAGAGGCATATTCAAATGAAGACACAGGTTGTTTTCTTCTCTGCTTTGAAAGCAGTTCCTTTACCTGTTTAAGGCTTATTTCTCTTCTGTCTCCGCCTGACTCCTCAGAAGTCTGCACTGAGATTGTGTCTTCACTTCCCAGTGGATGCAGTTTCTCTCTTGCAGCTACGGTTCCCTGCACTCACTTTTTAAGTCTCAGATTTCTCCATTGAACACTTTCATTTATCCAAATAAAATAAAATAAAATAAACACACCAGTTACTATCCTAGTTTCTTGTCTTCAGAGCCAGACCTCTCCAATGAGATGTTCATAATTAGTGTGTCTATTTCTTCATCTAACACTTTCCTTTCTACCCACTGCATAATGGTGTCTGGGCCATCATGCCACTAAATGCTGTTCTCAGGAAATCCTTACATTTCATTCCTCACATTTCTCAGCAGCATTTGACACTGCAGAAAGCACATATGAATAAGTGAAGGAGCAGGTAAATGATTGACATCTCCAGAACCTTTTCTTTCTACTTTCTTCCCTCAAGTATAACCTTTCTATTCATTTCCCCTTACACCTCTGACTTCGAAGGAAAATAAGCAGATATTAAGGCACATGAAAATCTTCAATCTTTATGACTGTTCTGTGTGTGGCACCTAGAATAGTACTAGGCGTCAGATTTTATCAAAGCAATGGATGCATGCTTTAGGTCACATGTCCTTTCCCCGATCTTCTAAAAGTTTTATTTTCTCCTTTATTATAGTTCATGTAGTAATTATGCAGTGCAGAAATAAAATAGCTAGCCTTTCCTTTCTCCCCTCTCCCTGCCCTGGGGATAGACTTGTGCTTCTATCAAAGGATACTATTAGATGGTGAATAAATAGGATGAAGATAATGAGCTTTTCTACCCCTTTATTCTTGGGATTTTATCCTTTATTTAACTCTGAAGTGTCTTCAGGCTTATGAGCAAGGAATTTTGTTTTTACCACTTCCACTATTCAAATATCTGTTAGATGTGGCTATATGAATTACTGGAAAGGAAGAGATAACTTCCTAAGCCTTTCATTTATTACAGAATTCAAAAGTTTGCAAGCTTAACTCATTTTTATTCTCAAAGACGATGAGTGGTCTTCTACATCAATTTAAGCCTTCCAAATGACTGTGCCTGTATAACTCCCTACTTTGTGCCAGTGTGCACGGAGACATCTATTCACTGTCTGAGCGTTCTGCTGGTTATTGCAGAATGACAACTGGGAAAAGTGACATGTGCTCATTACAATTGTATCTTCTCAGGGTTCTATCAATACCCTACAGGGAAAAATGAATATGGTACCAAGATTAAAGTAGTTTGGGGGATGTTTATATGTTATCATATTGGTATACTCCCATTTTAGGAAATTCACACATTTTACATTATTATATGATATTTATTTTAAAGAATCTCTATATTTTTGTCTTATAGAGCTAACATTTTGAGAAAATAAGTTTTAGGAAACACAGCCAAAAAGAGACCCAAAGTAATTAAAAATAGATATATACCAGTTGGAGTGCCTACCATGTCAGGCAATATAAATATATAAATTTTAATATGTATATAATTCAATATATAATTTAAGTATGGATATATGTGTGTATATATATGTATATATGCATATACACACTTTATATATATATATATATATATATTAAAAGTATACATAAGTATACACACTTTTTAATATATATAATTGTTACTATTGTGTATACTTCTCTTATAGATGAGAACAGTCAAGTGCAGACAGGTTAAATACTATCCTGCCTAAGGTCTCACCTTCAGCCATCACTGAGAGAGCTGCAAACCAGGGCAGTCTACCGTTGACCTTCCTTCTACCGTATCTTCATTTCTTTCTTTCCACACTCAAGTGAGCCATTAGAGTAGAAACACCATCTGCCTTATGGGAACTTCCACACTGCTTTCATCCAGTATTGAGCTTTGGATAGGAAATTCTGCTTAAATTGATATAATCTCTGTATAATTTATTTTCTTGGCATTTCTTTTTTTTTTAAAGATTTTTATTGGGGAATTGGGGGATGGGAACAGCACTGGGGAATTGGGGGAAGGGGAACAGACAAGTTGCTGTTCTTCAGTCTAGTTGTGGAGGACGTCACTTCACTGGCCCATGTTGGTATTATCATTGCGCTCTTCCTGGGTGAGGCAGTCACTTGCCAGCCATTGGACGGCCGCTCACAGTAGCTCACACTGGCTGCCAGCCTCTCATGGTAGCTCATGGCAGCCCACTGCAGCAGGGCCTGCAGCCTATGCTGTTGCCGGCAACTCACGGCAGCCCAGCTCCAGGTCGAGCTGCTGTTCACCATCTTAGCTGTAGAGGGCGCAACATCACTGGCCCTCATGTGGGATCCGAACCAGGGCCCTGCTGCTCAGAGCCGGCGTCCCAAGCCAGCTCTTAACCAACGCACCACTCGGCCGGCCCTGCTTGGCATTTCTAAAGAAGCAGTAACAACATGATGAATTGATTGAGTGTCCGGGCAGATGTACCTTCCAAGAGTGTAAGATAAATCCTGCAGTTTTCTCAAGATTCAAAGTTATTTTCCACTGACCTTGGTCAACATTCATCCCTGTAAAGAGAGCAATTTTCCATATAAGGCATTACCAGCATCCCGGTAAATCTTTCCAGCTTCTATTGTTTCCTCTCCCTTCTGCAGCCTCTTCCACTGGAAAAAAAAACCCACTACTCACTCCTTCAGCCTTTGTTGTGTCAACTAACTTGGGAGTTGATGAACGTAAATGAACCGCCTCTTTCTAGAACACTATTGAAGCTACCTCCTTATAGTTTTAGCTGTGTGATGAGGAGCTTGTCTCAACACACAGGGGTGCCAAAAATATATATATACACATTTTAAGAGATGTTAACACTTTGGTCAATGTTGCTCAAGCAGTAGTTCGCTGTAATCAGAAGTGTCTGGACACTCATGGTAACCACTTTGAGCACCTTTTGTAACTGCAGAAGTCAAACATAACTTGTTTTCATTTTTGTTATCGCTATATATTAATACCATTTTTTTCCTTTCTTAAAATGTGTATACATTTTTTTGGCACCCTCCATAGTTATTTACACACCATCAGAGGAAATTGAATTCTACTGGTAGTCTTTGGTATTGTAAAAATTAGTAATAATTTTGCTAAGGCCTTTCACATACACTCTGAAATTTATTCTTAATGGAGTATAAATTATGAAGTACATTTGAATGTGTTTTTTTTTTTTAAGATTTTTATTGGGAAATTGGGGGGATGGGAACAGTGCTGGGGAATTGGGGGAAGGGGAACAGACAAGTTGCTGTCGTTTTTTTGTTCTGTCTAGTTGTGGAGGACGTTGCTTCACTGGCCCAAGTTGGCACCATCATTGCGCTCTTCTCTGGCGAGGCAGATCAGTCGCCGGCTTCTGGACGGCCGCTCACTGCGGCTGCTGCCCCTCACGCTGGCTGCTGGCTACACACGGTAGCCCATGGCAATCCACTGCCACAGGGACTGCAGCCCACGCCGTCGCCGGCGACTCATGGCAGCCCAGCTCCAGGTTGAGCTGTTGTTCAGCATCTTAGCTGTGGAGGGCAGTGTCACTGGCCCTCATATGTGGGATCCAAACCGGGGCCCTCTGGCATCCCAAGCGAGTTCTTAACCATCGCGCCACTCGGCCGGCCCTGAATGTGTTTTTAAAAATCGCTCTTAGGTAACAATTTTTAGTCCTTTACTTCCTGGCTCAGAACTTAGTAGGTTGGACTTGGGGGAGTCACCTACTTTTTTAAGATTTCATTTTTTCATTTGCAAAAGGGGCCATTAATAGTTTTTATGGTTTAAGGTTGTTCTAGGGATAAATGAAGTAATGTTTATAATTTCTTAGCACAAAGCCTGGTACATAGTATGTGCACATTAAATATTAGCAATTTGGGGCCGGCCAAGTGGCTCAGTTGGTTAAGAGCTCGTTCAACAGTGCGAGCTCTGAGCAACAGGGTCACTGGTTCAGTTCCCAGCCCGAGCTGAGCTGCCACTGAGCTGCCAACAGGTGGCAGGATGGCTTAGCTAATATATATATGCATGCAATTTGGTGTATCATCTTTTCTTCCCAACATAAGGGCTAAACTATATATAAGTAGCTTATTTTCAGCACTCAAATGCTAACTTAAAGTTACTGCTATTTTTTTTGCTTTCTTAGCACTACCCATTTAAGAGTAGTCTGGTATTTTGGTATTTGTGGTGTTGCTTTAATCTTTTATGTGAGGGTAGACTCCATTGTCACTCTTCCCATCCTCTTTGAAGGAGCTTTCCTACCCAAATAGTACTCCCAGTCCCCCTGCACCATAGAATCTATGAAGCAGCCTTCGTCAAGCAGGGATGGGAACTTCACCTGAAGTCTTTTTAAGCACATACCTGTCATACTTTAAGATATATTACACTCTTTTTTTAACTTAATATGGAAACCCTCGTACTTACAAATTATAGCGTTTTTTTCACTCTTAGGGATGTCCTGAAATCAGTGACCTGATCCTTCAGGACTCCAGCCATGAATAAGAGATAGGTTTTAAAAGTTTAAATTCTACTTTGAACCATGTGATTCGTGTTTTGAGTTAAAGATATTAATGCTGATATTATTAAAGATACTAATTTTTTGCATAGGGACTGATCTGCTGGCACTGTGGGGTTGTCTTTGGAAGTTTGATTTGGTGTAAAAATCATAAAATTTGGCCACAAAAAACATGTTCACAGACATTTAAGATGGAGCAACAATTTTATTTTTAAAATAAAAATCAGCTTTCTTTTATTTATTGTATTCGTCTATTGTCCTTGGATATCCACAATATTTACAAACAGCAAAAATCACATGAAGAATAGTGCTATGAGAGGATTAGAAAGCTTTGCTGAATATGCTGAATTCCACCTTAGCTCAAACAAATCCTGAAATTCAGTATCTGTATACCAATTGGTTATCCATTCCGAATAGCACTTGTTTCTCAGTGACATAGCTGAGAGAAAGAAGTTCTACATTTAACTTAAATATAATATTTCATAGAATATATATGTATATTTGGAAGTACGCATGAGTAGCTCTTTTTTGACATATAGCCCGGTAGATAGCATACCTTTAGCTAGCTTTTGGCTGCCTCTGCTGAATTCCCCAACTCGTGCAATCAAGGAGAATTACCATACCGTTTGCTTGTGTTTATGCCATATGAGAAAGCTTTGGACATAAGCTGTGCAATTCATTTTGATTGCTACCAAGTAATTCTTTGCAGACCTGTAAATCAAAACTGTGGCTGATTTTCAGCAGCATGATTGTCATGCTTTAGAAATTTGGCTAATTAAAACTTTACGAGTGGACAGTTAAAAAGAAAGATCTTATATGTGAGAAATTAAAACAGTGGCTAGACAAGAATACAAATTTTTACCATAGTGCATCCATATATATGTGTGTGTGTGTGTGTGTGTGTGTGTATATATATATATATATATATATATATATATATATATATATATATATATATGTAAATATGAATTCTTTATTTTGGAAGGAGGATAAGGTTATTAATTTATTCAAGTGATAATTTTTATTTGACCTTTAAATCTTAAAGTCTTATCTGGCTTGCCATTCAATAAACAAATCTGCTTTGCTCTTTCAGTTTTGCTGTGATACAGTCTGCCACACTTTGCTGGGCGGATTCTTTCAATGTACCTGTAATGAACATGGAAATAGTGGGCAGAAAAGCTGTAATAGGATCTCTACAGCTAAAAGTTCTTATAAAGAGTTTAGAGGAAAAGTTTTTAAAAAGGCAAAGATAACAACCATTTTAAAAGAAGGGAAGAGAAAGGTCGGAAGCCTGGGGAGGATTTTTTGCTTCTCTTCAGTTTTGTGTTGGATCTGTGTCACTGAAACAGCTTACAGCATTTGCTCGGTGGTTCCCTAATGATAACACTAGTGTTATTGTTTGCATAGTTATTTGAGAGCGCTGGTTTGCATTTGGCTTAGATTTTCATTGGCAAGACTGTCTGGCTATCACAAAGAAGAGTCACGAAATAAAGCAACAAGGCAGCATTTGTGGTGTGCTTTACATCCTGATCACTACTTGCCTAATTGGAAACACAGGATATCACAACCTAACTCCCAGGTGGTGAGGAGCCTCCAGGAGAACCTCCTAGATCACAGGTATTTAACTCACCTATTTGCTGAGGCCTGCCTGTGTGTGCTTTCTCCAGGGGATGGTGACATTTTAATATGTCAGCCATGTAAACATTAGAGTGAAAGCATTTGCGGGTATATTCTGAAGTAAAGAAAGCAAGGAGGATGTATTAGGCATGCTTCTTTATTGTAATTTTGGGCCTTATAGACATGGAGAGACTCTCCCAGGGCTAGTCAGTTCCTGGAGAGAGTGATGGCCTGAGCTGTGAGTGCACCATTTATATGCAAACTAACCAATTCACAGCTCACCCCCTCCACCTCTTCTATAAGGCTCTTTTTACTCTGGGTCAATATTCCCCTGCCCTCATCGCTTCAGGGTCAGGTACCAGCCAACTAAAAACAGCTCCTATGCCCCAGTGCCTGCTGAGATCATTCAAACTAGTCAACCCTAGCACTGCTTACTTCACTCACTGCTTTATTCCCTCGGAACCCACCAGTTTTCCCCCAGCTCCCTCTGCCTCCTGAGGGAGCCTCTGTGCTTCTCCAGGGAAGAAGGGAATTAGCAATCGAATGATATTTTTTCTTTGTCTTTTAAATCTTTTTGAATTCTCATTTGGCCTTGCATTTTATAAGCAAATCTGATGGCCTGGTTTGGCAGGGTGTCACCTCTTCTCTTAGGAACTGGGAGAAACCACCTGTCTTTCCAGTGGCAGCGCTTTCCTGATCTGGTCCCCCCAGACCTGAGTACTAATAAAACCTTCATGTTAGAATGGAGCAATACCTTGAAATCTCATAGTAGAGACAAAAAGAAGAAACATATCATACCTGAAAGTAACTCGGAGATTTTTTAATCTACCAAATTCTCCATTTTATAGCACAAGAAGGAAAAAACCCCACAGATTTTGATATATGCTTCGCAACAAATAAACTCAATTGAATTTGGGAGTTGATGAGAAAAAAATGTATTTCTACCATTCCCATATGCTTGGTGAAAATAGCATTAGACTTGGAGAACATGTAGTCCTGGGTTTAACCCCAGAACAAACACATGACCGTGCATAACCCACCCTTATACCACCCTTGTGAGCCTCTGGTCAGAAAGCAGATGGTAGGCAAGAAAAGGTGCATTCTGCTTCTGATAAATATGCTTGGAAAGTATAAAGTACTAAACAAAGTAGAGAGGTTTATATTTTTGCTGGTATTTTAACTCTTTAAGTTAGACATCAGTATTGTATCCCATATAATATCCCTTTTTCTCTTTCTCTTTCTCTTTCTCTTTCTTTCTCTCCCTTCTTCTCCTCCTCCTCCCTCCCTCCCTCCCTCACCATTTTAAATATAAAGAATGAGGAAAGAAGAGAACAGAAAGTGAGAGACAGAGAGAGAGGCAGAGGGAGAGGGAGAGATTCTAACCATGAAAACACATTGCATTATGGCCAGAAGGCAGTTTGTCCCATGCAGATGGTTTGTAAAGAGGAGACCGTAAGCTTTCCCATGTTGCACGAGTTGCCAGTGTATTTGTGATGAAAACCTACTGGCATAGTTTCTCATGTTAAAGGCAGCTGACAGAATTCTGTCGCTCTCCATTGTCTCCTTTCCTCATTCTCTATTTTCAAAATGGTTTGGGGACACTTCGCGGGGGAAAGAGGTTGGCTGGAGCCAGTCACAGAAGCATTTTGCACTTGACTTGCACCTCACTGCTTTCCTCAGCTCTCCTTGCAGAGTGCTCTTCCTAGGTGCGTGATCAGGAATTCTGAGGGGGGATTGGAGATGTGCTGGAGAGGAGAAAAATTGCACACTGCTGTACCATCCAAGCCAGCTCGCATCAAGAAGAGCCGTATCATGGCCATGGCTTCAAGGGATTGTTCCATAAAGCAAAGAATAGGAAACGTGACTTAATGTCCCTGTGTTATAATCTAAAATAATTTACAAGGACACCCAAGAAATCTCATATTGAGGGTAATGGAAGATGCATTACTCAAAATCAAAACATTGTTTTTACTGTAATATTCGCACATGTGGAAACTTCCTGCCCAGTTGGCAGGCAGTCGTTCCTCGCCCTCCCTACCCACCCCCAACCCCTTTTAACCAGGGACCTACTTTCTGTTCCTATGGATTTGTCTCTCCTGGACATTCCATTTCAAGGGAAAATGTGTCCTCTTGTGTCTGGATTTTTAACGTAGCATAATGTTTTCAAGGCTTATAAATACTGTAGCATGTATCAGAATTTCCCCCCTTTTTAAGGCTAAATAATACTCTATTGTGTGGCTACAGCAATTTTGTGGATGCATTTCTGAGAGATGGGAATTTGCCGTGTTTGCCCTTTTGGGCTGTTACAAATAATGCTGCTATGAACATCTGTGTACAAATTCTTGAGCAGATACGTGGTTTCATTTCTCTCAGGCATATATTTAGGAGTAGAATTCCTGGGTCATTCTGACAATTTTTGAGAAACTGTCAGACTATTTTCCAAAGCAGATGCATCATTTCATATTCTCACCAATAATTTAGGGAGGTTCAAATTTCTTCACATTCTTGTAATACTGGTAATTATCTGTCTTTTTGGGTAATGATGTATCATTGTAATTGTATGTTAATGGTATCTCATTGTGATTTTGGTGTGCATTTCCCTAGTAACTAATGATGTTGAACAGCTTTTCATGTGCTTATTGGCTGATTGTATTTCTTCTTTGGAGAAACGTCTATTCAACTCCTTTGTCCATTTTTTAATTTGGTAATTTGTCTTTTTAGTTTTAATTTATAAGAGTCCTTTTTATATTCTGGATACTAGTGTCTTATCAGATAGATACTTTCAAAATATTTCACCAATTCAATGAGTTGTCTTCACTTTCTTGATACTATTCACTGGAGCAATTTAATTTTTTATAAAGTCCAATTTATCTAATTTTCTTTTGTTGCTTGTGCTTTGTATCATATCTTAAAAAAACAAAAACAAACAAACATACAAAACACTGCCTAGCCCAAGGACATGAACATTTACATGTATTTATTCTTCTGAGAGTTTTATATTAGTAGCTTTTAAATTTAGACCTTGGTTCTAGTTTTACATTTTTGTGTGTAGTACAAGGTAGAGTCTATATTCTTTTGCTTGTGGACATCCCATGGTCCCAGCACCATTTGCTGAAAAGACTGTTCTTTCCTCACGAAATTATCTTGGCACCCTTGTTGAAAATAGATTGACCATAAATATGAGAATTCATTGCTGGAGTCTCAATTCTATTGATCTATGTTTCTGTCCTTATACAAGCACCATAATATCTTTTTTCTTTAATTTTGTTAAAACCCTGCTCTTTTTTTCTTTGGCCTCATTGAGGTATAATCGACAAAATATAAAGTATTTAAAGTGTACAACATGATAATTTGATATATGTAGATATTGTAAAGGATTTCCCCCCATCAAGTTGATTAATACATCTATCGCCTCACATATTTACCTTATATATTTATTTATTTTGATGAGAAGATAACAATGTCTTGATTGCTTTGTCTTAAAATTTGAAATGGGGAATATGAGTCCTCCAATTTTGTCCTTTTTGTTATTCTGGATTTCTTCTTCTTCATGAGGGTCAGGCCATGAATTCTATGAAGAAATGAGCTGGGATTTTCATGAGGGTGTCTTTGAACCTATAGATCAATTTGGGAAGTTGGGCACCTAAACAGCATTCACTTTTCTAATTCATGAATATGAGATATCATTCCATTTATTTAGGCCTTTAATTTCTTCCAACAATATTTTGTAGTTTTCAGTCTATAAGTTTTGCATTTATTCTGTTAAATTAATTCCTAAGTATTTCATTATTTTCAATGCTATTGTAAGTGAAATTGTTTTCTTTATTTTCAAGTTGATCATTTCTAGAGTATAAGAAAATATAATTGATGTTTGTATATTGATCTTATACCTGGCATCCTTGCTGAACTCATATATTAGTTCTAATAGTTTTTTTTGTGTTTTTTTTAATGTGTGTGGATTCCTCACAATATACATACTTTAGAAATCCTATGATAAACTCATGTGTATCTTTTGATAAATTTAAAATAAATAGCCTCATTAGTCCAGCTTATTCAGAGAAACAAAATCAATAGCATAGCATAGATAGAAAGATAGATAGATAGATAGATAGATAGATAGATAGATAGATATAGATAGATAGAAAGATAAAGAGATTTATTTTAAGGAATTGACTCATGCAGTTGTGGGGCTGGCAAATCTGGAACCTGAAGGGCAGACCAAAAGGGTGGAAACTCGTGGATTTTATGCTAAAGTTTTAAGGCAGAATTTCTTCTTTGGGTAATATAGTTTTTGTTCTTAGGTCCTTAGACTGACGGAATGAGTTTCATCCATATTATCAAGGGTTATCTCTACTTAAAGTTAATTGATTATAAATATTAGCCATCTCTACAAAATATCTCACAGCAATACCTAGATTAATGGCTGGTTGAATAACTGAGTACTATAGCCTAGTCAAGTTGACATTTAAGACTAACTAATACCCAAGCATTTCTTCTTCTTGTGCATTTTTATACATATTACATATTTCCTGCATTTTCAGTGAAATTTAAAATACTTCAGAACCAGACTTGAAATAAACTAAAAATTCTTGATATTTTAAGAAAAGTCCAGAAGTTTAAATATTATTTTTCTCTAGGTAGCATAGATGGATTAGACAGATAATCTCAAAATTGTGCTTTGGGTATTAAAATTGTTTTTCACTGTTGTGTGGGCACTAAGCAAAGAATTTTACTTACATCTCAGAATGATAAGGAGGGAGCCTTACCCAGTCTTTTGTACCTTCCCATGGTCCTCTCCATATCAAATTCAGTTGCTTTTTTTCTGGATTAAATAAAACTGCCTGGATTCAAGGAAACCCAGGTAGATGTGGTCATTCATTCACAGAGTGGCAGTGGGGAGACATCCCTGTCTATATTTCCTCTATCTTGTCCTTTTAGAGCGAATCTTGCCAATTTCTTGTCAATGTTCTGGGAATAGTTGGATGTTCATTAAACAGTAGGTGACAGGTGAGTGGGTGAAGAAAGTGCTCCATTCTGACCTCCATAGCTGGCCATTACCTCACCCCCTGCCGGGTCAGCATTCCCAGGAGGGATATGATGGGTAGTTCCCCCAAAAAGGAGCAGTCAGAGAATAGCTATAAAATGTTTATAGAATGCCTATAAAATGCCCCCTGAGGCTCAGTGAAAAGGCTGCTTTACAGTTAAAGCCTAGATTCCAGACTGCGGGCCGACCCCCTGCCCTGCAAGAGCCCACCTTCACACTCAGTAAACCAACTCAACCCAGCCACTTGCTTCCACCTTCCTTTTTGCCCTCTTTTATAAGAAACCTATAAATTGCAGGGGGTAGGGGATATACATCACATTGACTTTGAATTTCTTGACTTACTTAAGTTGTTGGGCCAGGTCTGCATGTATGTGGCTGGTCCGGAAGGCATAATAGGATCTGGTTGGGCTGAACTGCTGTGGTCATTCTGAAGCTATAATGGGTGGGCCAGTTCCTATATCCTGACAAGGTGGTTTTGGTTTATGTGCTTAATAGACACCCCTGCCCCACCAATTCACAAACATTCAAAAACAAGTATTAAGTCAACTAAGAAATCCTGAAAATATGAGTGAAAAGATACGGCCTTTTCAAGTTCTAGGCCAGGTAAATGTGGTATAAATTAATTTTATACTCAATACATTTTACTGAGATGTTTTGCATAACAAATGAATACTTTTGAGCGATATTTCAACTATAGTGTGATGAGGTCAGATGAACCAGTCTTTCTTCACAGTAAATTTACTGCTTCAGTAACTAGAACATTCATGCCTATTTGGTCCCCCACTCTTGAATAATACTGAAAATTTTCTTGCTTTTGTGACTTGGAATTATCATTTTTATTCTCCCAATACCCATGTTGTAAAATTACATAGGTTTTGCATTTTTAATTATATTCTGGCCTGACTCTCTTTTAATATTGTATTTTGGTGAATATAAATTGGTAAGACCATAAGAGATAAGAATACCAACCTCAGCAGATTTACTAGATTTTAATATCTCATCATGGCTTTCATGTACTTTGGGGAAAGCCTTTGGGAGATTTTTCCATCAAAATTTAGAATTCTGTATTAACCTCATTGGAATCAAGATAATAAGTATATGAAATGTGATATTAGGTTATTGTTTCCTGCAGTTCATTCAAAAAATGCTTTACTATTTCATAGAATCTCACATCAAGACTAGATTTCAAAAAACATATTCTATATCATGAAATGCAATTTCTATGTAATCCTCTTATTGAAATCATCAAATAATCCCTTTTCCAAAAATGTTTATAGGGTTTATTTAAATAGAATAATTTTTTAATCAAAAGCATACATGTGCATTACAGAAAGTTCAAGCAATATAACAATTACATAGAAGAAAGTTAGATGACCAGTATTTTATATATCTCTGTACTCTAATATATATTTTTAGGCAATATTATTTTTCTAGAGATGCTGCTTTGTAGACCTTTTTTTCAACTTTATATTTGTGGTTATTTCCATAAAAAGATGTAGCTATCAATCATAATTATAATGCCTGCATTATGTTCTCACCTATGGATCTATTATAATTTATTCAATTAACAATTGATATTTATAACTTTCATTATTTTAAATAGCATCATGAAGAACACCTGTGCACATGCCTTTATGCAGACATATACAGTTATCTATTATGGCATACATTTCTAATATTAGAAATATTGGGGCAAAATGTGTTCATATTTTAAACTTAGATAACAAATATTTTTCACAAAATGCGTTTTCAAATAGGCTACATCTGTTTGTATTCCAATCAGTGAATCAAATACAACTCGCGTTACCTCCCAAATTGGCTAACACTGAAACTAACAAACATTTCATAGTTTTTAATTTTTTTTAATTTTATTATTTTTTTTATTGGGGAATTGGGGGGATGGGACCAGTGCTGGGGAATTGGGGGAAGGGGAACAGACAAGTTGCTGTCGTTTTGTTCTTCAATCTAGTTGTGGAGGATGTTGCTTCACTGGCCCAAGTTGGCACCATCATTGCGCTCTTCTCTGGCGAAGCAGATCAGTCGCCGGCTTCTGAACGGCCGCTCACTGCGGCTGCTGGCCGCTCACGCTGGCTGCTGGCTACATACAGTAGCCCATAGCAACGACTGCCACAGGGACTGCAGCCTACGCCGTCGCCGGCGACTCATGGCAGTCCAGCTCCAGGTTAAGCTGTTGTTCAGCATCTTAGCTGTGGAGGGCAGTGTCACTGGCCCTCATATGTGGGATCCGAACCGGGGCCCTCTGGCATCCCAAGCGAGTTCTTAACCATCGCGCCACTCGGCCAGCCCTCATAGTTTTTAATTTTTATAGGCAGAAGAAATATATATGGCTATTTCCTTGGATTTTTTTGAGTTTTAAAGAAGTTATTTTATGTGCAGTTCATGTTTATTTCTTTTTGTGAATTATCTGTATCTTCTGGCTATCTTCTAATGAATATATTTGCCATTTTTTCCACCTACTCTTTTTTTTTTAACCAGTTTTTTTAGGTTTTCTTGGACTTTTAATTTTAAATTAACATTTATCTTAAATGAATTTTAAGGTAATATTTATCGTAAATGATTGATAAAAAAATTATCAATCTTTGTCTCCATATTTTCTGGGGTTCATCTATAACCTAGGGCTTCCCAAAGCTATTTTTCTAGGAGAAGCAAGTTGTTTTTAGGTGTTTTACACGTTAGATAAGAATTGGCTCAGACATTAAATTGTAAATTTTTCTCTGATTTCATAGTTTAGGAAAGGTGTATGAGTAATACACTTCCTTTTTTCCTACATGATAATGTATTTCTGTCCCTTTCAGTGAAAAAAAAAAAATGAATGGCATCCAAATCCTTGTTTTACATCATTTCCTCCCATCAAACTCTACACATGTTGGCTCATTTTCTCTGGCATCTCATGTTGTTAAAGGGCTGTGATCACCCTTATTTTCTGTTCTTTGTAGATGATCCAGTGAATCTGTCAGTGCTTATAGCGTTCTTTCTTTAAACTTATTGATGGATAACTGTGTGAGATATCACTTTTAATTGATTGCCTTTTTATTAATTTTTCCTGACCCAAAATAAGATATGTGTGAAAATACATATGTACCTTCAATGTAGGAAAAAGTTTTTTATTGAATTTCTGAATATATTATTTTCAGATATGCCAATCAATATTCTAGCTCTTTGTTTATTGCCTGTTTTTTATACCTACTGTATCAGTGAATGTTCTCAAGAAAAACATGATTCGTAGGATCTAGCTATCTATTGGGTTGTCGGAAAAGTCATGATGTATTTTTTTTCTATGTTTTTCATTGCAAAAATGTGTCATGACTTTTCTGACAACCCAATATCGTCCATCCATCTATCTATCTATCTATCTATCTATCTATCTATCTATCTATCTATGTATCATCTATCTCTGTCTATCATCAATCAATCATCTACCTACCTATCTACCTACCTATCAAAGGGATTTACTTAAATGAATTGGCTTACAGGATTGAGGAGGACTGGCTAGTCACAAATCCACAGGGCAGACCAGCACATTGAAAAGTCTCTGGTAGGATTGACGCGTCGGTCCTGAGGTGGAATTTTTCTTCAGGGAAACTTCAGTTTGCTCCAAAGGCCATGAACTGACCAGACAAGGCCCACCACATTATGGAGGAGGATCATCCCCTTTACTCAAAGACAACTGATTGTAGATGCTAACCATCTACACAAGGCCTTCACAGCAGCACCTAGCAAGGGGTTTCATCAAATAACTGGCTATTAGAGCCTAGCCAAGTTGACTCATAAAACTAACATCACACCTACCACACCTACCATTCTTGGACTTTGCACCTTTACTTTTTCTCTATTCCTATAGCTATGCGTGTTATTTCTTAAGTCTGAATTCTATCACTGATCAGATATTTGTATTAGATATTGATTATGTCATTGCATTTCTTCTCTTTAATTCATTTACTTTGCTCTGACAGCTCCTTTTAATCTTATTTTAGTGTCTAATTAACTTATTTGACAAATACAAGTTGTCAATTAAATTTTAATCTATTATCTGGCATAAATAGTATTTTTCACCAAAGGGGGTTCTAAATATATCCTTTACTTCTCATGTTTCTTTCTGATTTTCTTGCTGGATAATTTTTGTCTTGGAGTATATTAGTTTTTCCTCTTGTCATTTATTTATAAATTGGAATGATTCTGTCCAAAACTTCTAGCAATCCAAAATAACAGGACTAAAACCTCCTTAATTCTTATGACTTTTACTATAAGTTTTGATTGAGTAGTATTCTTTAACTTGAATTTGAAATTGTTTTCTCTAATTTTTCAGTCACTCAGCTTCCTGTGGGACTTAAGATGGGGGCTTGGAACCAGTTGTAGAAACATTTTGAGACAGTTTCTGCTATATGTGTTGCCTCCCCAACAGTGGAAAACTCTGCACTAAGGATGAGCTCAGATAAAGCTTTTATTGGAGTTTCTAGAGAGTACATTTTAGGTTTGGGCCTATATTGCTACTTTGGAATAAGCCAGCCGCTGTGGCAGGATTTCTGTTGGTGAAGTTATAGTGTTTATGGCTGTTTGGTGAAAGGCATAAAATTTCCTCTGGATAGGTTAACTTCAAAATTAAAGAGATTTCTAAAGAACGAATTTGTTTCTTGGCCCCGAATCTTCATCCTGGACATTGTTCTTCTAGAAGCTGAGTGCAGATCAGGAAAATTTCCCTTATAATCCTATTACCTCTTCTGTACACTTAACACCATGTCTGTAACTCACTGATAACATAGACCTTAAGAAAGTCAATGCTCAGTTCTCTAAACACCTGCCATGTCTCTAACTGCACGCATCTCTTATATGGATTCTTAGAATGAATCTACAAAAAGGACTGTACTTAAATTCAACATACTATACACAGATCTCCAATAGCGAAGCTGTCTGTTAATCCTGGGCACACCCCTTCAATTTGGTGCATCCCTTCCACTTCCCAAGGTAACGCTACATTGCCTTCTTTAAGTTTAGTTCTTTTGGTTGATTTGGTGTATTTTAAGGAATTTTCTGAAAATGTGCATTGCACTGAACATTTCTTAATTTTTTTCTAAAAGCATTTCACTTTTTGAATAAACTCTAAGCTGGATATGTGGTATGAAGTTAATCTGAAAGTGTATAAGGTAGAACAAGTATTCTTATATATTAATTCTCACTTTTCTAAGGGGATTTTTAAAGCCCCATACAATAAAATAATTAAATTTAGAAAAATGTATTCAGTATTTCATTGAAGGTACAAAGGTTTTTGGAAACATATATAGTTTAACTGATTTTATAGAAAGAGCAATTTCGAAATTAGAGAAACTAACAATTACTGTTTCTTGGTGATATTTCTATGTGAACAACTGTACATGTATCTAATCTTAATGACAATTTTTTGTGCATAGTTATTTTAAACTTCAATTTGAAAATAAGAGTTTTCATACTTCTAGTAAATTGAGAAGAATGGATTATCCAAAAATGAATAACTAAAGTGTTTGCCCCAAACCTTCTGTCCAGACGAAGCAGAAAAAGTGGGGAGGGGGGACTGAAAATATAATTGATCAAAATCTGTGGTATACAGTGAAACCGGTGTTTAGAGAGAAATTTAAATACATATATAAGAAAATAAGAAACACCTAAGTTTAGTAACCAAAGCTTCTACCTTAGGAGTTAGTGACAGAAGAGCAATGAAAGCCTAAAGAAAGTGTAAGTAAGAATATAATTTAAAAATAGAGCACAAATCATTTAAACTGAAAATAGAAAGGAATATAGACAATCAACAAAAGCAAAAGATGATTCTTTGAAACAGTCAATGAAATTGACAAATCATAGCTAAATACAAAACAATACTTGAAGGTAGTGTGGAAAAAGGTGAACTAGTTTCTTCAATTTACAAGGAGTTTCTGTGAATCAGGAAAAAGATGCAAAATCACAATAAAATGGCTCAAAATGTGACAAACTTACAGAAAAAGAAAAAAAGAAACAAATGGTTAATAAACACAGTTGACTTTTGAACAAACACAGGGGTTGAGGGTTCCAACTCCTGTTCAGATGAAAATCTGCGTATACAATTTACTTCTCCCAAACTTAGCATTTCTTCAGTGTCTGGGGGGGACAGGTTCCAGGACCCCTTGGGGATACCAAAACCCAGGTGTCCCCAAATCCCCTATATATAATATAACGGCAAAGGTCAACACATGCAGTTGGCCCTCCGCATCTGCAGACTCCAAACCATGGATGGAAAACAGTACAGGTATTTATCGAAAAAGATTCTTGTCTAAATGGGCCCACGCAGTTCAAACCCATGTGTTCAAGGGTCAACTGTATATATGATGATCAATCTCAAACCTAATTAAAAGTAAGGAAATCAAACTAAGTATTCGTCTACCACTCTGACAAAGAGTGAGGCAGGTGGTCGTACTTGTACTCAGGATCGATAAGAATTAGGGAGGACAGATGCCTCTTCTGTAGTTTTGCTAAAAGTGCAAATTCATTGAGCACTTTTAGAGAGCATTTTGTCTAAAATGTATGTGTACGAATAAGGAAACACAAGAAAAGGCTTTGCTCTTTCCATAAATAGTCCGAAAAGATAAATAAAAACAAGTTACAGAAAAATTTTCAATTTCAATATGTTAAAATGTGAATACATTTACAATTTGATAAAGAAATCTCATTTATAGAATTTATTCAATAAAGATAAAAGTGCATAAATACACAAAGATACACATACACACACACACACACACACACACACACACGGTGCCAAAACAATGTATACACATTTTAAGAAAGGAAAAAATTATTAAAATTGTAATAATATATACTGATAACAAAAGATGAATTCAAGTTACGTTTGACTTCTTCAATTACAAGAAATACTCAAAGTAGTTACTATTAGCATAATTTTAGTAGTTTTTTTCCTTTCTTAAAATGTGTATACATTTTTTTGGTACCGTGTGTGTGTGTGTGTGTGTGTGTGTGTTCATTGTTAATTGAACATGGCCATAATAATAATGTTCATCAAATGTAAAACTGATAAGTTATAATATAATCATCTAAGGAATGCTGCACCACATTTAAAAAGTGAAGTAGACTTTCTGGAGTTCGGTTGTACAACAATGTGAATATAAGTAACAATAAACTATACACACAAAATGATTAAGATGGTACATTTTGGGTGTTTTACCATAATTTTAAAAAGTAGATTTATTTACATTTATATGGCAAAGAATTTAAAATATGGTTAAGTAAATATTAAATGGAAAAGTAAGTGTAATGGTAGTGTTACACTGATTAATCTTTGGATAGAGAATGTGAGGGTTGTGAGTGTAAGAGTGTATGAGAGTAGCAATTAAATCACTTACGGGAATGAGAAGATGAGCTTTTTGGTTGAGAGATTTTATATCCTTTTCACTATTTTATTTTAAAAATAGGAGCATGCATTACATTTCAAATGAAATAAAATAAAAAAGTAAAAAGAATAAAAGAACATAAAGTTGACAGTATTCAATGAATTATGGCCTATCATGTATTATAAATATTATCTATGACAGAGAGACATTTATGAAACATATTTTAACTATATTATTCTAAAATTAACTCATGCCATTATAAATATTTTTGTATAGGTTAATTTTAATTCATTAAGTAATAATACTAAAAATGCACTTAAGTATTTCTTAGGCCTCTGCCACCATATGGAAAAGGAATTTTTTTGGTTGCTTTTGCCTTTGTTCTGATCTAGCTTCCTCCAGGATATGTTGGATGATTTCCAGCCATCGTACTTAAAATAAATATCTATAATTTTTATTGATAGCAGCTATCTTGAAAATGTCAAATCTATAATATGTGTGCAAAATATTCTAACAGGTGCAATAGTGACAGCTTAAGGTCAGAATGAAACAGACAAAAAAAATTAATGAGACCCTCGGCTTTGAGAATATTTATGAAATTCTTGTTATTTTACCAGTTCAAATGAAGGTCAAGAAAAGTATTTGTGTAGGGGTAAGGGACACAAGAAAAAAATGACTTGCTCTTTAAGTATTCTGAAAAGAAAATAAAAAATAGTTACAAATAATTGTCTACTGAATAGTGCCTAAAGGAAACAATGTGTCTTACTTTTTAAAGTAAAAGTTTCACAGCACAGGCAAATTAAGAGGGTCAGGACCAAAAAATGGTTCTCTTTGCTGCAAAAGGAATTTCATGCAATTAATATTCACCTTGGTGCATTCACACTGAGCCCTCAGTTGAGACTGCTCCGGGCTTTGTAAGAACAAAGGGGTAATACTGCCTACCCACTGAGAGTACACTTGTTTCACTGAATCAGATTTACCTTAACCTAGTGAATTTGTCAAAATTCATTCAGATGCAAATAACAGAAAACCCATATGCCTTCATCTGTCTGGGGACAATCTCAATTCCTCATTGGGGCCTACGCTAAGTAAGCAAATGAAGATAACAACATATTCACCTTGATAGGAAACTTTCTTGTTCGCTGAAGTGTCCACTAGAGTAAAATTCACACCCCATAGAAATAAAACTGACAGGTACCACTTCATTGTGTGATGTAGTTGCTTGCATTTAAGTAACACTGAAATGTGAATGTGACAGGTTTTAGCTATATATTTACAAAAGATTGGTGAGTCACATTTTGCTTGGAGATCCCAAATCATTTCAGCCTGGCACTTTTGAAGATGAAACCTAAATTATTAGTTACTGTCCTTGAGGCCAGATTTTATATTCTCAAAAGCGTTTTCTTCCTACATTTGACAGCATTCAACATACATTCTTGATAAGCACTCGCAGCAAATTGGTAATAGAGGTAATGTCCTCAATGTGATAAAGTACATCTGAAAAACCAGCCGTGACATTATCAGAAGGGCGAGATGATGGGTGCTTCCTCCTAACACCAAGAATGTACATTCTTGCCATTATATTAAACATACTCAATGTCATACACAGGTCAATTAAAAAAGGAATAAAATAAGGACGTAAGATGGGAAGAAAAATTAGCGCCTTCCTTATACACAGAACACACAAGTATAAGAAAATTCTAAGAAATCTGCTGCCACCACCCCCTGAGCCCCCCAAAATACTAGGAGAAATAAGTAAATTTGACAAGGTCACTGGATAAAAGGTAATTAAATAAAAATCAATCTTATTTCTGTATTATAGAAAATAAATAAAAAATAGAATTTTTAAAATACTATTTTAAAGTACATCCAAACATGTGAAATAGTTAGCAAATATGTGTAAAATCTATACAATAAAAATACAAAAATTATAAGAGAAAGTAAAGATGACAAGTTAATACCAATTACATTGACTGGAAGATTCCATATTGTTATTATTAACTTAATTCTTTCCAAATTGAGTAGAGATTCAAAGTTATCCCAATAAAAATCCGCAAAGAAATTTTCAAGTTTATTGAAAAATAAATGTGTCTGCACAGTACCTATAATAGTCCAAATACTCATAAAATACAAAAACAGTGTTGGATGAATTAAATATATTTCAATAACTACTATAAAGTTTTGGTAATGAAGAGAGTTTACTTTTGGCATAAAAGTAGACAAATAGATCAATAAAATAGAGTTTATAAATGCGCACTTACATGATCAGTTTTTAACCTAGGTACTGTCAATTCAGTGGAGAAAGAAAATTTTTATTTTGTTTTGTTTTTTTGTTTTTTTTATATCGTTCTTGAAAAACTGAAAAAAGGAGTGGAAAAAACCCCACAAAACTCCTCTTCATACCATATGTAACCACTAATTGGAGAAGGATTATGTGAAGTTTAAGAATAGTTAGAGATAGATGGTGATACAAACCAGAATTGTTTTGCCAGTGGTGATGAGATTGACAATGGGGAAAAGAAATGTTTTAAATCTTAAATAGTAGATTGGATATATGGGTATACAAATTTTCAAAATTCATCAAAATGCACATTTAGTGTCTCTGCTCTTCACTCTAGGTAAATTTCACTGCAATTAAAAACTCAACTACAAAAGAAAGTGGTAACTGCATATTTTTACTTTCATGATACCCACAAAGAATACTTGATATATCCAAAATAAGTGAAAAATACCCATTGCAATTAAAACCTGCTTTGGTTTAATGGAAATATAAGCCTCCTTTAAATTTAGCCAAGAGTGGGTGTGTGAGTGGGGGGGAACACTTAAAAAACCTCTTTAAGTAGTGAAAAATTGGCCAATACAATCAAATATTCAAAACAAAAACTATTGTCATGTCTTTGGAATACAGCTATGTCTATATGACACTGAACATACAAATGGAAATTGAAAAATTCAAACATACAGATGTTTTCTTTCAGACCAACAAATATTCTGCTGTTTTCAACTCTAAAGATGCAAGTCTTTATATAAACTTAATTTAAGTTGGAATGACTCTACCTCCAAATGACAAAGATGAAAGAATAGAAGGTGATGCTACAGATAAAGTTACGATTAAATATTGATAAAGCATTGATTTGGGAAAATACTGTGTATTCCTCAAGTGCAAGAATCCAAAAAATTTTTGTGAGGATTCAAATTGAAATGGATCAAGTTTGTAGTTGCAGCTCTATTTACTTTTCCCAATTATGTTTAGTATTTTATACATTACCGTAAAGCTCATGAGCTTATATTTCCAAAAAGTAGTTTTACTTCAAAACAACAAATGCTAAAAGATTTATAAAATATTACCAAGTAGCTATTAGACCGTAATTTTCATATTTATTTTCTGTTGAATTATGAGGCTTAACTGACCGTATGTTTTTGACTCAAGTGAAAAGCTATGACGCCATGCTCACTACATGTATCATTCTAAATAGTGTCACTACACAGATTTGAGGGCTGAAAAATGGAAATAGTGCTATATAAGTTGGTTTTAGGGCGGTGTTTATATTTTTACCTATTATTTTTTCTTATTTCACATCTATCATTTTCTGCTTTGCTAACAAGTGTTTTTGCACAGGTCATGTAGATTCAGATATGTAGAGACTTAGCATGCAGCTCCTAGCTGTTGGTTGGTTGGATCTTTTCTATTTACTATCAGATATAAGCCAGAATATTTCATTGTTCTATAAAATTTTATGCATATTGAGGATCTTTTTGATATTCAGAATAAATATATATGGATGAAACAGCCTTCTTTGTAGACCACAGTTAGTGTTATTTTTCGTTAGGGTTTTAAAGTAACTCGTGGACACTGAGCAGAAAGGCAGATTAGTATTGTGTGTGTGAAGATAGGCTCAAAGGCCAGTCTGCTTGGGCGCAAATGCTTACTCGGCCACTTTTGGAAAGAACCTACGTAAGCTCTCCTGGAATCAGTTTTCTCATCTTTAAATTAGCTTAAATTTTACATATTTCATAGTGTAGTTTTGCAAATTAAATGTGTTAGCACATTTAAAATGCTTGAAAGAAGGGTAAAATATGTGACATATCACTTTTATTAAAAATAAATAACATCATCAGGCATCTTAAAATTATATAGGTTAAAACAGTTGCGGTGGGGAGATAGATCCATGCAAGGAAGCTGATTTTCTAAAAAAACTTTAGATTACTGTTGTTGACGAGGATCTAGGAGCAACTGAGTCTGGCCGCATATTTCTATTAAAGGGATTCCTCGGGGATCATTGGAAGCAATCTGGCATTATTAGGTGAGCTGATATTTTTCTTTCCAGCTGTTTGGCCTCACTTCTAGGTGGAATTAAATAAGCCTGTAAACCAGTCTGAATGCTCAATAAAATAGTGAAATACAAGTCAAAGTGTTAATTTTTGTTTTAGAATTTCATAGCTATAAATCAATTGATCTCTTCTTTTTTAAAAGCCATTTTAAAGATAGTCTTAAGGCAAACCACATATTGAAATATAAAATCCTCATCTTCATGTTCTTAACTTAAAAGAAGAGTGGAACCTGCCTCATTACACTTTTAAATGCCTGAGAGGTTTTTCTTCCTCTTCTTGAAGATAGAGGGAAATTGGTTCTGTTGGTTCAAAGGCTACTGTGAGTTAGAGATGCAGTTGATCACAGGGTTGGATATTGACATTAGAGGTGCTCGATATATTAGGGTATTATGTTCAATATTTATGTTGTCCTTTTCCTTCTATTGGCATATGACCGATTTTGGTTATGAGGTTTTGTGTGTGTGTGTGTGTGTGTGTGTGTGTGTGTGTGTGTGTGCGTGTGTGCGCGCGCGCACGCGTAATGGATGTGATCATCTGACTGAGTAATAACACAATTGTGGAAACCACTTGATTGTTCTGAAAAATTACTTTGGCAAGGAAAGTAGAAGCGTACATGATGACACCGTTTCTTCCAAATGCACTTTTTTCTTTCTTATCCTGAAGCCTGTGTTGGATGTGTCATGGGCGTGTTCCTGGCTGGCACAGTGGGCACCATCGATGACCTTTTCACTTGTAAGGTTACGGGGCTTTATTTTACAGTGTACCTGAGTTCCATGTTATTCCAAACCACAGTTTTCCAAAATAAATCTCTTTACTGATATGTTCCCATACTGATAAGTATATGCACACAGAATTGATCATTGATCAGGGCAATTAAATAAATTTGACTAAACCTCAATGTGAATAAACCATCTCTTGGAATTGCTTTAACAGTTGAGCAATTGTGCTCCCCCTGTGTGGTCTAGAGGGCATAGGTATAACTTTGTAAGAGCAGCTGTGAAAACATCCTGCCTTCCTTATGTTCAGATGCCTATCTGGGACCATGGAATAATGGAGGAAATAAAAATTGTAAATTGTAATAGAGGTAGAAAATATACACTAGTCATATTTCTCCTTAATCCTAATAAGAAAACCCAGACTATACACTTTATTTTTTCCAAAATTGTATTTAATATATCACCTTTTTAAAAAACCATATACTCTGTGTATCATGTTTCAGTACCCAAATGTACTCTTTTGTGGTTTAATACACAAGTGATACAATGCTGTAACTTCAGAAAGTGAGGAGATAATTCTACTACATAAGAACACTCAATTATGGGGTACTTTTCTAGATTTGGACTGTAATAGAAAGCATTGTGGAGGTGTTCTGAGATTTTATTTTAATCAAATATTCCCTCTTTATGGAATCCCCTCACTCTTTATGCTAAACAAATACATTTGATTTATATTAGAAATGTGGTGAAAATTAGTCAAGTTCACTTAACAGTGTGTTCAGGTAGATTTTGGGGGGATAGGAAAAAAATTCAAATTCCCATATATACTTGTAATAAAAGTTTTATTTCTTTTCATTTGGATTAAAGAGTTGAGAGAATGACAATTTCTGCTTCATCAGTTTGTATTTAGGAGAAGAAATAGCTGGCAGGCAGGTGGAGACGAGACATCAGGGGTCACTTCCTGAATTATATAAACGTCTAACCACCATGCTGTACACCTGAAAGTGGTATAAAATAATACTGGATGTCAAAAAAACATAAAAGTTAAAAAGTAATAATAAAACTGATTAAAAAATAAAAAAAAAGTAGTCAGCAGCGCTGTTTACTTTTTGGACAAGTGCTCTATATTTGTGGAATACAAATTAATGTTTTTCAGAAATATTTTGCCAGGCCCATATTTTAAGAAATACTAATTTAGATCCTCTTCTACATATTTTGTTTGCTGAAACATTTAAACTTAAATATACATTTACTAAAGAAGTAAAAGGTAAAACAAAATAATCTTAATGCAAACATTTATGTATGAGTCTAAATCTGAATGAATGCAGACTTTTTTCTCTAGCAGAAAAACATCAAACATGTGACTTAGGGTTTTGAGCTTTCTTGAACTAACAAGTTTTATCTTCATAATTCACAAATCTCTTGTAATTCACATGTTTTAACTGATAAATTAGGTACCGTTTTGGAAATTATAAGAATAGTATCATGTATTGAAAAAGTGCATTGTAAAATGGAGTCATGTCCTTGAGAATAAATACATTATAATACTAGACAAAGTGTTTAGGCAGATTCTTGGGTGCTGGCATAAAGGGTTCACTTGGTTCTGAAAGTCAAAACTTGGCCAGGTAATGCAGGAACAAGAAGGGAGAGGAGCTGTCCAGTGTATAATCCCTGGTGGAAGGTGGTTGTGTCAGGAAGATGCACTAAAACAAACAAACCACAAAAACGCTTCTGATGATGGGGGGATGGAGTTCAGAAGAAAAATGAAATTTCCGTGGTTAATAGAAACACAAAGAGATAAAAAATAGGTAATCTGGGGTCGGCCGAGTGGCATGTTGGTTAGGATTTGGCTTGGGATGCCAGCTCTGAGCAGCAGGGCCCCAGTTCGGATCCCACATTAGGGCCAGTGATGCTGTGCCCTCTACAGCTAAGATGGTGAACAACAGCTTAACCTGGAGCTGGGCTGCCGTGAGTCATCGGCGATAACCTAGGCTGCAGTGGGGCTGGTCGGCAGCGGGCATGAGCTGCCGTGAGCCTCCGTGAGCTGGCGTGAGCGGCCATCCAATGGCTGGTGAGCTACTGCCTCTCCCGGAAAAAGCACAATGATAATACCAACATGGGCCACTGAAGCAATGTCCTCCACAACTAGACTGAACAAAAAGAACAGCAACTTGTCTGTTTCCCTTCCCTGATTCTCCAATGCTGTTTCCCTCCCCTAATAAAATCTCAAAAAAAAAATAGGTAATCTGTTCATTAGACACATGGCCTCCACACCATGAGAGTTAAGATAAAATGAATGCTTAGGTTTTAAAAATCTCCTGCCTCGTTTAGATTTCTCCTGCACCTTACTGTTAGCAAACAACATACTGGTGGCTGAAAATAATTAGATTTGCTTCCTACTTCCACCAAGGGAATATGAACTTGAGCCAATTATATTATAACCTCTGATGAATACACCTAAGTTACTTGATTGTAAGACATTACATGCATACGAGCAACTGCTTGAGCAACATTGACCAAAGTGTCCATTTGTATACTTTTTTTGGCACCCCCAGTGTACATTGCTCAAGCAGTAGTTCGCCATAATCAGAAGTGTCTGGATGCTGATGGTAATCACTTTGAGCACCTCTTGTAATTGCAGAAGTCAAACGTGACTTGTATTCATCTTTTGTTTTCAGTATATATGGAGTGTTACAATTTTAATAGTTTTTACTTTTCTTGAAAGGCATATACATTTTTTGGCACCGTGTGTGTGTGTGTGTGTGTGTGTGTGTGTGTGTGTGTGTGTATGATTCTAAAATTTAAAAAAATAGGATATGAGGAATAGAAGATACAATTGAACTCTTCATGCTAAATGAATACATTTGATTTATATTAGGTAATACAGAAAATAATGGTGTATGTACTTTCTTAGAAAAGTCTTAGAGGTATGTCTTTTATGATAGAATATATTATATATCACAATTTTATCACATTAGAAAAACAGGGTTGTTTTTCTAATTACACATTATATATACACATTTTCTATATATACACATTTTCTATATATACACATTTTCTAGTTACACATTATAATGTAACATTTTTGGGGAAAAAGGACTATGATTTCTCCTTTGTATTCCTGTTATGTTGGCCAGACTTTTAATGTTTAATATGTATCAGATCAAATTAAATATATCCCCAATAGTTTATTGTAATTTTTCATGTCTTACCTGTTCAGGAGTGGTGATTCTTGGCACTCATATATTGAGAAAAATGATAAATGCTTATTTATTCTTGGGCTCCTTAAGAATTTTATAAAGGTAGTATTAGCAAAGGTAGTATTAGTAACAGAGAAAAGTAATGAGAAAGAATGAGGGAAAGGACATTGCATTCAGATTTAGGATTCCTTTTATTTGTATTTGCTCAACTGTGGAGAACCTGTTACAAACCAATCCTGAACTACAGAGAGCTTTGGATACAAATCTGATTGAGTAGGTCTCCCTATGAGCTTTTTTAAGAGTCGCTGTTATCAAGTAGCCTCAGAGCTTTCACATCACTATTGAAAGAGCTGCTGTTTTCTTGCAGTCATGAATTCTGACAGTGCACATTTCCCTTGAATGATTTTGTTATGGCTATGCCTTTTTAAATTTGTTCTAGACATATTTACACTTACACACACACACACACACACACACACACACACACACATATTCAGCTAATGCTTTGAACATAAAGTTTTTAAAAGTACCACTTATTGAATTTGTTGAAGGTTTAAAAATAGGAAAAATGATGGAAAAAGTCAAGATATACAAACATGTTTCATTGTGTTTACCAAATCCTTAAAACCAGCACCCTTTCTATAGCTATTAAACTGAAAAAAGAATATATCAGAAGTTTTATAAAGAAATAATTATAAATATATACTTGCTACATCATGGCACCAAATCACTGTCTATACTCATATTTTTCTTCTGACTTTAAAATAGTTGCCGGTATATTTCTTGACACAATAGTGAAACACTCACCCACACCCACACATGCAAGTGTACACACATAAGAATAAAAAATTAGGATTTAAAATTTACACCTGCTCAGATAAATCTTTAGTATGCATAATTTCACATGGGTCTTTGAAATGTCATGACAGTGATAAACTGTGAACACCTGGCATGTTATCACTGATAATGACAGAGGGCTATATAAATTTGATATACATTCCTTCTCTAAAGGAAAAGTGATTAGACTTTGTGGAAACCACAATCCAAAGGGTGTATAGTTGGCCTTTGTAGAGAGGCCTTGGGATGATTTTACTACTGAAATAAAGGTTTGATAAAAATACTAAATGTATTTTCAAAATACTTCTTTAAATCAAAGGTTCTGAAAGAAATCTTATTTTAATAATATGAAAACATTAGAAAAAATAAAGATATACTTCAGATGAGTAATAATTCCACGAACCATTCTAGTTAATTTTTAATTAAATGAATTATTTGGACCTCCAACAACAGCATTTGAATAAAATATAGATAGTTATCTATATCCATCTCTGTAACATTAAATGAAAAATTATGTCAACATTTTTATGATAGTCTGAAAAGTGATCAGTTATTTGAGTTAATATTTCTTCCAATTCATAACATCTTTGTTTAAGGAGTTGTGTTTTCCTTACTGTCTGGAAAAAATATTATCATGCATTAAGTGTTTAGACATCGTTACTTTTTACAGCCTCTTTTAAGAGCCTCTTCCTCATTAGTACTGCTCTGGGAAACTGCTAGATCCATACACACAAAAAATAAAACCGGAAAACCTCGAGACTCTCATAGATTCATAACACATTAGGGCTGTGATGTGTTTTTATATACCAGCTTGTCTCGGCCTGAATTGTACTGAACAGAAGCTGAGGACAGGGAAGGTGCTAGCCTTCAGCAGACTCTTGTTTCTTCCTTGAGTTTCCCGGTGACTTCTTCCTCAGAGGAGATTTAAGGCTGCTTCCGTTAGGTAGTCACTCACGCAACAGCTAAAGACAGCCATGCTCGTGACCACTCGACTGGGGTAGAATCAGTTCTGAGGTGATGGAAATGCGTATCTAAACCAATCAAATCCATTATCATGCTAACTGAAGGTGAGCATCAAATCTAGACAGAACTCAGTGAAGCAGTTTTAGTTTTGATTTACCTAATGCTATATTAGCAAATAAATGGAAGAAATCAGTAAACTGTCATTTGAAGTCTAATTAAAATGTGTGAGGCCAAATTTTTATTTTTGTCATCACAATATAGATAAAATTTTAGGAAAATCTACTTAAACACGTTTCAGAAGACAGCCCAAACAAACACCATGTATTTACATACATCTCAGGGTATAACTGTGTTTCAAAGTCAAAACTGCAGGTCTGGTGAGCAGAAACCAGCCTTTAGTAAATGTAGCTTAAGTCAGTTGTAACAGTGATGGGACCTGAAAAGCCATACAGAATATCCCTAAAGACTTACAGGGGCATTGCCACAAACCAGTGTTCAAACATATGTTAAAACAGAGCAGGTGAGGAAGCTAAAGACAATGAAAACTTAAATATTGCTTTTCCCATGTTTATGCTCTGGTGACATTAAAAACAGCTGAACGCCTAATGTATTCATTGATGGAAATGCTTGTGATTGAGACCAAGTACCGGGCATTTTCCACCAGAAAGGATTATCTGTGTCAAAGTTATGACAAGCTTGAGTCCATAGTTATATATAGACATAGCTTTCCTTTTTAAATACTGGTACTGTAATAAATTTATTTAAAAAATTAATCATGGAAAAGTAGCTTTGCCTTAAGAATTAATTCCTAGTAATCAAAACCAATGCCAGAAAGAACAGTGACTTTTTTTTTTCTTCAACCCAAACACATTTGGCTTAGACTAAATACAAATTTAGGCTTTCAATCATGGATGCTACAAATTATCTATGAAGTGCCTAAGTGGTAGATAGACAGGTAGATAGATCAGTGGATATGTAGCTAGGCAGAGAAAGAAAGGAAGGAAGAAAGGGAAGGAGGGAGGGAGGAAAAAAAAGACTGAGAGAGAAAAAGTACATAGAACTTTATGGAAACTTACACAAAATATACAGAATTTGTTCTTTCTTTATAATAATACCAAAAACAGTTCTGTTGAATTTGCTCTTAAATATACAAGATGAAAGAAATTTTTGAAGTTAATGACCTTTCAGACATTTTTCTAAGGCAGCAGTCATTGAAATGTAATGAATCAGAGTAATACATATATGAGAATACACACATTTCCTACAAAAGATCACTTTTGCTTTTGCATTTATAGGAAGGCTGTAATTTGTGAGCATGAAGAGTGGGTTGAGGAACGATTATGTGACTGACGGATGTTGCGTGACCCGTGAGCCTCTTCTGCGGTCGCGCTCATCGTCTGCTGTCTGTTCCCCTAGTGCGTCTGGCGGTTCCGCAGGGTTCCCTCTTCTCCATGTACCTATTAGAATTAGTATTCAACAGAATTTACAGGTTAACTTGTTGGGTATATTCCTTGGTGTGCTTCTATAATATTTGATTATAAAGCAGCTAATATCTAGAAAAATAATAATTGATAAAATCACTAACAACAATAATAGCTACAACAGCAGGATCAAAAGGCCTGACTTTGTCTGTATATGGCCTTGTGTATATAGTTTAACATTTTCAAGCTTCTATGTCTTCGTTTATAAAGCTAGGAATAATAATATTTGCTATAACCACCTCCCAGGATTTTTCTAAAAATTACATTAGTTAATATATAAAAATAAAGTGCTCTGTAGAATTCAGAGCACCATATACATTTCAGGGATTGTACTTGAGGATGTTGAGAAACACCTGGGGAGACTAAAGGGGCCCTTACATTGGTCTTTTCTGGAGGCACATGACTATCAGTGATCATCCCAGTCTCCAGCCCGGCGTCCACATGCTGTCGGGCCAGAGCCATCGTGGTAACAGCAGAAAATCAGACCCTGCTGGGAGAGCTGATACAGACAGGGAACATATGAGCCATACGTGTTTCTGCCTCTACTCCAACGGAAAATGGTTTCTCCCTAAGGGTTTGAAGTAGACCCCTGAGCAACTGGGGTGTCTGGCAGATAGTGGCAGCAAAGGGGTGATTTAGTGTTTAACAGATACGAAGGCTTTCTCCCCAGGGCTCTCATCACCTGTCAGCTGTTGAAACTTGCTGTACCTGCCACAGGTTAGGTCCTTTCTCCCCTACCCCATGACTCTTACCAGAGCAGATACCTAGGGAGAGGTGAGTGCATAGAGAAAATATCTCTACCATTGAAGTATTGTAAAAGATAAAAAGAATATCCTCTGAAGAAGTAGTAGTATTGAAATAGTTTAAACATGTATTTAAGCTAAGCCTGGTAAACTGTTTCAAACTAAAATAATTGAGAAGATTCATTAACATATCACATATGTATGGGGGACTCCAAATGGATCACAGACGTAATTATGAAAGGTAATACAATAAAGTTTCTAGAGAAAAATATAAGTGTTTACCTTTGTGATCCAGGGGAATAAAAGATCTTTAAAATATCTCAAAAACATGAACTACAGTAAATATTAATTTTTTGATATTTATGTTCAATGAAGAAGAATCATGTCCAAAGGTAATATACAGGAAATGATGGAGGAATATCTGAAATGTCAAAAACCCACAATGAATTACTATCTGGAACATTTGGGGAACTTTTCTAAAGCAGTCAAGTATCACATGATTATGAAATAATCTTCAAACCCACTGGAAATGAGAGTAACGGGCATTTCATTAAAGGCCTTTACTTGATACTGTTAGATTTAAACTATTAGAAAGCTGGTTAATAGCAGTGTTGGTGGGAATGTGGGGTATAGAAACTCTCACGTACAGCCTCTCACAGTATGTACTGGCACTCCTGATGCTGGAGGACATCTTAGCATTGATATGTGAAATTATCAATATACCCTAGGACCAGTCCAGATATTCCCTTCCAAGGCACTTACCTAAGAGAACTTCTCACACATGTTCATATGTGTTCAGCGATGCATACTGCAGAAATGTTTGTGGAGGTGAAGAGTCGGAGGGATTCTGAGCATCCATAATGGGGAAAGCAAGTGGGTAAATGTAACAAATTGTATAGTGCTCTGTGTGCGGCAATTAGGAGCTGAACTTTCGAGGTGCACTGGTTGGAGCCAAAGAGCAGAGTGCTGAATGGCAAAATAAAGGAGAGGCACCTATTATCCTGTCACTACTGACATAAATTAAAATATTTACTCACAAACAACACAGATTTTTCAGGAATGCAGGAAAGCAAAATTAAATAAATAAATTTAAATTAAGCAAATCCAAGAAAAAGAAAAAAAAGGAAAGAAACTAAGCAAAACAACAACGATATCCGCATTTGTTATAGCTAAGAGTACGATAATGTTCAGGCTTGGCACAGATGGAAGATGTCCAAAATTCTCCATTTTCTGTTATATGTGTGTGTGTGTGTGTGTGTCCAGAAGAGCTAAGTGATTTCTACAAGGGTAGAGGAGGAGGAACATGACCCCAGACTTACTGATGCTCAATCCTACATGATCTCTTAATCACACTACACTCCCCCTTTCCTTTCACTTTCTGTAAGAAAAAATCTGTCGTGTTTGATATACATATTATGTCTTTAAAACTTTAGATTTCTTTTCCTTGAAAAAAACTTTGCACATGAGAATAGGATCTTCTTATCAACCAATGAAAACAAAAATGATTAAGAGATTTTTATCTAACTTCATATTTTTGCTTCTTATGTATTCTTAGAGTACATTTCTATCAGAATTTATAGTAAGCAATTTAGCTTGAGGAATCCAGACAAAATTTTGGAAGGAATGGCTTTTGACAAGATTTCAATTTGTGTGGGTGTGTGTGGGTGTGTGTGTGTAGGTATGTGTAGGTATCAGGTTAGCTAAACACCACAATTTCTTCCCAATCAAAACTAGGAAATTGAAAGGTACATAAAATAATAATTTCAAATCAAAATCAATATAATAAAATAGTAATGAAATATATTTATAATATATAATACAATAAAATATTGTTAGATCTTTTGGAAAATGTCCATAAGATTGAAATAACCTAAAGTAATAACAATTTTAAACCTGCAGAGAAATTAATTTTCAAAATGTGCAACTTTTTCTAACATAGAATATGATTCAAACCATTTCAGAGTACTTCTCCGTTAGAAGAAGGTGAAAGTTCAGGAGGAATTTAATATGAAATTGGTTGTGGTTAGAAAACCAGGATCTGACCTTATTTTTCTTGTAAAAACAAAAGCAAAAGGGACCTCAAATTATACCCCTTCTCCCAAATCCAACACCTAAAGCAACATTGTGACCTCTTCTAAAGTTGCCTGGGGACATAAACTCAGACCTTATTTGCAAAATGGTTTTGTAATTGAAAGTTTAATATCACTTTCTAAGCAGCCCTTTCTCTCCTTGGGTGTCCAAAGAGTGCCCCAGACACTTTCAGGCCATAAGCTCCCTACTTATGGGGTCCCAGAACAAAGTGGGAGGGCTTCAGACCACAAAAAGTCAACTCAATTTTCTCTTCACTTTGAAGAAGTAGAATTACAAATTGTAGTGAATACAGACAATTCAGAATTCCCTGGTGCTGAGAACCACATTCCTGGTCTCCCTCATGACCCTAAGTTACGCCCCATGGGGAACTCTGAACTCTTCCATAGTACCTGTATCTACAAGATAATATCTGAAGAGCAACCTGCAGAGGTAAAAAATCCCCCATAGCTAACTCTAGTCCAAGTTTCCAGAGTTTTGGCAACCACACATTCTTATGGGTTCATGAGTCTGCTATTGGGCAAACTGTATTTTATATTTAATTTAAAAATTGTATATCACAGAACCATTTTGAGCACACAAGCTCACTTCATCTTTTTAAACTTCTCTTCTGAGACAAAGCTGTCTTCATTTTTTTGATGCAAGCGTTTCAGTGGAGAGACAAATAAAACCAGAAAAAGAAAAACCCAAACACTCTGTATTTCTTCATCTTAGTCCATTTCCTGGAATTGACTACGTCCAAAACAGACAGATTTGACCACCACAAAAAAGGGCTTCATACTGGAATTCCAAGCCAGGCGCAGACCAGAGCCTACTGGAAATTTGCTGGGAAGAAGCGTTTTGTAAGGTTCCCACTCTGAATGACCTTGTCCATCATTTGAGTCAGCAGGTGATTCAAGACCATCCATCACTGATTATAGTTTTATTATTATTTTTAAAAGAGGTCCGTCTCTCCATTCTCAAATATATTGTTATGAGAAATGTGTTTCTTAAAAGATGTTGCTCCTAATCTAACCATTTCTAAAAACACAGAATTCCCTTTAATTTTCTTAAGTGTTCTTCAAACACAAGCTCTCTAAAAACACCATAATCTATCTTTACTACAATTCAAAGTTAGGCGAAGCCTTTGTATAAATGGGGAGAATTTTATAATTCACACTTTAGTTTTATATGCTTTTGTTTTAGTGTATGGGAGCAGAAGATTATAGACATTATAGAAACTCAGGATAAAAGTAGAAAGACCACCAGGTTGCATGGTGAAGGGAGACAGGCTGTGGATAGCCACTCACGATGTGGGGGTCCTGCCCTTGGCGGGCTCAATGCCCATATCCTCCTTTTTCATTCTCCGAAGCTCTTTACTTGACCTGCGTTCTCTTCCATGGCCACATCCATCTTTCCCTCTTTAATATCCTTCTTGCCTTTGAGGCTTCTACAGAGCCAGGCAGTAGTTCCCAATTATCATTTACATCTGGTATCTGCATAATGCACACAATCAACCTCTTCATGTGTAAAGATTTTTAAGTTTTCTAGTAAACAGAGCTAAATGAAATACTAATGAATTTTGAAGCAATTCCATTATTAGGCATCTAGTACAACTGTGAGCTAGTATTGTTCATATTTTTGTCATGCATGCCATGCCAGCCTCACTACTTCTCACTCCCTTTTGTGACCCAAGCTGGAGATTCCATTTGAGTATAAAACATATCTGGGTGTGGCTTGGTCCAAATAAATGCCAGACCAATGCCCTCTACCCAAACTATGTTGTCTAATGCTTTTTATTTTCTTCTTCTGGATTTTCATCTGCATATTCTCTATTGGGTCATTTCCATCAGCATTTTAAAAAGACTCACTAAGTCTCATTCTTCAGAAACCACTCCGGCCCGATTTCCCGGGTCCTACCACCTTTTACTCTTATGGCTCTCTGCTTCAGCTGCTTGCCTGTGCTTGCTCACGTCCCACTCCCTTTAGCCTCCGTTCCCGATGGTCTAATGAAAGTGCTTTTGTTAAAACACCAGTGAATTCCATGCTGCTAAATCCAATATAGAGTTTTTAATTCTCTGTGTCTATTTTCACCTTTCGAAGGTATATAAAACTTCTCTCTGTCCCTCTCTTTGTGAAAACCCTCTCTTCTATTGCTTCTTATGATACCATATTCTCTCGTAATTTCCTTCTATCTTTAGTCCTTTTTTTTTTTTCATTTTGCTCTTCCATTTTTCTCCTCTTTCCCAGATTCGTAAATCTTTGGATATTTGCAGGGCTTTACTCATTACATACTTTCATCCAAGGAAAGCATATAAATTGCTGTGTTTTAAAAACACTATTTTGGAATAATTTCCAATTATTATCTATATCTCTGATTTCTCATCTCCACTCTCCTGTATCCAATTAATAACTTAGCATATCGATTTCAGTGACAAAAAGATATCTCAAAATGAAGATGCTCCAAATGGCATCTTTCCCTTGAATCCTATTATTCCTCCAGACTCCCCCCACTTCAGTCTGGTACAATGATGTGAACCAGACATTTGGAAAATTGACTTCCCACTGTCTGTCTTTCACACCAAAATTCATTTCCAAGAATTGTTTTCCCTTCCAAATACATATCAAATCTTTGTGTTGGTTTTCATTTTCACTGCTCTCCAGCTCATCCACATCATTGTCCTCTGTCCTCTAGCTGTGGTATTAGCCTCCAAATGGCCTTATCATGTCTGCCCTTGCCTCTGTTTCATGAACTCCCCAAACAGCAATGAGAGTGATCTTGTTTAAAGGTAAAGCAGATCATGCCAGCCCTAGCTTAGAATTTGTCAACTATATTTCATTGAATTTAAAATAAAATCCCAAATCTTATCATTAGCTAATAATTTGTGCCTGATGCAGCCCTTATTTAATTCTCAATGCTCATTTCTAGCCACTCACTATCTATGCTTTTCTTGCATCAACCTCATTGGTCTTTTTAGTCCTTACCAAGTCAAGAGCTTTTATTTCCCAGGACCTTTGAACATGCTGTATCATTTGCATTGAATAATCTCCCTGACTCTTCAACTGTTAAACCCTATCATCGTGCATGTCCATGGCTTACGGTTTTCCTGACTCCACAGTCTAACCTAGATAGCTTTTGTCATTTCTTTTCGTATTACCCACTTATTACCTTCAGAGGAAGTAACAGAGGTAGCGTGAATATGGTTTATTTTCTAGGATTCTTTACTGTTTGTACATATTGGATTGTAAGCTCTATCAGGCCAGGGACCATGCCCATGTTTGTTAATGGTGCATACTCAGCATAACACCTGTGGGTTTCAGAGTTTTTTGCCCATTGTTTTTTCTGTGCTATCCTTTCTTGCCACCTTATATACTTTAATTCTGTCCTAGCCTTATTAATTAAAAATTAAACATTTTCTGCACATCCCCTCTATCTGCCATTCTCATCCCTGCTGTCATCACAATACGATGCTCAGTCTGGATAACGCCTTTGGTGATGTTAGCTCCGTAATTTCTGTTTCATGGGCCATGGCTGGGTCCGTATGGCTAATTCTAGCCAGATCCTTTAGTTGTGGACAGTCACGCCCCAAACAAGCTGCAGCATTTCATGCAGCATTTCCAGTCACGGATACCAACCCCGAGAGCCAGAGGGAAGGGAAACCAGCCCCAGAGCGTTGGCATGTGCTGCAAGTGACCTCCTGGCACCAGGGGCGCATGCCAGAGTCTGCTCAGAGGTTGTGACCACACTGCCATGGAAGTGCACTGTCCGCCTTATGAGAATGCCCTTGGAAGGAAGGAAGGAAGGAAGGAAGGAAGGAAGGAAGGAAGGAAGGAGGGAAGGAGGGAAGGAGGGAAGGAGGGAAGGAGGGAAGGAGGGAAGGAGGGAGGGAGAAAAAGCCAACTAAGCAAATAAACCTGGAACTCATATCACGTAGAAGGGGGATGATTCAAGCTCAGAAATGGATGCCAGCTGGCCAGCAGTAGCGATAGAGTGCGGGTGATGAGGTGGGTCTGGTTCTGGCCCCAGTCCAGCCTCCTCCATCAGGCCCGCCGTGCTTCTGTTGTGCTGGAGTGTCCAGTGTCTCCGAGTACACCAATCTGGACATGCTTTACTTGTCTTCTTGTTCTGAGTACAATTCTAGTGCTGAGCTCTTACCATTGAACAGGATTTCTTCCCCCCGTTCCTGCACATGGCGACTACCTGATATATTTTTAACAAACAAACAAAAACCTGTGAGGGGCTCTAATATTATCTAATAGAGCCTCTGTGTCCGAATTCTCCCGTGCTATCTAAGGTACCCTTCGTGGGCATGGTGGAGGGTAAGAATGGCTGGCGCGTTTGTAGCTGTTTCAGTGAGAACAGGCTTCCAATAGTATAAGAAACTGATTCTTATACAACAGAATGTAAACTGGCTTATTTTTATGACACAAAATTAAGAAGCAATACACACCCAACAGCAGTAACCTTGGCAAATTTAGTCACTTCATTAACAACATAATATGGATTACATAAATATTATAATTTGCTCTGTACAGTTTTTGATGTGATTATAAACAAACACTCAAAATATTCCCAAACTCAAGAAAAATTAATGTTTCCATCAATGACTCAACCTCTACTTTAAATAAATAACAGAATGCTTGGCAAGAAGATGCAAAGTGTTATTACTCCTCTGAAATAAATGGTTGCTGATAATACTACCTGTTTTAATGAAAATGTGATACCAAATACATATTCATCATAAATACATGTCGGTCCCTTCTGCACTTTCTTTAGGACTTTTTGCAATTGACTTATCATTGAGAATTTCCTTAGAAACCTTACTTAAATAGGGTATCTCCCCCTAATCTGGTACTTCTCTGTCCATTACATTGCTTTGCATTTCTTCATATCACCTAATTACATTGATGTAGTTATAGCTTTCATTGTCTGTCTCCTGACTGTTAGAATATGAGCTTTGTGAAGGAGGGGCATGTATTTTCTTCTGTGCTGCATGCCCTGATGTAAAATAGTGCCTGAGATCTGAATAGACATTTCACTAAAGAAGATAAATGAATGGCCCATAAGCACATGGACAGATGCTCAACATCATGAATCATTAGGGAATGCATTTTAAAATCATAAGATACCACTTCACAGAAAGTAGGATGGATGTAATCAGGATGACATACAAAAACAAGTGTTGGTGGGGATGTGGTCAATTGGAACCCTCACAAATTTCTGGTGGGAATGTAAAATGGTACAATGATTTTGGAAAAAAAGTTTGACAGTTTCTTAAAAAGTTAAACATAAATTTACCATATGACCCAACAATTCCACTCCTAGGTGTGTGTGTATATATATATACACACAAGTGAAATAAAAACATATGTCCACATGTGCATTCAAGTTCGCAGCGTCATTATTCATAAGGTCAACCTAAATGTCAATCAACTGGTAAATATATAAGCAAAATGTGCTCTATCCATACAGTGGAATACTAGTCAGCAATTGAAAGGAGTATGTTGCTGATACATACTACCACATGTTTGAACCTCGGAAAACTATGCTAAGTTAAAGAAGCCAGGTGTAAAAGACCCTATATGTACAATTACATTTATATGAAATGTTCAAAAAAGGGACAGAGTTTAATAGAGGTTGCCTAGGGCAGGGGATAGAAAAGAGGAAAGACTGCAAATGGGCAGAGGAGCTTTGGGGAGAGATGAAAATGTTCAAAAACTGGATTGTGATGATTTTTTTATAACTGTGCATTCACTAGGAATAATTTAACTTTACACTTAAAACAGGTGAATTTTAATAAATGCAAATTAGACATCAATAAAGCTACTGAAAACAGGGACGAATACAAGTAGGACCTAAATATTTGTTGAATCGAAGAATAATTAAATATTGTACTTAATAATGATCACAAGCTCAGAAGAAAGAAAACATGAAGTTATTTGACCTACAGAATGTTTTTGTGCAAACCAATAACCTTATACAAACAAAAATGTACTTACTTTATATACATAATGTGATATATGTATATATCCGCAATCTCAGATAACATTTTTCAATGTAAGAGGCATTAGAACATAAAATATACAAGTGATGTTTTAGAGGTCATTGTAAATTAGGAAGAAATAAGTCAAAGTTCCATTCCACTACAGTAGATTCTAGAGAGAATGGTTTTGTCCTTTGCACTGTCCCCAAGTATGGTCACTGTGGATTGAAGGATAAAGGTTTAATGACGAGGGTCTCTGTAGCCTTAGTGAAGAAGCTGAACTATCAGAAGGCTGCTCAGATTTGATGGTCTGCTGAAGACATAAGACACGAGGCTTCTGGAAAATCTCACTACCCTATGTCTCAGTGTCTGATGCACTCTTCATATTAAAGGTAGCCAGGAACACTCAAAGTAATCATGTTTGATAATGGGAAACAACATCTGTATATAGCATTCTGAAGCTACTCATGCAGCAGGAAGACGAAAAATAGCAAACTTTGAAATGATGATGGACACTTTCTGTAAAGTGGACCTTGATGAAAGAAGTTCTCTGTGACTTAAAATAGAAACTGGGCCTTTAAAAGCTACTTTCAGTAATGGAAGCTTGCTTTGTAAATTAAGCTTAGGCATTAAATCCTTTCATTGAAAAAGTGAAGTCCTGGCCCTTCCATTTTGGAAATTGTTTCAGGTCTCATCATTTCCTCCACGAGAGGAAGCAATTTGACTGAGTTACCCTGTTCAAGCTTATGAGGATCAGACATTGCTTTCTCCCTGAGTACCTCAGAGTCAGCTAACAGTCATTGCTTTGAAGAGATTTATGAAACGAAGAAACAGTTTGGTGAAGAGAAAAAGTGCTCTGAGAATAAACCATCAGGCTCCATCCTCAGCTGGCTCTGTGTGAGATCATAGCAATTAAAACTGTTTTATCTTTTACTGTAATATGCAATTAAAAATAAAAGCAGTACTCAGGGAGAGGAAAGCAAATGGACAAAACTTTATTTTCAGAAAGCAGCAGAATGGTTGAAAGAGAGCATTACTTTTATGTGATCTGAACAGTTAGGCTTTGGTCACTGACATATTTTCCTGGTCACACTCCCCTCAAAGAAAACCTGCAGCGTTTGACATGTGTGGGAAGGGTTGCTGGTAGTAATGAACTGGTCAAGGACATTAAAATAGTCTTCTCTTCTTATGTGGATCCAAAAGCCTATCTACCCAAATTTATTAATTGAATATTTGTTCTCCAATGCATTTGCATATCTGCCAAAAGTGCTTTTTGAAATTTTTGGCATGAGTTACTCTGGATAAAAAGAAATACGAGCTGTAAAATAATAAAATGAACTTGAAAATAGCAGCTAAGTCTGTTTGATTTCTTTATGAACAGCCAACACTTCTATTATTCAAAGTAATTTGAATCCTTTACAAACGATATGTATGGAGCACAGAAGATAAAACAGCCACGAGAAACTTATCATAACAATATTCCTTATGTTCAAAACTGGTTACAAGAAGGGTCCATTTGTTATTCATAGTGGAGACTTTAGTTCTACATATAAGAAATGGAACTCATTATTAGGTGATTTGATTTTTTAGAAGTCACATGGCATGAAATGAGAGGACAACATCAGAGGAACGTGCTAATGTACATGGATAAATGAGCTCTTCAGAGATGCGTATAAACAGAGCATTTATTAAAGTACTTCGTAAAATTACAGAGAGCTTAGAGAAAATTCCTACAGAAACATCCGTAAGAAAAATATTTTTGGCTTGTTTTCAAAGTGGCAATAGTTCTTGCTATGTATCTACCTGTACTTCCCCCACCTCATTTTTATCCATTCCTATATCATTAACACTTACAATGTAAGGTATTCCTTATTCTAAACTTATCTAAGTTATTTTTCACCTGCTGACTTGAAAACTTAGGACCAATTTGACTTAATTTTTCAAACTGCTCAATGCGACATGAGTTCACGTCCTTCCCTCCATTTCAGTGAGGGCGGCCTATCTGGAATTCAGGGACCGGGAATGGTCCCAAGCTGTACAAGAGCCAATTTATGAAGCAAGTTGAGAGGGGCAACAGACATGGCTGGGAGGTGAAATGCCAGAAGAGAGAATCTGCATTCCTAAGCTGAGAGAGACTTTCAGGTCAAGCAGTGACTCCTAAATTTCAGTTTGAGATCTGATGTTGATCTGTGATGATTCTTTTTAACCACTATATGACAAATGTGGAGAATAATGTAGTGACTTTTTAGGCAAATTTTAAAGAATAATTTTGAGTGACTGTTGTTTTTTCATATACATATATGTGTATATATACGCATATATGTATGTAAGTATACATGTTTGCACATATATATGTATGTCTGTGTATATACAGACATGCATATGTACATATATATATGTGTGTATATGTGTACACACATATAAACATATGCATATATACATTAAGATACATATCTCTAATATGGCAATGGTTAGAAATCTCCTTTTTAATGAAATAATGGTATGTAGTAAGTAGTTGATTAATTCAGTTGATTAAATGATTGATTGATTGATTTTAACATCCTGATCTGAAAAAATTAAGTCAGCAACTCTGAGAAGGAAATTCCTTTAATTAATGATCCATGAAACCTCAAATTTTAAAAATCACAGTGTTAGAGTGATCCCCAAGCAAAAGTGGCAAACGCAAGTGTGCGCCTCCCCTGTGACACCCCACAGTTGGAACCCTCTGCATGCTTTTTCCATGGAGATTCCCTCCAACCTTTGATTTCAAATCCAATGGATTTGGAAGAAGGCACATTTTAATTAATCATGCTATAGTATGAATTTAAGTTACTGTACTTTCTCAGGTTTCCTTCAAGTTAAGAATGAAAAGTTAAGTTAAATACTTAGACATAAACTAATGCATTGCTTGTAGGCAATGCATCCATGCTTATCAGTGCCCCAAACCCCTGGTCATGTCCCCTCTACAGGATGGTGATTTCTCCCTAGAGGACTCAGGGGATGCAAAAGTGTGGCACAGGCTGTACTTCCCTCTAATATTCAGGCTCTTTATTCATCAAATAATTTGCATTTGACTCTGCAGCTGCATCAGACTTTACTCAGGGTTTTATGGAATTAAAGGGACTAATTATATAGGAAGATAATTTATTTTTAATGTGCTTCATATGAAAGTTCATAGCTCTAGCTTCTTAGCCTTGTTTGTCTGCCCTCAGATCTGTCTCACTTGAAATTAACTTTCTACCATTTTAATTTCCCCCACCTTTGGTAAAACCTTTCATCCTCTCATGGATGGGGTCTCTGCAGGATCCTAACTTTTTTTTTTTTAAAGATTTTATTGGGGAATTGGGGTGGGAGGGGGACAGCGCTGGGGAATTGGGGAAGGGGAACAGACAAGTTGCTGTCCTTTTGTTCTTCAGTCTAGTTTGGAGGACATCACTTCACTGGCCCATGTTGGTATTATCATTGTGCTCTTCCTGGCTGAGGCAGTCGGTCATCGGCCATTGGACGGCCGCTCACGGCAGCTCACAAAAGCTCATGCCAGCTGCTGACCAGCCCCACTACAGCCTACACCACCGCCAGCCACTCACAGCAGCCCAGCTCCAGGTCGAGCTGTTGTGCACCATCTTAGCTGTAGAGGGCACAGTGTCACTGGCCCATGTGGTTCAGAACCGGGGCCCTGCTGCTCAGAGCTGGTGTCCCAAGCGAACTCCTAACGTGCCACTCGGCCGGCCCAGGTGCCTACTCTTCTCCATGTCACATTTCACCAATCTTGGGGAATCAGTCTAGAATAGCAGTCAACTGTAGCCTGTCCAAGCGCAAACCTATTGTAGCAAATATTTCCTACCTGGGAGGATATATATGTATACATATACATATACATGTACATACACATACATGTATACATACACATGTGTGTATATAAGTATAATTACTAAATGCATTATATATATACACACACACACCATATATTGGGTCTTCAGAAAAGTCATGACGCATGTTTGCAACAGATGGCACTAGTTCATTTTTGGAAGTACTAGAGTCATTTACATTTATGTTGTTGCTATGTCATTTGACAGCTGACAGTTTCAGCTTCATTCTAAAAAAAGTTGAGCAATTTGGTTGACGTTTGGAGATTTTACAACAAGTTGAAGGTAGAAGACCAAACTGTGCATTTTTGCCATATTTTACTGTTTTACTTCCATAAAGGGAAGAATGCACATCAAGCTTGTGAAAAGTTGCATAAAGTTTACAGTGACAATGCTCTATGAGAACATCACTGTAAACGATGGTTCATGAAACTCCGTGCAGGTGATTTTGATCTCAACGATGCTCCTCAGTCAGGGAGGCCCACTGAGGTTGATGACGACAAAATAAGGGCGTTGATTGAGTCAAACCCACTTTACACAACACCAGAGATTGCAGAAACATTGATCGTCCATCAATCAAGCATTCACAACCACCTGAAGAAGCCAGGATACGTAAGCAAGCTCGATATTTGGGTTCCGCATGAACTCAAAGAAGTTCATTTGACAATGTGTATAAACATCTGCAATATGCTCATTAAATGTTTGGAAAAATTCTTTTTTGAAGCGATGATAACTGGTGATGAGAAGTGGATTGTTTACAACAATGTGTGTGCAAACAGTCTTGATCCCGACGTGATGATTCTCCTCAAACGACATCGAAAGCAGACATTCATCAGAGGAAGGTTATGCTCTCAGCATGGTGGGATTTTAAAGGTGTTGTGTTTTTCAAGCTCCTACCAAGGAACCAAACAATCAATTCGAATGTGTACTGTTGGCAGTTGGGCAGTTTGAAAGAATCCATCATCCAGAAACGTCCAGAGCTCATTAATGGTAAAGGAGTTGTGTTCCATTGCGGCAATACGAGACCACACACAAGCTTGATCACCCATCAAAAATTATTGGAGCCTGGATGGGATATGTTGCCACAACCACCATACTCGCTGACCTTGTTCCATCAGACTTCCACTTGTTTCACTGTCTTCAAATCTCCTTGTGTGGTATAACGTTCACTTTAGATGAAGCTGTAAGTCAGCACCTTGATCAGTTTTTTGCAAATAAAGACAGGTCCTTCTATGAACAAGGAATTATGAAGCTCACTGAAAGATGGCAACAGGTTATTGAACAAAACGGGCAATATATCATTGATTGATTTTTGTTCTTTATATACATAAATGACCTTTGAAAAACATAGACAAAATATGTCATGACTTTTCCGAAGACCCAATACACACACACACACACACACACACACACACACACACACACACACA
>NW_017731351.1:3842975-3944189 GCF_001890085.2 Hipposideros armiger
TTGCTCAAGCAGCAGTTCACCGTAATCAGAAGTGTCTGGACACTGATGGGAACCACTTTGAGCACCTCTTGTAATTGCAGAAGTCAAATGTGACTTGTATTCATCTTTTGTTATAGGTATATATTAAATATTATAATTTTCATAGTTTTTTTCCTTTCCTAGAAGGTGTTTATGTATTTTTGGCAATATATTGTGTGTGTGTGTGTGTATGTATATATATTCCCAAGGATGAGGAGACAGTAGAAACAGCAATATAAATCTATATGGAAGAGGAAGATAAACATTTTCTTAACTGAGTCTTAATTTCTTCAGTTTCAATAATGCATTAAATGACGTGTGGCTCTTACTGGCCATTGTGCTTTAGAATTGCTACATTTTACCCCTGAGAAATAGTGTTTGTCTTTACCCAGGATCAAGTGAATTTTCTAGAAAAATGTGATCCTGTCAGTATGGCAGCAGACAGGTAATGTGATGGTTGATGATTCTTGGCTACAGCAATCATCAGAATGGGGAAGACAGATACTCTTTTTTAGTAACAGTTGAGATGAATTTTCTTTGTAGAATGATATCTTGATAGTTCAGAGTTCTCCCTGCTCTAGAGTCTTTATTCTTTTCCCCAACCTTCCAAAATATTTTAACAAAAAACAAGAAAAAAAGGAAATTTTAACTCAGAGCTTTCAATGTGCAGGGAGTCACGACATTATGAACTCCTTTCTCTACCATAGATGAGCATCACAGTCCATAGAAAATGTTTTATTAAACTCTCTTTGAAAAGGTTATAAAACACTCACTTTTCCAATAGATGGAAAATGTGGATCTTATAGGGGAAGAAAGAGAGAGTAGTCTGGTGGCCTTTCACACAAAGGACTACACGCTGTTGTCCTTTTACCTGAATCTGCCAAATGCGTCTCTTGACTTCCCTAGGCAGCATAAGATGAAGCAGAAAAGAATAAACTAAAATCCTATTTAAACAATTATAAAAATAGTTCATTGTAGAATTTCTCAATCTAAGTTTCATGGAATTCAAACTATCTATGTATGGGATTCCCTGATAAATAAGCTCCTTACAGTTTTCTCTGTGGAAAGCCTGTATCTTCTATTAGATTCATATAAGCAGTTCAAGACCCGCTAAGTGCTAGCATGCATTGATGATATACATCACAATTATTTGATATGAAATTAACTGGATAATTTTGAAATGTGTGTTTCACCTTATTTTGTGCAGCATATTCTTTCAGCGGTAACTGCCCTAGTCCGGGGTTCACAAAGGCAGAGCATTAGAAAAAGGACTTGGGTGCTCGCGTATGGTTTGAAAGGTGACCAGAGGACGTAGGAGATGGACTTGGGGGAGTGAAACACGGAGAAGGAAAGCCAGGGAGAGGTGTTTCGAAGGTTCCTTTAGAGGCAACACTGACGTACTTGAGGAACTTTTGAGAAAGGTACAAATTATTTTTTCTTCCTCGTCCATCCTAAGAATGGAGGCTAGAACATTTGTCGCTTGGCTTCCACGGTCCCTCATAAATTGAAAATCATCCTCAGAGGCATTAGCTCCTCTCCCACATTGCCTTTTTGGGTTTCCGCCACTGGAAGTATAAGTGAGCTTTACCCTTCAAGAGAGCCCTGACGCGGGAGCACAGGTAGCCTCAGAGCTTAAGGGAGCTGAGGGGCCTTTGGCATGTTCAGAGTTGCCCACTGCAGTTGTGGCTGACGTTAGAAGCTGCCCGAAAAGCATGTGACATAGGCAACAAAGAACACCCATCTCAATGACCAAACAGATTTATCTCACTATACAGTTAGAAAAAAATCAATATACTGAGATTTTTTATTGGAATCATCTAGGGCGTGGATATATCCATTTCAAACTAAACTTCTCCACTTGTAAATTTCCATTTAAAATTGGAACCACTTATATGAAATGACTGTGTTTTTATCCCTATTCTTATACCAACAAGCTTTATTTACTAGGATTGTGGGCACTTCTGCTGTAAGTATAGGTAAATATCTTTAAGCTAACAATGAAATGGAAAAAGTAGAATAAGATATTTTCAGTTTGCCTATGTCAGGATTTTTTTCTTTAAAATATTCCACAAAGACTTAGGTGGAATTCTGTTTTGTCTGATTCAACTTGCTATGTATCTTTCATCCCAAATGGAGTGATGTCAGAAAAACACAAAGCGGTGTTGATTCTAGGCAGGCTCTTGATTTAATGTTGGTGAATTAAAACTACATCAGTTTGGTGGCTGTATCTGTGATGAATGGCAGAGACCTGAATCCTGTGCAAGTATGTGGCAGTCGTCCACACATTACACAGAGGCGTAAGCACATTGTTCTCTGGGCCTTACCTCTGGCAAATGAAATGTGGTATATCCCGTGTAGGAAACATGTTGTTCAGTATCTGTGCCTACTCTGACAGGAATAAAGTCAAATATTGTTTACCCATCTTGTCTGTATGTAACGTCAGTGCAGCTGTAAGTCTTGAATTTGTTTACTCTGAAGTTTGGGAGGAAAAGTGTCTAGACAAAAGAATGGTTTGTTAGCTTCGTGCCACTGTCAGTCAAAAGCACCACACTCTTTGTGCCACGGCCCTGCTGTTAGGTCTGGACCCTGCAGATTCTACCGAGGCCGCTCAAGTCGCCGCAGATATAGCCGGTTCACTCAGTGAGAAAAATAGCTGTTCTGTCCTGCAACCAGACAGCAGAGAACAAGAACAGTTATAATGTTAAACACTTGAGAATGAGAATCAATTTTTTTTTCTTTTCTCTTACTGGCACTGATGCAAATGTGTAGATAAGTCCAAGAAAAATACAAAACATCCAAATATTATGAACATAAATTATGCTAGTCTCAAAATCCCTACAAGATACATCATACATAGCAGTTGGCTCACATGTCCTTGAAATGAAAAATAAAATGTTGAACAGCTTTGCATATTCTATGAAAAAGATTATTCAAAGATGTTGACTATTATTTAAAAAAATGATTTGGCCATTTTGTTATTTTAGAGTAGAATTGGGAGGTTTCTCGCAGCCTACTTCCCAGGTTTTTGATGGCTCCATTTTGTCCCCTATAGATTTAGAATTATAGTGTAATATTCAAAGAGTGTTTTTAAGAATAGCATTGTGAAAATAAAACTTCTTTATAAATTCTGGGCAACAGTTTTCCTCAAAAATAACTTTGTTGCATATAACATTTATCATAACAAATTCTGAAAATTGCCTGTTTTTACATTTTATTTATTTGCAGTTTTCTCCATATGATCATGAAAACAGGCAATATAACTTTTTATTCCACCGATTGTGTTGTATGTGAACTTTTTTTTTTTAATATTAGGAAAATGTTTCTCTAAATCATCTGAAAGAAAAGTTAACCAATACTGTTTAAATGTATGGTAAGAAATTCAAATCCTAGGATCGCCTTGGAAAAAAGCATGTGACCAGGGTGCTGGAATTAATATCTAATAAGCTGATAAATGTGTAATTCCTCTTTGTGTTAATATGACTAGAGAAGACAGGAGAAAGGTAGAGTGTCTTCCCAAGTGAGGCTGTATGTGCCCGAGCTGTTGAGACAGACACCACCTCCAGAATACACGCTGAATTTATCCACTTCCCTCCACCTTGGCCTACCTTCTATATTGTCTATGCTGCCCCGATCACTCTCACAAACTACTGAAATTGTCTCCCGGCTTCTACTCATGCATCTCAGAAATCCATGCTGCCAATATGTTCGAGGTGTGATCAAAAGATATGGTGAATGTTTAAATTAAAAAAAAAAAAAATATATATATATATATATATATATATATATAAAACAGTAAGAGCTACATTGCCGTTAATCCCATTCAGAAAACTCCCCCTCACTTTGAGCACAATTATCCCATTGTCCGTGCCACTTTCTGAAGCAATTCTGGAAGTCCTCTTTTGTGAGTGTCTTTACTTCATCCTCCATCATGACAACACTCCGTGTCACACATCGCCTCTGGTGTACGGCAATTTCTGTCCAATAAAAACATTATCGTGTGTCCTCATCCACCTTATTCACCAGATCTGGCACCGAGCAACTTCTGGCTCTTCCCCAAAGTCAGAATGATTCAGGGAATTGAGGCAGGGACAACAGCACAACTAAAGAAACTTACGAAAGAGGACTTCCAGAACTGCTTCAGAAAATAGCAAGAATGATGGTATAAGTGTGTTCAAAGTGAGGGGGAGTATTTTGAGGGGGATTAGTGGCAATGTGTCTTTTACTGGTGTGTGTGTGTGTGTGTGTGTGTGTGTGTGTGTATAATATATATATGTATATATTTTTGTTTGTTTGTTTTTGTTTTGTTTTGTTTTGTTTTTTCGCTGAGCCATCCTGCCACCTGTTGGCAGCTCAGCAGCAGCTCAACTCAGGCTGGGAATCGAACCACTGGTTGCTCAGAGCCCGCACTGTTGAGCAAGCTCTTAACCAACGGAGCCACTTGGCCAGTCCTCACTGTATTTTTTTATCATGCCCCGTAAGTAGAATAGCACCTAACTTTGTAATTGGGTGATACTCGGCTTATACTATGTTGTTCTTGACTCTTTAGTCTTCAGTCAAACTGTATGGCCTTTTACTGTCCTGGTAATCTTAGAAATCATACACCTGTCTGCTTAAAGTTCTATCAAGAGAAATCATTTAAGTTTAGGTTTACTTGTGAGTGAAAAAGTCTCAAAGTATCAGTACTCTAAATAAGAGAAATTTGATTTTTATCTCAGATAACAATACAAACGTAAGAGCAGGTCCATGCCAGTATGATGACTCCATTCTCACAGGGTCCTCAGGACCCTAGTTCATTCTATCTTACTATAAAATGAATGACTTCCAAATCTAGGATCACTTCCTGGTCAAAGATGGCTTCTCCAGCTGTAGTCATCTTGTTCACATTCCAGCTAGCAAGGAAGAAAAATAAATGGAGATAAACGGCAACAGGAGACACATAATATCTTTTTTTTTTAAGGAATGTTATTTGGACTACCAGTCGACACATCTGCCTGTATCCCATTGGTGCAGACTTACTCATATGGTTGTGTTTAGTGCAAGAGATGTTGTTAAATGCATCCCCCCAACTTTGGAAGGCTATATGTTCTATCACTATGGAAGTGTAATGCATATGGGGAAATGACAATTATGAGTCTCTTCCCAACTTCCTATCGCATTTTGAATGAACTCTAAATCTCATAGTAGGCCTCCAGAATACAAGGTTATCTGGCACGTTTTCAGCCTCATGAGATGCGCTCCCTTCTTCCTGTGTTCCAGCCATATAGGAATACCTTCTGTTTCCAGAACATTCCAGGCTCTTTCCTAACTCCTACTCTGATGCTTGTACTTCTTTTAACCTAGAACTGTCTTTCCTCCAATCTTCTCATTGATAGCTCCATCCAGTTGCATCCTCAACAATGCTTTCTGCCAACAACTTATCTAAGTCAGGATGCAGCTCTCTTCCCATCCCCATCATCACTCTTCAGTATATTTTATTGCCTACACAGAAGTTATGTCACTGTCAGAAAATTGTCAGAAATTGTTTGCTTTTTAATTATCTGTGTCTGCAGAGGGTATTGTCCATCTTCTTTGCCATTTAACCTACAGTCCCTGTTGATCTGCCAGGCATGTAGTAGGTACTCAGTGTTTATCGACTGAATGCGTGCATATATTAATGGTACGTTCAGTGTAAAGCTATGCAAATGCAGGTGTTTGTATCTGAGTGCTTTATAAAATATTCTGTGGTGGTAGTGTGGTTGTTGGTTATACTCACCCATACCCCTCAAAAAGCCTCTTCTTAATAGCTAGTTTTTCAACTAAGGTAATCCTAATGTTTATTTAAATGACTTGAAAATAATATCATTTTCCAGGAATAAAAACCAAAACAGTTTGCTTTCCTTAAGAACAGTGGGCTATATCACTCTGGGAACATTCAACAATCTAATTTCCTACTGTTTTTTTTTTTTTTAACAGTGTATGAACCATAGAATTAATATTCCCATTTAGATAAACCACAGAGAATTAAAGTGTCCTAATTTTTGTCCCTGTTAAATTAAATTGTAATATTTCAATCACAGGTTTAGTTTTATCCTTTTACTTCCATAGGTAAAAATAACTCTCAATAGATACTTAATGGTGTAAACCATAATGCCTTTTTATTCTTAAAAATACAATTGTTTTCCCCTAAAGGCTCCTAAACCATGGATATTGCCTAGACGTATAGCTTAACAATACTAATAGTGTTACTTTTCTCTCTTTTCAGTGGTTTTTTTTTCCCCCCACAAATTCTTAGGACAAATACTAGTATGACCTTTTGTTGTCATATTTTGAAGCTTGGGTAAGAAGCAATGCATTTTTCCATTGCATATGATTCTCCTACTGTGTTATGTGATTATTTTAAAAAATAGTGTTGCTGTTTATTTAAAATTGAACAGTGCAAGACAGTCTTACATATACAACCTCTGACACTTGGAGGTTTTGAGTCACCCGAACTGCTTCTGTGAACTGATTTGCTGTGCAGGGTTTCTCTAGCTTTTTCTTTTAATGTGTTTATACCATGGACGTCATCAATTTATATTTTCTATGACCATGTATTAGGTCTTTTATATACATATTTTATAGACTTTACATATGAAAACTATCTCTAAATTGCCTGAATCTTCTGATCATCTCTAAGTATGCACGTTTTTGCATGTATCTAAAATACATGTGTGTGTAATGGACATAGGCAGCACCTATTCGAAGCACTAGCACGATGCAGCCTACTTCGCTTTGCTTAATTTCCACATTCTACCATTTTTGTTTTTCCATGCGAATGGTTTACAGAATATTTTGTGGACACACATTATGCTTTTATTTTTCTTCATCTTTAATAATTCCCTCTTGCATATTCTCCTTATCCTTGCCTTGTTTGTGTCCCGTGTGTCTGCCACCTAGGACTCATCTGCACATGAAGAAGCTTTGTTCTCAAGGAGGGTGTACCCTCTTCCTCTCTACTACCCAAGCCTTTTGAATCTCCTTTGTTTTAACCAATTTTTTTTACCTTAAATTGTGCATTACTGAAAATAACTGTATATGTGTATAAATAATTAGTTGGGCAATATCTTAAGATATTGATGATTTTCTGTGTATGTGTCTTGATAACCCTATTAACTCATAAATATTTGGTGTGCAGAATCCTCATCTTATTTACATTTTATCTGATAAAATGCCAAATAAACTTGCTTGCCTTCAGTAAAACTTTGGTAGCACTCATCTGAATACATATGAAACCTATTTTCTGTGAACTTCTTTAGTGCCTGAGTCAGTATTATCAAAATCATCATTTTGCTATGAGCATCCTGGTAAATCCGTGCCCCCTGCCTTCCCCCTCCCTTATATCGCATCACCCTCATCTGTATTCTTCAAGGCAGGTATCTTTACCTACATTTGAAAGCTAGCATAGTGCAAATGTATATGAATACAGTAACTAATAAAACACTTTATACTTTTAAGCATAATATTTCTTACCTGTTTCATAACTGAGAATACTAAGTTCAGTCAGGTGTGGAGCCTCCCAGTTTTAGGAAATAGGGAAACCACTGTGGGTTGGAAGTTTGTGATTTAGGAAGACTATGATATCCAAAGGGTTGCCATCTAGAGAAAACAACTGATGTTAGGAATCAAACTAGTAATATTAAGAATTAGTATAGAGATAGATCATCTATAAAACAACATTTGAAAATGCACAGGTGGGAAGGTGATGGGTATCAGAGAAGTTTACCATCAGTTAGGGCTACCAGATACTTAGAACCATGACATTAATCAGGGAACCCAGACACATCAACACAATTACAATGAATTAAATAAGGAAGCTGTTGCTACCCCTATGGCAAAAGTTAAGAATTAAGGTTTCAGGAACAAGTTGAATGTTAGTGTCTCAGATTACATTATCAGGTCAATAATGGAGAAGTAACAAGGGACTAGTTACAGAGATCTCAAAATTAGTCCAGAATACCTAATGGATCACCTGCCTAGGATTAAGATGGATTCTAGTGACCTGCAAAATGGGTTAACGGGGTGGAGCAAAAGGGAGAAAAAGGCTAGTTAGCTTAACTAGACACGTTAGTGTACTGCCAACATAATCTTAAAACATTGTCCTGTATTCTTACTGATTTGTCCCATATCTGAGTAGCACCACTTTCTTTTAAACTGAGTTCCTTTAAAATTTTAAATAGTTTAAATATATATTATATCATAACAATAAGTGAAAAGTCTGTAAGAGGTATCATCAATTAAAGTAACTGTGGATATAAATAAAAATAAAATAAAAATATAACACTGTTAAATTTCAGCTAGTTTCATTTGCTTGCCAACATCACAACTTCCGTGCCTGCTTTGCTCCATTAAAAGGGGAGATTAGCATGTGCTTAGAGGGAGACTAAGTTTCCCCACTGTATAAGCAGAAGATTAAAAGTGAATAATTTCATAACATTGTGGTTCAAAGTTATTTAAGTACAATGTCTCTGCACCCCCTAAGGTCTTCTGCAGAATCACCAGAACCCACTCTTTTTGGCAAGTGATTCATGGAGCCAAGTTGTTTCAATGCAAATTTTAATCACCCTGGGTTCAAGGAAAAATGAATAAAAAGAAAGAAACCCTAACCACAAATTTTCTATTCAACGTTTTTTCAAACATTAGCCAGATTCTTTCCAATAATTGATATTTAGGGTTATTGTCTTTAACTGTAGTATTAAAACTCATACTGAGAAATATATTTAAATACTTGGGTCTTTCAATTTTAGGTTAACAAGATTGTTTTTTTTTCTACCAAATCTCTCCCTCTCTCTAGCATGTATTCTTTCCTTTTCTTAATCATATATAGCTAAAATCTCAGTTACATACATACATATATATTTAGAAGGAAAAAATTAAAATATGATGTTTCATACCATGCAAATGATTAATACCTAAAGTTTTCTAAATATGAATATAGTGCCTATACATAATTACTTTGCAAAATGTCCTACATAGTTAGATGTTTGAAAGGTGAATAATAACTTCTTATTCTGAAGACATATTGATTCAGTGTCATGAAAATATGTGGGGAAGTAGCTATCCTCATTTGAATAGAAAGTTCAGACATCACTATTCTTAGTCCCTCACTTTTTATTAAATTTAACCAGATGTTTTCAACTTCTGTGTGAAAACTCAGCATCCACCATTTATCGAAGGTCTTTCTTTGGGGATATAAATAAATTATTTCCAATTGGAATGAGGCTCATCTCATCTGTGGTAGACACCTGTCTTCGGTAACAAGACTAAACCCATCACTTCATTATTCAGATGCTACATGGCAGATGGCAGATGACAATGACCTTTAGTCATTTTGTCCAGTGAGAGATTAAAGTTAGCTCATAAATTGCCAATCTGCTGAGCCATCTGGTCTTTCATGGTGGATTTTTTTTAAGCCATTCAGAAGGCTTTGGGACATAATTTATTGACCACCTATGTTCTATATGTCATCGTCTTACAATGAAAACCTGTAAACATTTGGGGATGTACAATGGAAGGTACTCTATAAATCCTCCATGTGAAATATGGGTCATGTATCTTGTACATATACGTTTAGAATATTTTAATTTCTTTTACATTAGGTGTTTTGACATCTCATATGGTTTCTGCTATGGGAATGGGGTGGGATAGAGTATAATTATGCTCATTGTGAACTCAAATAGTGAAGAACTTTTACTTAGAATTAGCCATAAATTTCCCTGAAATAATTTTTGCCATACTGGTAAGTAGGTAGTTTATGTATTTTTTAACAATTATGTATTCTGTCATTATTGCTATTGTGTTAAAGTGGAATTGGAAAGAAAATTACTTAAATTTAAGACCCAATGCTTTACTTTGTAACATGGCAAAAGATTTCAGTAAGTCCATCTAAACTTGCTTTCCATCAGGTAATTTGTAACTTTCCATATTCTAGATATGAGGGCTCTGAGAAGAGCAGATCACCTATACATTAGGTGTTATTATGCAATTTTGGGGGATTTTGTGGTTGTGAACATCCAAACCAGTGTACACTTTTGTGAAACTCTGAGATTATTTCAATTTAATCACTTTACAATGAGAAATAAATTACATATCAGTTATTATGAAAATAAATATGATGATTGAAGACCTATCATGTTATATTTTTTTATAATTCCTAAAATTAATATACCAAGCAATCATTTTCTGAAGGTAAAAGTGACAGTCCTGATTCCATAAAGGTACAGGCAACCCTTTAAGCCAACTGCTTCTTGGACAAGCAGGCAATAGGAATTATTTATTTGTTTGTTTTTTTAAATGTATCATCGCTATTATTATTGGTATTATTTTATAAAATAGGGATCATAGGCAGGAATGATCCACACTTTTTTTCTTTATTTCCTCTCCTTTTTTTTCTTCCCTTTTTAATCCCAATTCCGTGACTGCTATATTGGTAATAGTCTCTGACTTTCTAGTTTTGCCAAGTGAGAGAAGTGTGAGTGTGGTACTGGTTCCTCTGGGTCCGGCATTCCTTTGGGAGGCTGCTATTCACTGTGATGATGGGGGTCTGAGAAGATTCTGTCCATCTGTCTGCTGGCTCAGTCCAGATGCTGCATTTGCCATTGCTAAAAAGGGAAGACAGTGGGAAACACTGAGCATAAGGGCACAGAATCTGGGGGGCTGAGCAAGATGTAAAATTATATTTGGCAAACATGTGGATGTTCACAAATGCTTTATTTTCAGAATCTTTCCTAACAGTCATCCTCCCTCACTCTGTGTGTAAGGCGGTGGGGTATCCTGAACTCAGGCAGGTGACTGCTTCCTCTTCATAGGTGATACACATGTGCTACCACCTTAACTATCATTTGTTTACTATTTTCCTTTAAGTTGGCTTGCTTGAGATCTGAAAATTTTAATGTAAACATATTAGTAAATGGAAAACTAATATCCCTGCCCACTAATTCAACTAAAAATAAGCATAGTGAAAAGGAAAGAAATACAAAAGTTTCTATAGATGCCATTGCCTACCAAAAGCTCTAGCTTGAGACCTTCTGTTTCTTTACTTAAAATGGGAATCGCCTGATCCCCCTTTTCCTTATTTCATAAATGATGAAAACATTACTTATTTTAGAAGGAAGTGGTGAGGATTGAATGAGGATGTGTGTAAAAATTGTTCTGTAGGTGCAATGTACAGTTTCTGCAACAGTTAATAGCTATTATAATTGTCGAGAGAACATTGGATGAAAGCATGACAGTGCTAGTCAAGGCATGCCGATCCGAGTACCGCCCAAGAAGTCTGCCAATGTCCCATTTCTAAAAATATGTCCATTAGCATATGTGTGTGGTTCTTTGACATAATTTTTCCTCTTCTTGGATTCGTTTTTCTTTCCCTCTTGGATTACTTTTGGGTCCAAGTGAAATATTTTATAAATTGACATGAGTTTTAATTAAAAAGAAAACATTTTTAATAGAGTTGCATTTTTCAAAGATAACCTCAGTGATATCTGCCACCCCACTTGCTCTTCTTACAACGTGAAGGTGACACTTAGAACTGGGCAGGGTTTTGTGACTGTTTCCAAACTAGATACAGTGGGAGTGATGCGAGGTGGCTTCTGAGGATGGGTCAGCAAAGGCCATGCATCTGTCACATTGTGTCACATGCACTGAAAACGTCAGTTGCTGTGTGAGGAATTCAGTGGTCCTGCTGGCTGCAATGTGTGAAAGTCCAAACCAGGTCCACAGAGAGCCCACATGGGAAGCCCTGGCAGGACAGGAAGAGTGAGGGATGCCAGGGCAGGCCCCGGCTTCTCCACATCCCCTCCACCGGTCCATCTCCAGTCCCCATCTGACAGTTACCATGTGAGAGACCCTGAGCCAGAAATCCCAGCCAAGCCCTCCCTGCAGAAACCATGAGCAAAAATGAAATGATTTTCATTTTTTAAGTCTCTAAAATTTGGATTCATTTGTTATAGAACAATAAGCTGTACAGCGTCCAATTTTTGATCCTTTTGCGCGTACAGCCATAGACTGCAAATGGTTTTCTCTCCCCTTCCTCTTTCCCAAATGGCGGTGGGCTACTGATCTCTCTGGAACTGTTATTTCCCAAATGGTGCCTTCTGGGAATCCCGGGACCTCTTCTGTTGTTCGACTTTCTTTTTTTTTCTGGCAATGGTATTTTTTAAAATATGTTTTATTTTTATTTAAATAATAAAATACTTGAAAACTATGAGATAATTTTAAGTAGTCAGTTTACAGTAATTCTAAACTATCATCTATTTCTTTGAGGTTGGAATGAATTTTTTTTCTTTTGATTAAAGGTTCACATTAGAAAAATAATCAGAAAATGCTGATATTAAAAGACCATAAAGAAAATACATACCATCTTGAAAAAAGATCTTTCCCAATTTCTAATTAGAGGATACTTGGGTTATTCTAAATCTCCCTTTCTTTTTGCAGAAGTCCAGAGAAGGGGAAAAAAACAAAACAAAAAAAAACAACAACCTGGCAACAATAAATCTAAAACATATTTTTTAAGGAAAAAATATTTTAGGGAAAATAATTGTTTGGGAAAATAATTTTGGGTACTTATAAATAACTGAGACTCTATTCCCATAATATGACAGAGTGACCAATATTAAAAGAAATAAAAAGAATGGCTCAGGGAATATTATTTTTTAGCCATCACCTTGGGGGAAAAAAGTGGTTAAATTATTTTTGGAAAAGTATTTGGAGCCATAACAAGAGTTCAACATTTCTTGAGGTCTAGTGTCTCTCCAGCTGACCTCTCTTTATAAACCACTCCCCAAAGTTTCTCTCCTTCTCTCTCTCTCTTTTTAAAATAATGAATAGAAACATGTGGTTACCTGGTCCATTTTGCTCTGAAATTTTTCAACCAAAATATCAATTTAAGAAGCAGTTTTGTTGGAAAATAGTTTTATGTGCTTCTACTTTTAAAGACTGATAACAAACAACATAGAATTTTTACAATTTTAGTTTGTTTTGAAAGATAGACTCTGAATTGCCTATGAAGATTCTGAAGATCCATTTTATGCGAGCAATAAGCAAAGCTCATGTGAATTCATTTTGATATCTTCTGGCTTCCAAGAGAGTAGTAAGCTGGACTTCCATGTTTTTTGTCTGTGTGTTGTTTTAGCTCCACAAACGAAGTTTATAATAGGCCATCACCCAGGTAAAGTAGCATCCAGTCCTGGCCTAATGAGCTGCATTTTGCTTCCCATTTTAGCCGCATTTACATCTTACTCCTTGCCTCACAGAACTAGGGGAGTTTGCACTTTAAAATACACATTTTATAATGGGGACTTTCTGTTGTTAAAAATATCCCTTTGCATGCAAGTCATTGCTTGTATATTTCCATAGAATACAGCCATGTACACACATGAGAGGGGGGAAGAAAGGGTGACAGGAAAAAAGAGAGCGAGCGAGCGAGCGAGCGAGAGAGAGAGAGAGAGAGAGAGAGAGAGAGAGAGAGAGGAGATTGTTTTCCCTGTTTATAATCAGTCATATCTCCATCCATCAAGATCAGGCCATAAATATTTTATAAATATTAGGTTTTTTCCAGATAATTATAGTAACATTCTCTCTGAAGCCAAGTAAAGACCGTGATGACAAATCTAGTCACATGAAAGAAAATATATAATAGCATTATATGACTCAACATTAATGGAAAAAAATATTTCCTTCCTAATAGGGTGAGGTATGCTAAACCCCATTGCTTTTCTGAGCTAAGGGGGTTTAGCATGCCACACACAGTCACCCCCTTAATACCACGGAGCTTTGTCATTCTTGTATTACGTTTCACCATGATTTGCTTATTCTTGACCCAGAAAAGGAAAGCCATTTCCAGTTCTAACAGGAAGATGTGAAGATACTTGCCATGTATTTCCGGTTTTCCCCCCTTTGAAACATGATAATGTGTATTGGTGGCTCAGCAAGGTCTACAAAAATATCTTCCAAGAGAAATTACTAGAATGAAAGTACTATGTACATGTCTGGACAGACTCTGAAGGTTCAATTAAGAATGAATTTCCTCAACAAATTTACTATGATCATCCTCATGGCTACTTCCAGTATTTGTTTTTATTTTTCCCCTCCAATGCATCTCAAATTCTCAGGAAAGTTTATTTATAAGAGTACTGTATAATCACATTGACATGAAACTTTAAAAAATGAGTATTCATAAATTTCTTCAAATTAGCCTCTCTGAGTTAAAAGTTTTAAAAATTCATGTAGACTCTGTCTCATGGCATGGACATTTTGTCTGAAGTTCTAGAACTTTCATTGTTTAAGTGTCCAAAACGATATATTAAAGTAATCTTTTGTTGAAGACAAGTTTAAAATAATCATTATAGCTCTTTATAATGCCCAATCAAAATAGAGAATTTTAATTGCTGAGCATAGTATGCAGTTAGTGCTGATAAAATGTTATGTGCAGAACACAAAGGTTTGTTTCACTAGAAAATATTTTGCAATAATTTGCCTTTTACATTATGCCCTGATGGAATGGGGCATTGCCTACTCTCAGAATTCAAATAAAACACATAATTTCAAGTTAACCTAAATTTGAGCCATATAAACATTTAATTAAGAATGAATGAAATATTGTACTTGAACAGATTATAAATAAAAAGCATCTGTTGGGCAATTTCTGAAAGACGAGCTGTATTACATTCTGGTACAGACATTTTTAAAAAGAAATGTATAACATAATTTAAAATGGCAGACGTTTTTTTCTTATAAATACTGCCAACTAGTTTTATAGATAGTGTTATTCTAGAATGCTACCTACATCTTGCCAAAGTACATACCAAATAATCTTTTCCCCCCCTGGACTTACCCACCCTGCAGAATTTGACTTTTGTTAGGAACTGGAGCACATAAGACCTGACATTACCTGCACTGGATGAGCACCAGATGGAATCAGTTTCAGTTTATGCAAAGATCGGCTCTTATTCAGATTTTCAAATTCATTTTTGGTCATTTACTCAAACAGATATTTGTTTTCACTTTTAAATACTATCCTTTAAAATGATAAAAATGTAGCTACACACAGTGGAGGGCATTTTTTGGTGAAGTGCCGTTACGGAAATTTATGGAAGATATTTTTAAAAGCCCCTAACAATTTAATTATTAAAACAGTAATTTTTTTTAACTTGCTAGTTCACACTGAAATCTTTTCTTGTTCTTTTGTATGTGAAATTTGAAGACAACTGTTTAAAGTTCAAGTTTTTTTTTTAATCTCACCTTTACTGAGGTAAAATTTACATAAAATAAAATTTACCATTTAAGGGTTTGATCCAAAGAGATTTGACAAAAGTATTCAGCTATGTTACCATCACCACAGTCAAGATATAGACCATTTTTATCAGCCCGAGATGGTTATACAATATCCCACTTAGTCACTCCACTCCTCTACACCTAGCTCTTGGTCTCATTTCTTCCTCTAGCCTTGTCTTTTAGAGAATAGCATATAAATGGAATCATACAGTTTGTCACTTTTGGCATCTGGCTTCTTTCACCATGATGCTTCTGAGATTCATCAAGATTGGTGCATGTATCCGCAGGTCATTCCTTGTAATTGCTTAGTAGTATCTGAATGTATTTATATATCACAATCTGTTTATTCATCAGCTACTTGATTCCTTACAGGTTTTGGCTAATTTAAATAATGTTGCTTTGACCATTGGAGTACAGATTTTATTCTGGACATGTGTGTTGGTCAGGGTTCTCCACAGAAACAGAATCGATAAAATATATAGAAATATCTTGATAACTTTGAGGTCTGTGGTGAAGTTTCCTTTTTCTACTCCCACCCAGTAGCAGGAAAAGAGCTGTTTCTCAGAAGGGCTGTAGTTACCTGCAGAGGCTGGCAGAGCTTTGCTCCACAGTCCTAAGGGCTGAATCAGCAACCCTAAGGGATAAATCTGCCCCCGACACTTCAGGCCCCATCGGAGCTGCTGGGTCATGTGGCCCAAAGGGCAGAGCAACTCACACAGAAGTCTGGACCCTGTTCTGGGCCTCACTTGAAAGTAGCAGCTTTTTGGGTCACTCAGTAAATGGGCCAGAGTAACACACCCAAAGAAGGGACATGTTACCTCCAAAATCCAAAGAAGCCCACTCGGTGTTGTGCCTCTTTTTCAATTGTAGGAGGAGCCAGATGTCACAACGTAAGCTTCACCCTAGAAGGTGTATCTCACCATGGCCCATACTACTGGAGCCCTAGAAATTTCGCTCAGGTAGAAGGCCTCTGTCAGGTTTATTTCCCACCCTCTGACATGCAAACGTCTTACCAGTGAGTCTAGAGTAGCTGTCACTTCTCGCTCTCTAGGCTTGATCAGCATAATGTCATTCGTGTATTGGGCCAGCATGCTATCTTGGGGAAGGAAAGACAATCAAGACCTTTGCAAACCAAATTACCACAGAGAGCTGTAGAGCTGACATATCCGTGATGTGGGGCAATGAAAGCATATTGCTGGCCATATCAACAGCTGCATACCCGGAACCAGAGGGTGCGTTCATTGATCCAAGCAATGAAACTACATCTGGTGTAGAACCTTCAGTTGTAGTCACCACCTGGTTAAACTGTGGTTATCCATGGTTATTCCCTGAGATCCATGTGACTTCTACACAAGCCAAAAAATTAAGTTGAATGGGAATACAGTGGGCATCATCACCCTTGTTTCTTTGAAGTCCTCGATGGTGGCATTAATCTCTGCAGTTCCTCCTGTAATGAGGTGTTTGGTTTGGTTTACTATTTTCCTAGCTAAAGGCAGTTCAGTGGCTTCTAATTGGCCTTTCTACCTGTTACAGCTCTCACTCCAGAGGCCAGGCTACCCATGTGGAGATGTTGCAAGCTGCTGAGTGTGTCTATGACAATTAAGCATTCCAGAACCGGGAAAATAACCACAGGATGGGCTTAGGGACCTATTGGCCCCACTGTGGGGTGAACATGGGCTAAAACTCCATTCATCACTTGACTCCCAGAGCCCCTACTCTGACTAGTGAACCACAGTGGGCCCCCGTGAATTACTGTCAGTTCAGAGCCAGTGTCCAGTGTTCCTCAAATTCTGATTATTTCCTTTTTTCTAATGTAATTGCCCTGGTAGGAGTGTAGGTCCCTTTATAGAAGTCTGGGAGAAAAATTAGTCACATGAATGTTTAGCAGTGTACCAGGTTCCTTTTTCAAAGGGACCCACTCTCGCCTTCAGTTAGGAGGTGCTGGGTCAGTGAACTTGCTCACATATGGGAATTGATAAAGGCGCTGTGCCTTTCTGTCATGATTCAGGTTAGAATTTATGCACTTGACCTAGAAATTTTTTGTTTATACAGATCAAGTAAGACTTTTGTAGGCCCCTCTCTACTTCACTTTAAAAAATACCGTGGTCAGGCAGCCCGTGCATAGATCTGAATGAGTCAGATTCTTGTTACTGATTCTTTGACTCTGCTGTCTATTAAAGAAACCACACCCACTTTGTCTTCAGTGCTGCACTTGGCCCCTGCCACCCCGGGATCCTATTGCCCCATTGCATTTAGGTTTCCCTGCTCAGTGACCGCAGTCCCCACTGTAAGGTCTGGCCTACGGAGAAGAGCAATCACAGCTCCCCTCCAACATTTGTTTCTCACAGTATTGGACCTGTCTTCTAGACTGTCCAGCACCAGTGAGGAGGTCTTAAATGGCAAATCCACTCTAACATTCCAGTCTCCCTAAGCCATTGAATCCCTTCCTTTACATTAAGCTGAGGCAGAGCTAGTATTTCCAGCTTGCTCACTTTGGGTCACCTTTTGGCCAGTATGTCAGCCAGCCAACCAACCGACCAAACTGTCAGAGCCCCTTCTGCCTCCCAGAGTTGCAACGTTAAATGAAGAATCTCGACTTTACATATCAATAAGTTCTGACTGACTGAACTTTGATTTTCTTTCCACGATAATCTTGTACTGTTAACATCCATTCCCACACATGTTCCCTTGGTTTCTGTATCAATTAGAAACTCAGACAGGTCTTTTGGAGCACAGTGTACCTCTGCTAGGTCACACTTCGTACATCATCTTCAGAGCCCTGCTGGGACTTGAGTCTAATTCTAGATCTAGAGTGGAGCATCAGGGCGTTTCCTGAGGACACTCAACACTGTCTTGCATAGCAGCTGCCTTATAAGCGGCCTTTACAGTTTCCTCAGGCAGTGCAGGATGAATCTCCTCAGATAGCTGTGGTGAGGCCGCTCCCACTGGCAGAGATGACTCATTGGAATTTAGGGGCTCAATGTCCCTAGCTTCATCAGGGTCCTCCCACATGTTCCTATTCCAACTTTAAGGAGCTCATTTCTTCCCAGTCAATGCCCTCACATTAACAATAGACAGCCTGTGAGATTGGGAGTTCAACTTGGGTGGTGGTTCAGCCAATCACAGGACGGGGTTATGAGTTTGATGTCCAGCAGTCTCAGTGCTGTGGCCACAGGAGAAGAAAGGCTCCTTCAGGGCACGTGTGGAACTTTCCAGATCACTTATGTGGCACTTGAGCTGGAGATTTGAATTCATGAACTCATCCTTTTCCTTTCTGACTTAGGATCAACCAGCCAATCTCTCATTATATTTGTGAAATGTCTACAAATGTTTGAAGGTGTATACATGCATATATAGTCATCCAGTTCTTGCTTCTTCTAAGTGGTTCATTATGACTATGGATGATCATATTTTGTGTATCTCTATTGCCAGATCATGCCGTGGACTATCAGTGTTCTCTTTACTACTGTAAATAGAGTCATCAGAGTCTTTAAATGTCATCACAGATGATTTCACAAATCCCAGAATCAGTCAGAAAACTTATTTGTGAAGCTCTTCCTTTAGAACCACTCTTAGAATGAAAATCTGTATTGGTCAGGATTCCATAGGGAAACAAAACCAGTAGGATACAGAATAGATGAAGAACACACACACACACACACACACACACACACACACACACACAGTGCCAAAAAATGTATACACATTTTAAGAAAGGAAAAAACTGTATTAAAATTGTAATACTAAATATATACCGATAACAAAAGATTGATACAAGTCATGTGTATACATTTTTGGGGGGCACCCCCAGTATATATCAACAAGCTGGACACCCAGGAGAGCCAACGGTGTAAGGTCCAGTTGTTGTTCAAAGACCTGAGAACCAGGAGAGCCAATAGTGTAATTTCCAGTTTCAGACTGAATGCTTGAGAAAGAAGAGAGATGATGATGATGTAAGTTCTAGCCATGGGAAAAGACCATTGTCCCAGCTAGCAGTGAAGCCAGGGACTTACCCTCTTACTCAGTCTTTTCATTTTATGTAGAGCTTCGCTGATGGAATGAACACCGCCGCACTAGGGAAGGCAGTCTGCTCTACTCGGTCTGCTAAACGCATCCAGAAACGCCCTCATAGACACATGTGTAATGATGTTGGACCACATATCTGGCCCAATCAAGTTGACACATAAAATTATCTAGCAGAACAGGTTTTTATTTCTCTTGTGTAAAAACTTGGGATTGAAATTGCTCAAACCTGTAAAAAGTGGATGTTTTCATTTCTATAAAAAGACCATGAAACCATTTTCCTAAGTGTCTGTACCATGCAACATTTCAACCATCACTGTGTGAGAGTTCAGTTGGCTCAGACTCTCGCCAGCACTTGGTATTGTCAATAAATGTCATTTAAACCATTCTTCTTGAATGTGTGGTGGCATCTTTTTGATGACATCTAACAGTAGTGTTCTTGATATATAATTGACATATAATACACTGCGCTTATTTAAAATGTTAAGCTTGATAAGCTTTGACATTCTTTGTATAGCCATGAAACCACTACTACAGAAATTATGAAAATATGCATCATCCCCAGAACTTCTTCCATGCCCCTTTGAAATCCATACTTCTCTCCTTGACTCACACCCGCTCTATATATTATTTTTATTTGGCTTTTTTTACTCAGCATAATTATTTTGAGACTAATTTGACATACTACCAAAACAAAGCCCTTTTGAAGACTACTCTGTACCAAGTGTATTAAGATGTCATTTAACTCTGGTTTGTAAATACACAAACTAGTCCCTTCTTTAAGAGAGCTTCAAAATTGTTTCACCTACTATTTTCTGGTGGAAAGCTTAAATTATATCATTTTGGAAAAACTAATGATATTGTTTTTGGAAATACTAAAGTAGGTTATTTTAGTTTATTATTAATTAATTTTACTATTAATTAAATATAACCTATATATATGTGTATATATATATATATATATATATATATTATGTGAAGATGTGGAAATTTTCAGAGTATAATTTTAAATTTACATTACAAAGTATTCACAATAATTTATATAGTATGGTCCCTTGTATATAAACATGTTATTGCAGGTATCTGCATGTGTGATGAGTGTGTGGTTTTATATGTAGAGAATGAGATGGGAAGATATAAATCACAAGTAAACAATGTGTTTATATTTTGTTCTGGAAAAGGGCAGTAGAAGTTAGAAAAAGGAGGTTGATGAGATTTCCAAATTTATGTACAAAAAGTTAAACATTTTTTTAATGTACAGAAAGCGTTTTATTCTGATCAGTAATGTAGTCATTTATTAATTGAAAACTAACAAGTAGCATTTGATTCATGATTGAATGCTATATGTATTTTCCTTCACACCTTAAAGCACAATAAAATTGAAAAAATAAAACAATAAACCTAGTAATTTTTGCAAGGCTTAGTTGCAGGCACCTGACCTTACCTAGAACCTACATATAACCGCTCTAAAATGACAATAACAATCGCAGCACACGAACCCTTCTCTCCAAAGAGTCTTATTGTCATTTATAATGTCATTGCACTTACTGAAAACATCTGTGTGTGTCCATGTCACTTTCTTTTCATTTCCTAAACAAAAATTCCAATAAGCTTTAAAATTGAATATGGACAACTCTGTATATGCCCACAGTTGAGAAAAAAAAATTCAAAAAGGAAGAATGACACATTTTTTTCAGAAGCCATTAGATTTGTGACAGGTGCTTTTTATGAGTGAACATTGCAGATACACAGTTTTGCATTTGTGACAATTTTTATAATCTAATTTTTTAAATGGCTGTCTTTTAAATTATATGTTATACAAGATCCTTTCCTAGGATATTATGAAGTAAATTTTTAAGATTTAAATTTGTGTCTGGATAAAAAGCTGAAACATTTGAGAAATGAAATTTGCCTCTAAATATAGTTCAGTTAGTTAGCCATGATTATGTATTTATCATTTTATTTCTCGTGTACTGCATAATCTTATGGAGAGAACTCTGATTATAGATAAGGGAAATTTTAGAGAAGTAAGTAATTTAAATCAAATTATATGATTTATTTTATTCAATCTTCAAGTTTTATGGCCGGCCAATAAAATTCTGGCAGAATCCCTATCATTTTCCAGTAGTTTTGATTATTATCACTTATAGAACTGAATCCAGTGTTATTGAATCAGGTGAATCTTTCTGCCTTGGCAAGAAAGAACATTAAAACTTTCTGGACTTATTAGAAAAGTATTTGTTTGAATTATTAATTATCTAAATCTCATTAACAACTGAAAGATGTGATACTCTGGGGAAATCATTTGAAGGATGCTCACTTTGCTACATCTCTGTTTATTTTATATTCTGTACTTGTGTTCAGCTGAGCATCATAAAAATGAAGAATATGTCCCAGTTATCTTAACCCAGTGGTTCTCAAGCTCATCAGAACAAAAGCCTCCTCACTTTTTACATAAAATGTTTTGTAATAAACATGCTACCAAAAATAAATTAGTAGATAGCATAAGTTTACTCTCATATAAAACTTCAAATTAAAAACTGAATAAACCCTACCTCGAGCCCTAATTTTAATATAAAGGGTAAATAAGAAGGAAGTAATCCATAATAAACTAATACTTTTCAATGTGAAAATATGTGGGCATGACTATACTGGATGGTGTCACAGGTACACACACTTGTACCTACCTAGTCACTGAACCAAGAACCAGGGTCAATAGACAAGTATAGAAAGAGACTGATGCAGATTTGAGGTTGGCGATGTGATTTTTGATGTGATGATATGATTGTCCCTAAATAGAAGAATAATTCTGAATATGTTATCAAACCAAACAAATACAATTTCGATTGTTTTAACAATAGTTGCATTCTGTGCATAATAGATTGTGAAAGAACTATGTATTTTTGTGTAAAATAGAGTTAGTTTCTAAGCTCAAATATGTGAAAATACATTTCCCATCTAGGTAAATATCCAGCATGGCATTTGCCACTCAGGTGGGTTTCTAGAGCTCTCTTTCTTGGGCCAGAGTGCTATGCACATTGGAGCGTGTCTGCTATCTCTAGCCTCTTTCCACAAAACACTGGTGGTGCCTCCCTCACTTCCCTCACCACCACCTCCGCCCCCCGGGAGAATGTCTTCTTGGGAATAACTTTCTTCATCACTTGATAACTCCTGATTAACCTTTTAACCATGTTGAATGTTGATGTTGTTACTGTCTGTGTCATATTTACGATCCCTAAAGTAAACGTAGTGGTGTTCAGTTCATTTTCCAGCTGCTGTGCGATTGTTGCTGTCCACTCAGAACTGTCCTGTGTGGAGCTCCATACAGTAAACTGCATTTTGTATCAGTTGCCAGGATACTCAGAATTGAACTTAAAGCTGAACTATCACAATTATTGGGACTCTTCATCCATGTTTTAAAAGTGACCTGATTTTGTATTTTGTTTTTGGCTGGAATGTTTGCTACTTTCTAGTGTGCCATCATTTTTACTTCTGTGTGTTCAGTAAGCTGCTTCAGTCCTGTAGGGCAAGGTTAGAGAGAAGGAAGTACTGAGAGAAAAAATATTGTCTAGGCAACGTTTACTGTCAGAGGACTTATCTAATATTGAAGCATTCCACAGAGATTTTGGAATCTAGAGCCTCAGTTTGACAACTAGGTGGCCTTGGTACCACCATTGGACTAATAAAGTATCTCCCTCATACATTGTTACAGGGTTTGAATGAAATTAATTAATTAGAAAAATGTTTGGTTCTAAGTGTGGCATAAAATTAATATTGTCTATTTGGCTTAGGTTTTGACGTAATAAAGGTAAGACACTGTCTTGGCTCTTTTAAAGCAACAGTGTCTGCCAGAGTATTAATGTATTGGGAATATTCAAAATAATCATTATGTTCTTCTTGATGGTCCTAGTTGAATTAGAATCTTAGATTCTCATTTATATACTGCATGAACAAAATTGCTGATTATATATTGGTGTTTTTTTTTCTCTCTCTCTCTGGGAGATCATGGTTTAAACATAATAATATTTGCTATAATACCAGACATATTTTGGACTATGGCAAATGTTTATTTCCTTAGGAGAAAAAAAACCAAACAGTTATTACATTTTAGCACTTTGAAACATTACACATTTTCCCAGAAAGTTCACTGGTATTTGCAAAATAATCAAGCAACTGGAAATAATTAAGTAGCAGAGAACCTTTAAATTCAAGCATCAGTAGTGCTTGATGCACCACATCATGAAATATGCTATCCTTATGACAATGCTTCCTTTCGCAGTTCTCTTTTCTCTCCATACCCAGAACATAAAATAGCAATCAATAGTCCATCAAGACTGGTTAATATAGTCATCCATTAGGAATTCCTAAGTTCGCTCAAGTAATATTTTAACAAAAAGACCAGCATTTGTCTTTATGAGATAATGCACTTTCCATTAAGGAAGATAGCATGAGTATTTAAGTGTGATGCTCAAGTCTTAGATGAGAGACCTGCGTCCATTGGTTCTACTTATGTAGAAAGAAGGCAAGATACAGTTCTAGCAAGTGATACCATATGTTTATTTCTCAAATCCATGATGTTTTAAAAATTTTTAGTGGCTTAAATTCTGACAAAGACTCTGTATTTTATTCTTAATGACATATGAAGAGGAGTGACATGATTAGGTAAATATTTCTCAAGACTTATTAACGTGTTGTTTGAGAAAATACTGAAGATGACAAGGGTGGGGGCAGGGCAACGAGGTGAGAAACAATTATTATAATCTGTTCAAAGGATGATGATGACGTAGAATAAGAAAGTTGCAGAGAAAGTCATTTTACATCTATTCAAGAAGCATTTATAGAGAATGAATGAAAATAGGCATGCAATAGATGCCAAGAAACGAGATAACAAAAATGTTAGAATTAGTTTACAAAAAAATTTAAAGCAGCCGTTATAATAATACTTCAGGTAATTTATGACTATTATTCAATCGTCTACCTGATAAAATGTTGTTTATACTATTGAATAACTACAAAAGTAACAATTAGAAGAAATAGTTAAATAAAATATTGCATAATTTGATTTATCTGAGGTGTGATCAGAATCTACAGTGAATGCTTAAGTATAAAAAAAATTACAGTAAAAGACACATTGCCATTAATCCACCTCAAAATACTCCCCCTCGCTTCACACACTTATCCCATTGTTCTTGCCACCTTCGGAAGCAGTTCTGGAAGTCCTCTTTCGTGATTGTCTTTTGTTGTGGTGTTGTGGCTGCCTCGGTGTCCTGAATCATTTTGGCTTTGGGGAAGGGCCAGAAGTTGCACGGTTCCAGATCCGGTGAATAAGGTGGATGAGGACACACTGTCATGTTTCCATTTGGCAAAAGTTGCCTTGCCATAAGTGATGTGTGACATGGTGCATTGTCATGATGGAGGATGAACCGTTTGCCCATTTCTGAGGCTGTTTTCTACCCATGTTGTTTCTTAAATGCTTGTAAAGGCACTCACGAAAGAGGACTTCCAGAGCTGCTTCAGAAAGTGGCAAGAATGGTGGGATAAGTGTGTTCAAAGCGAGGGGTAGTATCTTGAGGGGATTAATGACAATGTGTCTTTTACTGTAATATTTGTTTTTAATTTAAACATTCCCTGTATTTGTTGATCACACCTGGTAGGCATTCAAGTTATATTTCTAAATATTACAATGACAGTATATTGCATAGCATATAATATTAAGTATCTTATATGAAAAAGTTAAAAGTATTTGTTGCATACATATTGTGTGCCTGTTTAAGTATTACATACCTATAGAAAATCATTATATACACACACAAATATATATGTAATATAATTACACAGATAAAAACTAGAAGACATTTTACAAACACATTATTAGGGTTTATCCCTAGAAGTAGCATAATGATTTTTCCCCAAAACGTGGTGCTATATAAGGCATTCTAATCTAATTAACGGAAACCAGAAATGGAGAAGCACTCCTGATCACACGTGTAGGGGTTGGCTTAGGTAATGAAACATATTGATCACAATGGACCTCTTGAGATGCCACTGACCTGGACAATTCCTCAATAATCGGGTCTAGCAGGCTCAATTTCTTCACATTCCCTCTAGTCCATTCCCATTAGTTCATTGTAAAGAGGTTAAATAACAGACATCCCGCCCCAGATGCCAAGAGGCATTTGGTGATGGGTTCGATCTGCCAAGCAATCGCTGCTCTTCATCAGTAAGATTAGCTGTCCATACGAATGTGCCTATAGGAGGAAATCTGAGTGCGTATTGTAACTGTGTGTGGCAATCTGTTGCCATGTAACGCTCACTTCCCTGATATTTCCTGTCAGACTTCATTCACAGATATTCCACAGACAGATGGTTTCTTTCACTGGCTCAGGAGCCACTTCAAAGTGTTTTGATTCCTGACCAAGTCATATATCATACTTCCTTTAGGAAGATTTTCTTCCCAGCTGCAGACTTTCAAATGAAATCAGGAATAATCAGAAGGCCACACAACCCTTTCAGCTTAACCACCTTCAAAGAGCAGACAGCAAAGCCTTCTTCACCATAGCAACATATTAGCAGCTAAATAACATTTAACAGTTCTTCAAAGGCAAATGGACATCATGGGAGAGGCTCTTATTAAGGAAACTGACAGAAAATATAACAAGAAAATCTACAGAGATCTGTATTTGTCATTTACATTACTTTCAAACTAAAACTGAAGGTGTCGAATACTCTTTTTTCTCTTAATTTGCATTCACCCAACCCATTCAACGCTAAATTCTTTCAGCATTAGAACTTTTTTCCCCTGCCTGATCAGAATCTAGTGATTATAAGATACATTAACTTTTTTATACTATGAGTTTAAAATTTGGAGGGCATTTTTCTAGACCAAATTGATTTCACTACTGTTTTACATAGTTTTTAGTTTTATAGGAACATGAAGGTTTTGAAACAACAAAACTCAAGTATAAGATAAATGTTACTGGGGATTATTATAACAATAAACAAAAAGCAGTGATTTTAAATTTTCAATTCTTGTAGCACCTTCTGTTTCTCCTCCTTGGGGTTCTTGTTTGTTTAGGGATGAGCTTCTCACATCTGGATCCAGGCAGGCAGACTTTTCTATATTGTTCATGTCGGAGGCAATTTTGATAAATCTCAGACATCAAAGAACTCAAAGAAGCAATTTTTAACTTTAGTGAATATAATAAACACTCAAATATTGGGTTTTCGGAAAAGTCATGATGCATTTTTTCTATATTTTTCAAAAGTTATTTATTTATATAAAGAACAAAGATCAATCAATAATATATTGGCTGTTTTGTTCGATAACCTTTTGCCATCTTTCAATGAGCTTCATAATTCCTCATTCATAGAAGGACCTGTCTTTATTTGCAAAAAACTGAACAAGGGGGCCTGCTGAGTGGCGCGATGGTTAAAAACTGGCTTGGAATACCAGAGAGCCCCAGTACGGATCCCACATATGAGGGCCAGTGACACTGCCCTCTACAGCTAAGATGCTGAACAACAGCTCAACCTGGAGCTGGGCTGCCGTGAGTAGCTGGCGCAGCATAGGCTTCAGTCCCCTGCTGCAGTGGGCTGCCATGGGCTACCATGTGTAGCCAGCAGCCAGCGTGAGCAGCCAGCAGCCACAGTGAGTGGCTGTCCAGAAGCTGACGACTGATGTGCCTCGCCCGGGAAGAGCTCAATGATGGTGCCAACTTGGGCCAGTGAAGCAACGTCCTCCACAACTAGACTGAGGAACAAAACGATAGCAACTTGTCTGTTCCCCTTCCCCCAATTCCCCAGCACTGTTCCCATCCCCCCAGTTCCCCAATAAAAAAATCTTTAAAAAAAACCAAAAAAAACTGAACAAGGTGCTGATTTACAGCCTCATCTGAATTGAACGTTATACCACACAAGGAGTTTGGAAGAGAGCGAAGCAAGTGGAAGTCTGATGGTGCAAGGTCAGGCGACTATGGTGGGTGTGGCAACACATCCCATCCAAGCTCTAATATTTTTTTATCAAACTTGTGTGTGTCTCGTGTTTTCGCTATGGAACACAACTCCTTTACCATTAATGAGCTCTGGATGTTTTTGGATGATGGATTCTTTCAAACTGTCCAATTGCCCACAGTACACATTCAAATTGATTGTTTGGTTCCTTGGTAGGAGCTTGAAAAACACGACACCTTTAAAATCCCACCACACTGAGAGCATAACCTTCCTCTGATGAATGCCTGCTTTCAATGTCGTTTGGGGCGAATCGTCACATCGGGACCAAGACCGTTTACACACCACATTGTTATAAATAATCCACTTCTCATCACCAGTTATCAGTTGCTTCAAAAAAGGATCGTTTTCCTCACGTTTAATGAGCATATTGCAGATGTTTATACGCGCCGTCAAATGAACTTCTTTGAGTTCATGTGGAACCCAAATATCGAGCTTGCTTACGTATCCCAGCTCCTTCAGGTGGTTGTGAATGCTTGAATGATGGATGTTCAATGTTTCTGCAATCTCTCATGTCATGTAACATGGATTTGATTCGATCAATGCCTTTATTTTGTCGTCATCAACCTTGGTGGGCCTCCCTGACCGAGGAGCGTCATTGAGATCAAAATCACCAGCATGGAATTTCGTGAACCATCTTGGCACTGACATGCTTGAGAGCATTGTCACCATAAACTTTATGCAACTTTTCACAAGCTTGCCGCGCGTTCTTCCCTTTATGGAAGTAAAATAGTAAAATATAGTAAAAATGCACCGTTTGGTCTTCCATCTTCACCTTGTAAAATCTCCAAAACTCAACCAAATCACTCAATTTAGAATGAAGCTGGAACTGTCAGCTGTCAAATGACATAGCAATAACATAGATGTGAATGACTCTAGTACTTCCAAAAATGAACTAGCGCCATCTGTTGCAAACGTGCGTCATGACTTTTCTGACAACCCAATATTAAAGGAAGAAACTCAGTTCCACATGGAAATTTATTCGAAAATTTTGGAAAACAAAAAATTCGTTGAGATAAACCAATTATATTGAAATATATGTACCGAAAAAGAGGGAGATTGAGTTACAATAGAATTTCAACTTTAATGGCATGCAATGTTCCAAGTCTCTCCTTTCCACCCACAAAAAGGCAGATCTCATTTGTCTTGATTTCTGTCTTTCCTAAAATACCTTTATATGTGACTAGGAGACTTTCAGGTTTTGAAATGTTGAGTTCATTTATCTCATTCAAATTACCTAAAATCGACTGTTTTGTTCTTCAAAGAAATTGTCTCTCAGTGTTATCAATTATTCTCAGGTCCCTTCCTATAAAGGCTCTTGGGTTCTCTTGTTTACCTCTGCCCTAGAGTTGATAATGTAGATTACAAGCACCATCAAAGGATTTGCAGATGAACTGCTAGGGGCAGGTTGAATAATTATGGATAAAGTAAGTTTATCTATTTTGTCACTAATGTCAAAACTATTAGCAGTACCTGTGACTTTGTCTCCAAAAGAAATTTATTTGACTCATAACATATTTAAATTGTTGCAAGAATCCTGAAATAGTATTTCCTTGTAACTCCTTTGGAATTATGGTTTTATTTGGACTCAGCAATATGTCTATTTATTTAAAACATAAATAGCCTATCTGTTCCATCATAACTGGATTTTCCTATAACCCTGTGTTCTTAAATTCATGTGTAATAGTAATGTGAGAAGAGGTCCATGTGTGACAACTATGTGAGTCTTTGGTTGAGACACTGGGCTCACCATATTCTATAGGTAGAAGCTGGGGTTTCTTCAATCGAGAGTGCCTTTCTCAATTTCAGTCATTTTGGGAAGAAACTGATCACAGGAAAGGAAACATGAATTGTACAGATGGTAGAAGTTGTTCCTCTCACTGGGTTCTATGTATAACTGAGCCTAGATTCTGAGAAATGTGGATACAAGAAAACTGGTAATATGAAGCAATGTGGCCCCTTCTTGTGGACACAGGTCCTGGCCCAAAATGTGATGCAGTTGCTGAAGGAACCTTAAGTCAGACCTCAGTCAGGTGGTTTTTGGATGAGTCATAACCATTAGTCTCCATAAATTACATGCTATGTTTTGTTTCTCTTCAGTAATCTGCATTTCCTGAATGACTAAGACGCTATCAGAAGCAACCATATTTTCTCTCTTAAAATTAGATAATTAAGACAAGATTTAAAACTATATTGTAATTTTTATGTAGTTCAAATATAGTCAAAATCTAATATTATGAAAATAATTTATATATATATATATATATATAAACTATTAAAAGTATACTATGAACTATGAAATAATGTGAAGTATAAATAAATGTATAATTCATTCTAGCAGGAGCAGAACTTTTCTCCCAAGACAGACTAGACAAATTATTTATTTCTACCCCAAAGGATGTGTTCAACTTGATAAATTATTTCAAATGTATCCATTCACTAAGTGCTAACCTTGGGGAAATTATTTAACCTTTTTAATTCCTCATTTACCAGTGTGTAAAATTTGGATAATATAATGGTAAATTCCATGCATCAACTTGACTGGGATGAGCAATGCCCAGATATTGGTAAAACGTTATTTCCGGATGTGTCTGCGAGGGTATCTCTGGAAGAAATTAGGTTTTGAATCAGTAGACTGAGTAGAGAAGATGGTGCTCACCAATGCAAGTTGGCATCATTCAACCTGCTGAGAGTTTGCATAGAACACAAGATGGAGGAAGGGCTAATCCGTTCTCTGTCCTTGAGCTGAGACATCCATTTCTCCTGACCTTGAACTTCAGCGGTCCTGGTTCTTGGGCTTTTGGACTCAGACCTGGACTTACAAAATCTAACCACCTCTTTCCCAAATTCTCAGGTCTTTGGACTCAGACTGAATTACACCCCCGCCTTTCATGGTTCTCCAGCTGGCAGAAGGCAGATGGTGGGACTTGTCAGTTTCCATAACCACGTAAGTCAATTTTCATAGTAAATCTCTTCTTATACATATTTACATATATATGCTATTGGTTCTGTTTCTCTGGAGAACCCTTACTAATACAGATAATGACAATACTTAACAGGTAGAGTTCCAGTGATGATGAGTTAAAACAGGAAAAGAACACAGAACAGAGCCTGCCACATGTACAGTTGACACTGAGAATTTTAGTTGCTTTTGTAATTGTTGGTGTTATTGTTGTTTTTGATTGATCGTTTTGAAAGCTTGTAGTGCATGTGTCAACTTGCATGTTTTGGCTTCCTTTTCTGGGTGCTTTTGTAGATCTTATGAGGCACAAATAACATGGAATTCCTGACACCCACACTTAAATGCAATTATGCATTCCACATTGGAGTTGAAATATGATAGCCATAATGAAATCCAAACCACAACAAAAAGTAACCAGTGTGTTTTTTTTTGTTAAACACTGTTGGAATCCTGATGTATAATACATAGGATAGAAGTAGATACCAAAATTTTCGGCTTATCCACAGTCGTATTGCTTACAGTCACAAGGTCTGGAATATGTACTCAAATTCTAATTTTCCTTACTGGTTCTCTGCATACCTAAACTGAAGTGCCTCATCCTGAGTCAAAGCCAGTTATCAATGTGAATTGAAAGTTGCAAGGCCCTTAATGATAATTTAACTTTGTAAGGTCACCAATCAGTGTAAAAGTGTGTTAAGGACTCTACTGGCTCAAAGCAAGCTTGAATGTCTGTTGACCAGGACTTCTGTGATTCAGAGGAGACCTGGAATTTCATGTGTCTTCTTCACTATAAGATACAATTCTGTAATGCCCTTAGGTTTACTTATTGTTATGAATGATAATTCCATTTGTTGACTGTCTCATATGTGCCAAGTATAGCGTGATGTGCTTTATATAGATTTAAGTATTAAAGAAACTAAAAACCAAAGAGCCTAAAGTGTATGCCACTTTTACTACATCATATAGCTCAAAAGTGTCAGTGATGGCCTCAAAATGAGTTTTTTCTGACTACAAAAATAGATGCTCAGCTCATCTGAATCGTACATTGCTGTATGTGAAATGCCAAAAAATAGTTATGGGGTAACATGCTGTGGTATGTGGTGCAAATACAGAAATGAATAAGAAACCATTCGATACACGTAAGAGCTAAAATCCATAGGTCTATCCAGAATAGTCTACAGATCCAACAAGCATAGCCTCCCAGGCCATCATACCTGAACAATTGTGATTATCTCTTGGATTCTTTGAGGAAGGGATTTGGATGTTAGCAGGGAGAGCACTCAAATGATAGCAAACATCTAACAAATTTGTTTAACAGAAATTGATCTATTTAACACATAAGAGCCCTTTACATACATCTTGAAGAGCTATTTAGGGACTTAGAATACTTGCTTTTTAGTGTCATCATTGCTTATTTCATAATGTGATTTCTGGTTGACATCATTTTTTTTTAATTTTTTTATGTCAGTGCTCTTCCTTAAATGACCCTCATTCTTTGTCCATTTTTTTTTTTCCTTCTGGAAGATTGGAACTCAGTTCTTTGTTTCTACTGCTATGTCCTGAAGTTATAGTTTTTCTTTCTTTCAACCTGCCACTTCCAATAACCACGAGTGAAAAAAAAAGTGCTATGCAAGCCAGTTGGCTCTATTTAGTATCGTAAGGAAAAACTACATCTGCTTTTTGGATTAAACCATGCTTATAAAACCATGCCTATTTAGTTGACAGGGAGAAAAAAGTATAATTTACATGTTTTAGTTATTCTTGTTTTAGTAGACTTCAGAGCTTTAATTCACCCTAGGTTTACCCTTGAAACTATACTGAGAGTTCCAATGTATTGATTCTTGGCCAGCTGTTTTCTCTTAGACTGGCAGCGTGATGTTTGCCAGAGTTATGATCACTCATGCTAATCCCGATTAGAGACTAAATACTGTTTGCCCCACACACTTGTTCTTCTGACGTAAAATTAGTTTCAATAAACACTCATCAAAACCATAAGTTAATTCAGAAAGTATCTTTTAATCACTTGTTCTGTGCATTGCTTAGTGCTGGTGCTGTGACAAAATATGAAGAAATTTACCTCATGGCCGATGGACTTGAGGAGCTTCCAGCTTCGTGGAGCGAGGGAAAGGGGGTGTAGAGGACATCCCATGTTTGTACAATGGTTATGAAATAAGACTGGTGATCTGTGATTCAAAAGACATGGAGATTATTATTGTGAGATGAGTTAAGGGGGGAGAAATATGTGTGTGGTTGAAGTGTTCAAATAAGGCTTCACAGAGGAGGTATAAAATGGGTAGAAACTGTGTAGGTGCAAAAACAACCCTCCCTTTAAGAAATGTATTTTTAATTAGAAAACAGTTCACCGCTGTGAAGGTGTAAACTATATGACAGTGAAAAGAGAATTTTATTGCTTCCATTTTCTTGAATAATAGATTATTTGTTACTTAGCAAGTATTTAAAATTTTACAAAAAATTACTTCTTTGTATAGAAGAAATGAATGAGTTGCCACCTCAATATGGAACCTCAGTAAAACTTTTTGTTTACATGATGATTAATATTTAAAGTTGCATCTCATGAAAGTTTATATATCTGTCATTCAGAGTGCTACACATCTCAAGGCTCAGAAGGTATACACATCTTACTGACCTCTAAATCTTTATTTTCCTTAAGTTGTGAGTTTGAAAATAATTGGGGGGGAATGGGGGAGAATAGGAGTATAGCCAAATAGACGAGATGTTAAGCCAATGTTGGTCTTACAAAGATCAAAGAAGATATTTCAAGGGTCCAACAAGCCTTTAGTGCTAAAGTCAGCACTTAGGAGAAGTATTATATTTGGGCATGCCTTCCAATGGCTTTTTGTTTGTTTGTTTCATTTGATTTTTTTATTATTTCAAAAATGACTAAATCCATGAGGATAAAAATAAAGAAAAAATTACAAATATATATATTTTTTAAATGTGAAACTCAGTTGTTTGGTTGTGAGCTAATATTCTTATGGTCATCAAAGGATTTTAATCTTGTAAAATGAAACTCAGATACCTGGTAGGCTAAGTGACCTTGATCCTTGGAGAAACAAATGCTAGATATGCAAGAATTTTCAAATTTTGGTTAAAGAACACTTAGTTTTTGTTTTGTTCCTGTTTATTTGTTTAAAGAGAATGTTAAATATTGATGGTTTTAAAAAGTCAATTATCCTGAGTTTATCAAATGTGGTATATTCGATAGCTACTTCAGCATTTTATAGTCATAGCGTCAGCATGGAAAAGCAATTAAAAATGTTTAATTTCCTTACTAAAAAAATGAAGATGGAAGTCTATGTTCAGAATGTTTCCTAGCTCTAACATTACTAAAGATTATATTCTCATTTTTGTTCTATTAACACGTGATAGCATCTTAAATGGGTTGAATTTTATGAAACGACTGATAAAAATAGATACAAAATTGAAATGATTAATCTTGAAACGAGTGTCAACAAATAGCAAGTTAAAGGTTTCATCAACAGATGGCTCTTCAAAGTCTAAATTATTTTCCATCTGTAAATGCTATGATGCAATTTTTGAAAACCTCAGATTTCTAAGTTATTAAGAAAATCATATTTTTTTTACAGACATTTCCAGAGGGGACGTTTTCTGCATTAGTAATTTGTGATTTTGACCTGGATATTAAGACAAATACATTTGTTAAAAAAGTTAAATTATTAAAGAAACTCCTAATACTTTGAGCTAAGGAAAACTTTTCTTGATAAAACTGTCTTAATTTTTAAAATGTGGCACTATGTGGGATATATTGAAGTCTGTGTTTTTAAAACGATTGGTATATTATTTGTACTAATGCTCATAGCATTATAGTATTATCTAATGATCCTTTAAAATGATTTTGAGTTTCATATTAAAAGAACAAAATGCTCATATTGAATATATATTACAGAAGTAAGCAGGAGATACTTTTTATCTCTTGTTTCATCATTTAAAATGTTATTAGAAAGACTGTTATGAATGGAAATTTTACTACATAGTAGATGAATTTAAAATTGAAACACCAGATCTTAGAGTTTTCAAATTATAATTCCCAATCCAGTCATTTGCTGATATGTTTATTCAAAAAACATTGGAGACATCAAGATGAATGTGGTTTTCCCTGTACACAAAGACTCAGAGTCCCATAAGAGAGGCAGCTAAACAAACAGATAATTTAAAATATTGGAGGTATGAAGAGGAATGTGCACTTTACAAAAGAAAATAATAATAATTAAGAGGTGTAAGCATGAGGAATAGATTATTCATTTTATTGAAGAGACCAATTTGGGGAAATCATCAAAATACTAGGAAGTTTATTGGAAACAAGACACCCACCAAAATTCTAAATACAGTTAATAAGTTTCCCAAAGAAAATGTAAGACAATTTATATCCCCTGGGTGGATCTGACTGCATGAGAACACCTTATTTAATTAAGAGCACCCCATTGATGAAGGGTACTGACAAACCAAACCCTGTGGGGATCAGGGAGCTCAACACAGCGACTTAACGGGAAGTGCTTCAGACGAGGAAGGTTTGAGAATACGGAGAAAACAAATTTGGGATATGACACTATTTTCAGATATCTGAATAAGGATTGTAAGAGGAAGGTGTTTCCATAAAGAGAAAAGTAAGGAAAAAAGATACAAATTACTGGGAGGCAGCTTTTAGTTTAATAATAATAAGACAAAAAATTACAAGACCTTTGAGCCATCTAACCACACAGATTTTGTGATAGATGGTATTGAACCCACCATCCTTGGAAGTGTCCTGTGAAAGTGGTAGCACTAGTACAGTTAGAATTGGTAGTAGTAGTAGTATTAATATTAGTAGTAGTAGTAGTAATGATGTTATTGCAATAGCAATATGATTAGTGCAGTACTATTGATGTACTAAGTAATAGTAATGAAGGCAGCTCTTTGTTTGAAAGCTTGTTGTTTACCTTGCTATTTACATGCATTTTCTCATTAGATATTAATTATTTCTGCCTCAGCAAAGGAAAATGATGCATAGGAACACTATGCAATGGCTAAGCCTCACATCTGGTCAGTGCTCTGTGGGCCTATGAGACGAGTTCAGATCCAGAGCTTTGTCCTTAGCCTGTGAGTTCTAAAACAGGTTCACCAAGGTGGCCCGAATGGTAAGGGAGCTTCAGATTTACTGCAAGGATGTTTCTGGGAATGTAACCTGCTGCAGCCCAATCAATGTAAAATAAACTCTCCTTGAATTTTTGTGTTTTGTTTTAGAATTTAGTGAAGTCTTGTATTTGTAAAAAGTACCTATATATATCCTTATTTATTTTAATATAAAACTTGAAAATGTTTGTCACGAGACAAATCATCCTCCGATCCTCCTGTTTAATTGAAGACAATGGAAGGATCATATCAGGATCAGGTTTGCCATTAGTGAGACAGCAGACTGTTCCTTTAGCTCATGGTGCCCATCAGCATGTCTGCCATACCTGCCCGCTACAGACCCTCCAAGGAAGAAACTGCTAGTCCGAATGGTCAAGGGAGGGCATTTATTTTCCATATTGTATAAACAGACATGATTCTCAGGCCCGGCCTTATGGGCCAGTGACCATGGCAGTGTCCCAGCGGTTCTACCACTGGTGGTTAAGCCCACGTGAGAAGAGATTAAGTCCTCCTTCAGGACTGGCCAACCTCCCCTCTCTCTGCCTCCGGCTTCCATGGAGCCACAGATACAGGCAGGGTCCTCGATCTGTCTCTTTCTTCAGCTCTGAACATTTCAGATTCAAGGAGATGAAAACAAGCAGATCTTACTTTAAAACATATTAGTGAGGCTGGATTCTCTTTTGATTGTGACTTTTTCATTTTGTATGGTGCTTGCTTGTTAAGAAACCCTAATTCCTGCTTGAATGTTTTAGAATTATAACACCAAAATACTATTCCTATCTTCTGTTCATATTCAATGCTATTCTTTATTTTAAATTGCTTGTTTATACTTGTGCCCAAAACTTTTAAGAGTCGCAAATTTAAAAAAAATATATTTTTTCTCAAAATATTGAGTGGTGTTAATACTCTAGGAGGGTACTCATGTCCATTTGATTGATTTTGACTCATACCTCTTTGTGATGCAAGGCAATCTATTGCAGTGAATATTGTTGAGGTGCATATTTGTAAGGTAACAGCTAAAAAAACCTTTTAAATTCTAAGATTTTTTTACTTTTGTCTTGTTCTTATTACCCTTGGATTCTATTTAATAGACCAGCATATTGCTGCAGATGATATGCTTTTAAGATTTATTACATAGCCTGAGTGAGTTTCTGATCTAAGCAATCATTGGCTTTATGACATAAACAACATTTTACGTGTATATAAGGGTTGGGAATATTCCAGGTACTTATCCTATTAAGGCATACTGAATCTGAATTCATTTCATGGTTTTTTAAATTTTACTCTTGACATAAATTACAGCACACACAATATGCATTATGTAACCTGAGAATATCAGGCCTTTGAGCTTTGATACTGACTGCCATTTTGTATTCCGATGTAAACATTAACATGTCTGAATTATAAGTTCTAAAATGTTTTAAAGATCTGCACTGGCAAGGATGAAAGTTAACAGGGCTATCAGCTCTCTTGCTTCGGGGCATTAGTTGCTTTCCAGATGGCTCCGAGAAAGATATATCCTGTGGCATAGTACTAGGTACATTAACTAGGGTTTATGCTTTTTTCCTCAGTGCTTGGCATTGGCAACTTTTAAAACAAATAGTCAAATATATAACCCTAAGTTTATTGTGCTTTGTCAGTTCTATCAGACAATATTCAGTTTGTATAAAAATAAAATTCTATTACAACTCACGTTTCCATAGCTTTCACAAAGCATACAAAATTATAGCTATCTTGTGAAGTATTGAACAATATTTTCTGTTTCAGTATCATTTTAACAGATAATGATTATGACTATTTGTAAAATTTGCAAGTAAAATAATTAAGCTTACATCTTTAATTTTAAATATCGACATATTTTTGAAGGACATTAAGAAATGGAAGAATTTGATGTATTCTGATAAGTGTAGAAATGCAAAAATTTAAAGTTGTGGCTTTTGCAGAATTGATTGGATTCAAGGACTGCTTTTTAATGAGAATTTAATTAGTAAACCAAGAAGTTAAAGTCTTAATAAATTAAAAACTGAGTACAGCAATATGATTATTTGTTCTCAAACTTTGGCATGTATCTCAGTCACCCGAAGTTTTTTTTTTTTTAGAAATAGAACACCTGGGCCTTTCCCAGGTTCATGGAGTCGTTAACACTTACTACCAGATAAAGCTTTTAATGCTACACATTATACTAAAATTAACTGTGGTAAGTATTTGCACAATAGTCTAACAATATAAATAATACTTTTATTAAATTTTGTAATGTAAAATATTGAAGTTTTGAGTTAAAAAGCTCAACATGGTTGAGATTATATTGTACCTTTAGATAAATTTGAAAAGATTAACATTTTAATGCTACTGGGTTTTCTAATAGATGAATATGATATATTTCTCTATATTTTAAAGTCTTTTGTTTCTCTGCAGTGTTTTAGTTTTCAATGCAGGTTTTTTTCACATCTTATTATAAACAAAAAAAAATTGTTTTTTTTAACCATTATTTAAAATGCATTATTTTCATACTTTTTCTAATTGATTCCTGATAGTAAGTGGAAATATAATTGGTTTAGTTTACTCCAGAGTAGATAAAAATGTGTACCAGGAAATACAAGAATTGTTTTAGCAGTACTTTTCACAATATCAAAAACTGCAAATACATAAAATAAATACCTACTTATTGAAAATAAACTACAACTTCATATAACACCTTAAATTTTAAAAACATATGAGAATGAAAAAAGCTAATTCTTGAAAATGACACATGGTGCAAAATCATTTTTATACAATTTAGAAACCAAACAGTATGGTTTTATGATGAAACTACACAATTCATAGAAATAACAAATCCCAATGTAATTGAATTGTTACCACTAGAGGGAAACAGGGCAATGGAGTAGATAGAAAAAAGCTGGGTTGGTAATATTTTAGTTCGTAAAATGGGATTATTTAATGAGTGTTTATTTTATTATTATCCCTTGTGATTATATATTATATATATTCTTTGTCCAAGTCAAATAGTACATTAAAAAATTAAGGACTAGCACATTGTTGAATGGTAGGAAAAGAAATCTGTTTCAAAACTGTTTGTATCATTTTATTGAATAACTCAGTGAAATTTATTGATATATGATGTTACTATTAATGTGCAAAGAGCTGTTACAGATCATTTGTTTATACAGTGGAGAGGGGAAAAGCTGAACAAATTTCTCCTTTTGTGGAGGTTATGTTTTCTTAGGTGGAGGTAGACTTTACATAATTGAACAGATAAGTAGGAAACATGGGGACAGGGTTATAAAGAAAAATGTGGCATGGCATATACGACATATGAGATAGAGGCAGAGATCAAGGTGCAGGGACGCTAAAGCCGGATCTGTATTCATGGGCACATTCACATTCAGGGCCATGTGAATGAGTGTTGGCAGAAGGGATTGAAAGGCAGTAGCGTGCTAGAACATGTTTACTTACCCTGTGGTATAAATATTTAAGCTCTCAGCTTGGCACTATTGTATATGAGGTGGAAAGAGATGCACACAAATGCTTCTGGGGAGGTGCTGGGATCTGGCTCCAGCCCACGGTAGCTGATGTATGCAAGGAAGAACTTCTAAAAGTCAGGGCAAGGTGAGGGAAGTAAAAGCTGACATCAGTGAAGGGGACTATATCAAACTGAAAAGCTTCTGTGCAGCAAAAGAAACCGTCAACAAAACAAAAAGGCAGCCAAGTGAATGCGAGGAGATATTTGGAAATAATACCTCCAAAAGAGGCTAATATCCAAAATATACATGTAAGAACCCATACAAGTCAACAACAACAAAAAAACACAAAAAAATGGGCAGAAGACCTGAACAGACACTTCTCCCAAGAAGACATACAAACAGCCAACAGTTATATGAAAAAATGTTCAACTTCACTAGCTATTAGGGAAATGCAATTCAAAACCACAATGAGATGTCACCTTACACCTGTTAGAATGGCTATCTTCAATAAGAGTAGTAACAAGTGTTGGAGAGGCTGTGGAGAAAAAGGAACCCTCATACACTGCTGGTGGGAATGTAAATTGGTACAGCCACTATGGAAAACAGTATAAGGTTCCTCAAAAAATTAAGAATAGCGTTAGCATGCAACCCAGCAATCCCTCTTCTTGGTATCTACCCCAAAAATCTGAAAACATGTATTTGTAAAGATAACTGTACCTCCATAGTCATTGCAGCCTTAGTCTACTTCTAAGACATGGAAACAACCAAAGTGTCCTTCGATAGATGATTGGATAAAGAAGTTGTGGTAAATATACACAATGAAATACACTTGGTCATAAGAAAAGATGAAACACTGCCATTTGTGACAATATGGATGGATCTTGAGATTATCATGCTAAGTGAAATAAGTCAGACAGAAAAAGTCAAGAACTATACACGCATGACTTCACTCATCTGTGGGATAAAAAACTGAAAGCAACAAATGAACAGGACAAACAGACAAAAACTCATATCACAGACAACAGTTTAGTGGTTACCAGAGGGTGAAAGGGGTGGGGGGATGGTTGGAAAGGAAAAAGGGGGTCAAATGTGTGGTGATGGAAGGAGAACTGACTGGGTGGTAAACACACAATGCACTATACAGATGATATATTATAGAAATGTACACTTGAAACCTGTATAATTTTACTAACCAGTTATACCCCAATACATTTAATAAAAAATAATTAATTAAAAAAATAAAACTCAGGTCAGAAAAGATTGAGTTCAAGCTGGAGGGTGAAATATGAAAATATTTAATAAATGACAAGTCCCATTACAATTGACAAGTTATTGGAATTAGCGATTACAGGGAGGATATAACACAGGTACAGGCTGTGGTACAGAGACTGGAGAGGTGAGGACAGGGGTGCACTTATTAGAAATAACAGTTTTTCATAGTCCATCATCTAATTGAGTAGCTGAGAAGGGATACAGGAAAAGAAGTCAAGGTAATAGAAGACCTGCAAGGACCTGATATGTTGATACTGAAATTATTACAAATTATATAAGGAGAAGTGGTGAATTCAGATATTAAAATCTCAATCAATGTGAAGTAAGTGACCCGTAATCCCAGAGAACTGGAGACTCAGAGAAAAAGAAAAGAAATGTACCAAGTGGCACCGAGGAGCCTGGAGGTTGTGTATTTTCTCCAGGTCTATGGTAATGGAGTTTGAGAAAGGACACCTTCCCCATGCATGGGCTTGCTCACTCACTCACTCACTCACTCACTCACTCACTCACTCACAGACACATGAGAGAGTTGCCGTTTGTGTGTACTAGTCTCTAAACAGGGAATCATGTCATCAGCTCTGGGCAAAAAGATGGAGGGTATACTCAGAGTGGGGCTTGTTGTATAGGAGACTTTTCTGATCATCACTGATGATTTCTCAAGAGCACAATGAACGACTTTCTGACGTCAGAGAGGAATGTGAACTGTGAAAGAGCTGGAGATGCGGGATGACCCATGAGTGTTGACTCCTGTTGTGGCTGAGGTAATAGTGATGCACGTCTTAATGAGGCTAGTTCTGCTTGAATCGTGTGGACAGAGGGCTTATCAGTTCTAACTGTAAGCATCTTTTCAGGGAATTCGTCTTCTAGACAGATTACAATGAAGCAGGGGATGTTGGGGGAGATGAGGGGGCTTTGTCACAATGTGTGGAACTGTGGGTGGCCCCCTCTTGTGCTCTGGCTGATGGAACTGAAGAGGTGAGGGAAGTAATGTTTTACTGAAAAACATGGCCATGCAACATTGTTCTCCTCACCCATCACAATAGCATTCAAGAGTTACTTTTACATGTACACTTATTTTAAAGAAAACATACAAGAGAAATATAGACATTATCAATTTGTTTATTAATTTAGTCATTAGCAGAGATTTCTGAGTTCCTACCATGAGAAGGTAGGAACTTGATTCTGCCAGAATTCTGCCAAAATTTTAATATGAAATAATTGCAGATTCACATAAAACTGAAAGAAATAATACAGAGATATCCTGCATACCCTTAACCCAGTTAGTTCAAATGGTAACATTTTATAAACCTCTGCAGTCATATGGCAACCAGGAAATTGAATGCGTACAATCCTGGGCCTTATTTTGATTCCACCAGTTTTACTATACTCATTCGTATATGTGTGTGGGCACGTGTGTGCATATGGATTTAGCTCTATGCAGTATTATCACTTTGTACATTTGTGTGACCACCACCACAGTCAAGGTACAAAACGCATCCACCGCCAAGGTCTCTCCTGGTCACCCTCATAGCCATAGCAGCTCCCTCTACCTTTGCCCTAACACCTAGCAACCACTAAGGCCTTCTCCATTTTTATAATTTTGCAATTCAATAATTTTCCATAAATGTAATAGAACAGTTTGTGACATTTGGGATTGGCTTTTTCCTCAGTACAATTCCATTGAGATCCGTCTGAGTTGTTGAACGTATCAGTAACTTGTTCCTGTCTATTATTATTGAGTTGTATTCCATTGTTGAGTAGCACAGCTGGGGATGTACCCGGTTTGTCTAACTGTTAACCAACTGAAGGACATCTGGATTGTTTCCAGTCTCTACTTATTATGAATAGTGTTTCTATGAACATTTGTGTACAGATTTTTTGTGAACATAAATTTTCATTTTTTCTGGGATAAATGCACAAGAATGCACATGCTGAGCCATGTGTAAATGCAACTTTAATTTTGGAAAAAACTCTCGGCAGATGTATTATTTTTCATTTGCACCACAATATGTGGTCCTTACATTTTCTGCATCCTCACGAACATTTAGGTTTTCACTGCTTTTCATTTTAGTCCTTCTTATGGCTGTACAGTAATTTCTCACTGTGGATTTAATTTGTAATTCCCAATTAAACATACTGAATATCTTTTCCTGTACTCATGTGCCACGTGTATATATACTCTTCAGTGAAATGTTTGCTTATAATTTTCATCCATTTCCAAACTGGATGTTCTTTAATTTGAAGTTGGACTGTTCTTTATATATTCTAGATACAAGTCCTTCCTTTTTTAGATATGTGGTTTATAAATAGTTTCTCTAAGACTGTAGCTTATTTTTCCATCTTCTTCAATGAGAGTTTGTAGAGTAACAATTTTTAATTTTGATGAGATCTAATTTATTAGTATTTATGTTTATAGAACATGATGTTGGTGTCAAGAACTCTCTGCCCAGCCCTAGAACCCAAAGTTTTTCTCCAAAGTCTTTTTTCTAAAAGTTTTTTATAGTTTTACATTTTATATTGTTTGTGATCCATTTTTGTTTCCATTAGCTCTAGTACCGTTGTTGAAAAGGCTGTCTGTTCTCCATTGAATTGCTTTGCATCTCATGAAAAGTCAGGAATATTTGGGGGTTTTCTATCCTGTTCTAGTGACCTGTGTGTCTAGTTTTGCACCGATAACACTGAGTAATTCCTTCTTATTTTTCAAGATTGTTTTAGGTGTTCTAGGACTTAGGACTTTCTATATGAATTTTAGAATAAGCTTGTCTCTGTCTATAAAAAAAACAAAAACACTTTCTTGTTTTTTTTGTTTTTTTGTTTTCCTGTTTTTTTTGTTTTTTTTTTTTTTAGCAAGTGCATTAATCCTCTTTTGATTTGAGGAGAATCAGCAACTTTACTGTTGAGCCTTCCAATACAAAAACATGGTGTGTCTCTCAATACACTTAGATCTTGTAAAATCTGTCTCATTACCATTCAGTAATTTTAAGCATGCAAATCATGCTCTTGTTTTACTAGAATTATACCTAAATATTTCCTATTTTTTGAAGCAATTGTAAATGATACTGTGATTTTAATTTTAGTTTTCACATTTGTACTGTGAGTTTATAGATGTACAATTGACTTTTGTGATCCTGTTTACTGCTACCATGCTAAACAGTTCTACGAGATTGGTTGGTTGGTTGTTTATCATAGCTGTCTTGAGATTTCCTGTGTAGACAACTTTGTCTTCTGCAAATATAGAATTTTAACTACAAGAAGAATTTAATATTTTTAATTTAATTTGAGCAAAACAACAGAAACATCATGCAAATAAATGACAACTGATAGCCACACGGTGTTCATTTAATAAATCTTATTTATGCTCCTCTGTACACCAGGCTCTATCTAGGTCCTGGGGAACATGCTAAACAATTAGACAGTCAATCTTCATACACTTGGGTGTTTATGTTCCAGAAAAATTTGACTGATCATTAACAAGTAAACAATGAAGCAACATTCAGTAGCAATAACTGCCATGAATATAGTGGAGATAAACAGAATAGAGGTTAAACTGAGTGGGTGGACGGTCAGGGTGGCTTTCAGGTGGCTCCATATGAAATCTAACCTTCATGACTTAGAGAAAGAGAGGTCCAAGTTAGGAAAAAAGGTAAAACGAGCACCCTAATATGCAGCCGCTTCTCAGATTTAGTGGATTGTTATTGTGTGTTAATTGGGTACCATGCTACCAGATTTGCTCCATTTTAACATAAATTTAAAAATGGATGTTCATAGGACAACTAAAAATTTTTACCTGCCGACAACTACATTAAATTGGGATTCAACACTGCCTACCTACTCTGTTCAGTGCAAAGGCAGCACATTCTTAAGCTAAACCCCTCAGGCCCCTGGTGTGCAGCCTCTTGGATAGTTCTTCCTTATGTATTTTTCAGCCATATAAAGAATTTATTTGCTTCATAAAGAAATGAGAATTTTTTAAACCCCATAAGTCCAGTGAATATTTACTCCCTTAATCCACCAGTTTGTCATCTCTATTCTAGATCATTAAATTTGACTTCTACCATTCTTATGGAGACCATGTTGCTTCATGGAAGAAATGGGAATTCTGAAAGTCCAGAGGCCCAGTGACTCTTTACTGCTCAGTGATTTATATCATTTCGCTCTATAGATTTCATAGGTTCACTTGCTGTGGTACATGATAAATACTCTTTGTCTGAGCTGTAGTTCTGGGATAAGCATCAGGTCGGGAGCCCCCAAAACAATTAAATCACCTCTCATATTTTTTAATGACTGCAGGGAGCTCATTATGTCTGATTTTACTGAAGGGGTGCAAAGAGATATGAGCCTCATATATCATTTTTGTCTTTTCCAATTATATTTTGGAGTTTTAAAAACATGCATCCTTAATCATTATAATTTGAGGCATTATTTTCATAACATTGCGATGTTCCAAAGTCTCAATTTTTTAACTCGTTTTATTGATTTAACAGTGGCAATAAAAAGACTGAATAGCAATTAGAATAAACACTAAAGCTTTTCCAAGTTAAAGTTCACAAGCAGGCATAAAATAGTTTTAGTACTCTGAAAATCAAAAGCAAACTCGAATTATATATTCTACTTAAGAAAGGCAAAAATATGTAATGATTAATTTTATAAGGTGAACATTTCAAAATATTTTACGGACTTTAATCAACATCCATGATCTCTACTTGCATTTGATATTATTGTATATACATGGGTATAGTATGATAAATTTTGTCCACAGGGCAACTTTACTTGCCAAATTTATTTTCTCACACTGACCATATGTTTTCTGAGAGAAGAATCCTGCCATTATGAGCCTACATAGAATAGACTTTCTACAGCCGAGTTCTTGGGTAATAACAGATGTATTAAGGGAAACTCAGGCATTTGATAAAGGGCATACATGTCCTTACAGATTTAATAGTTCTATCAATAATTTTCTGGAAATTACCCGTTCACATTTTTCTTTGCTTCCTGATTTCACAATCTCCCCGATTATAACCATCTTCAAATAATAAAAGAACGCGTAAGTCATACAGCACTGGAGGAGCTTCTGCAATTTTATGTTAATTAATTTTTTTGAGTGAAATCTATGTCCAGTGTAAATTTCTACAAGCAAAAGATGCTGGAAAACTTTTTAAGAATGTTAAGTAACATCGAAAACCTCACTAAGTTTCCTATTTTCATAAACTTGATAATACATTAATATTAGTAATAATACATTAATATTAGTAATAACATTTAATATCAGAGCACATATTTTCTTTTTTATCTGTAAATGTTACATTTTATTTATTTTTATTATTTTTATTATGTATTTTTTTCAGTTAGAGTTGACATTCATTATTGTATTAGTTTCTGGTGTGCAGCATAGTGGTTAGACATTTATATAATTTATGCAGTGATTTCCTGATTAGTCTAGAACCCACCTGGCACTATACAAAGCTGTTGCAACAATATTGACTATTTAAAATTTTTTCTTCTCTCATCGTTTTACCACTTATAGAAAACAAATATCTACATTATATTGAATTTAATAATTTTATAAACAAATTTAGTGAGAAATGATATTTTGGCTATATTTGAATGATTTTTTAATATTAATGATCTAGAAAATATTTACATGTCAGTGTTAAAACACATAGATTATACTTTCCTAAGCTTATTGTTCATTGGTAGTATATTACTGAAAACTTCCATTAATTAAAAAATGAAACTATCAAATTAAAAGTGTATTGATTCTTGTTTTGACAGTAAATACATTTTTAAATTACTTATAAAATAGATATTCGTTTTCTCTGTAGTGGTATTGAGACATGCATATATAAATCAAATAAGTATTGTGGGAGCGTTAGTCTGATTCCTCTTTTGTTGAAGTTAGCCAGGCTTAAAAAATTATTGATTGTTTGAGATTTTGTTGAAAACAATCCCATCTATTTTGTATTTTATTTGAGCTTTTACAGTTTATCATAATTAAGGATACTTGTAGAGACTCATAATACAAAAAAAAACAGCAGCACTGTATTTACAATACAAACACTATCAGCTGGGGTGTATGCAGTGTTTTAGCATGTCAATAAACTTAAATGACTGTATGTCATAAATTCATGATGATAAAAATATCAGACACTTAAATATAGTTTAGAGTACATAGTTTATTCTAATATATAAAGCCTTTGGAGGTAAATAATTGAAACATTTGATGCACTGTAACAGATACAGATTGTTTATTTTTTAATCCCACATTTTTATTTTAAAGTAATTAGAAGATTAGAAAAGTGACGGCCCCGTTTCTAATTCAGTCTCTGACTCATTTTAAGTCTTTTCATCATTCTATATGTATTCCGGTAGGCACAGAGTTGGATGTAACTATATTTTCTTGGTCTTATAAAAGAACAACCCTCTTCTAGAATACCAAACGAAGTACTAATAAAGAAGAATTTTACTCAAACTAGTAAAAGTAGTTTATAGAGATTCTTTCCCAAATTCCTCCTGGAGCAAGTCGGATATAAAACATGTGCACATACCAATAGGCACAGTAAACATGTGAAAAAATACCAATAAACTGAGTCATCTTGACACTAAGGAGAGTCTGAAGAAATTGCAATACTTCCCCAAAAGCAGCTATCCACCATTTTAGGGAAATAAATGTTTTGACAATAACAAGAGTCACAAATGAGAATTAGATTCATGAAATATTTTCCAAGCTTGTTCCACTTAAAATCATCATGAAATATGATGAGGAGGAAATATAGAAGGAAAAGAATTTAAAAATCATGATTTCCATAGGTAAGTCCTAGGGCAGTGTTTACTTAAATCATACCAGAAAGTTTGACAGTGTTTGTGTATGCCGGTGTGAGGGTGTGTTCTGTGTGTGTACATTTGTGTCTGTGGATATGTTTATTATTAGAAGACTACAGTTCTTTCAAAACACTTATTAATTTTGCTATCTACTAAAGGGTCCATTTGCAACATAAAGTTTTGTAATTTGAGTTAATAGCTTCTCCTATTGACAATAGAACTTTACAATAGATGGTATTTCCATCACATAGCTATTCAGAAAGAGCCATTGTTTAATGGGTTTATGGCCTTTGAGCATAGATAATGGACTGTAAATCTTTCAGTGGCCCAGCTGGTTTTCCATATGACTGCAGAGAAGCGCCATATGGCCTGTCACACTCACAGGGGTCCCCGGCACTCCCAGGTTGGAGATGGGAAATCTGTCACAGTATGAAGAGGCAAGCTGCTCTCACACTAGCACAGCATAAGTGATATTCTCAGATAAAGTGAAGAGCAACCCTTTCTCCAGTAAGCTGACGGCGATTTCTGCAGTTCTCATTCTCTTTTGATAATGTCCATGTAATTCAAGGTCTTGAACAACTCAAGAGGTGTTGTGTTATAAGGTCTCTTTGCCTTGGAGGAAAGCACCGTGTTGAGATGGAATCAGTCATAACAGGATCTTGGACATCGTGTAGGGCTTACAGTCTCCCGTCCCCGCTTTCTTCTCCATCGTTTTCTTTGCTTTTTGTCCAGATGGTTGAAAATAATGGCTTCCCAGATAGCTCCCTGCTGTCGCATACCTCGGCCTCTGTACTGCATAGAGACCTGTTCTCTGCACCTAGTTTGAGCACAGATAATCCAATGGCAGGATGGATTACGCTTGCCTCCTTCGGCCTGTGGCAAAAACACTGCCCTCACTAATGGTTATTAAAACGAAGGACAGCAAGTTCCCCAAAATGTATGAGTGGGTGTACCTGGGAAAGAATTAGTTGCTAGAAAGATGATGATGATGATGCGTCCAATCACTTATTTATGTCAGCTGGGATGGATAGACCATGCCAGCAACCAGGATAAGAACATATGATTCTATTTAACATGTATGTAAACATGTATGAAGATGTATGTAAACATTTTCATGTTCACACCAGGGAAACAGAGGCCATGCCCTCAGAGGAGTCTTTAGAGCCTGATTCATGACCATCCAGAGCCCACAGGAGCCCCTCCTGGACTGCCTTCTAGGTGGGCAGTGCCTCCAAAAGTCTTGCCCAAATGGCTCGGAGTTGTTGTCCCAGTTCTGTATGGGCCTCTTGTTTGAGTCTGTCATCCTTAGTGCAGAACATAGCAGCATATAGAAGCTTTAGGCCCAAGGCATGGTCAAGGAAAGGCTCTTTACAGAGGTGTTTGAATGGAGCTTAAAAGGAAAGCTGGGATGTTCACACTTGTGAGCCCGAGGTCCCTCCAGGAATGAGGAAAGACAGGGATTAGAAGGCAGTGGGTGCTGAGGACTTGGGGCTTGGGTCAGGCTCTCCCTGATCAGCACATTCAAACACAAACATCTGCAGATCTGAGAACTTTAAATTCTTACTGGTCTTCCAAGTTGTTGTGAAGGCATGCTTTCCATGGTAAAATATAGAACTAATTTTGATAGTTGGTTAGCTTGTTTTATTTGACAGTTGGTTAGCTTAGTTTAAAAATCTTTAATTATTTATTCATGACCATCCATTTTTCCTCAAAGTTTAAGGTCTGAATGAAACTATCTTTAACATGGCTGAACTACTAATCTATATTTTTTGTCTCCTTCTATGTTTTATCAAGGTGATCTGAGAAATTATTAATACATTTAAATACTCTGTCTTTCAAGTGTCTACAGTTACAACTTCTCAGAATACAGGAGTTTTTTTAATGGAAGATTTATGATTTGTATCGTGAGTTTACAGCATTCAATAAAGTACGAACCTTTGAGAGGATGAAGCTCTTCAGGCTTTAATAAAACTTTTAGCAAACAGAGGATCAGAGAGTAATATTTATTAGTAGTCTTGTAGTAATTGAGGTTCTTCATTTATAAAATGAAGAGTTATATGTCTACCCATCTATCTATAATAGCTTTTTTCCTGATGATCTATAAAGCCACAGGCACATTGCAAATAATCACTGATTATTAATTCTTATTGTATTAATAGTAATTCAAAGGACTTGAATTAATTAAAAAGGCAATGCTATCAGTTTGATACTCCTAAAGTGGACCTCTATACACACCAGCTTGACTTAGTTCATTATAAAATAAGTGGTGAATGAAGAAACTCCTTTTCTGATATATATCACACTACTCTAACTTAACAGAGTGTCTAATTTTCATGTTATTTTAACATTTGATCAGCATCATTGTAAAATTTTAAAGTTCATAGACAAAGGAGACACACATAGCAATGCTTTAGTAATTGCCTGTGTGTGTGTGTATGTGTGTGTGTGTCTGTCTGTCTGTCTATGTGTGTCACAGCCAAAATAAGACTTAGAAATTATATTTTTGACTTAAAGGACACATAGCACTTTAAGCATGTCCGTATACACTGGTCAGAATGTCCTCAAGAAATTGGACTGTGTTTTTAATAGCTCAAAATTATGTAGGTTCTCATGTGGTGTTTTTCAAACGTAATACTACATAAGTAAAAAAGAAAAAGATTTGCTGACTTGGATTATTTCCTTATATTTTATTTAACTCTAATTGTATATGATGTAAGAAATAATTTAAGAGTTCATTTTATAAATAGTTAATTTACTCTTTCTGTCATTGGCCTTTCCTCTCCCTACACCCAACCCTTCTAGAAGAAAGTAATTCCTGTTTTCCAAATTGCTTAAAATATTAAAGAAAATCTGTTTAATGTAATCACCATAGATACACTTTTAAGCACTTAAACTGTATGTTATAATTCCAGCAAATCTAACCCATTTTATAGTATTTATATTGAGAATATTTTTATTTTGTAGAAATTAAAAGTGTGTACTGTCACCAGTAGTGTCTCCTATCAAGCGCTGTTCTTTGCTCTTCATATTGTTATTCCTTATCTCATAAAAACAGTACATTTAATTAGGTGACCAAACTAAGGCTTTCATTGGAGGTTTTTGGAGAAATTCCTGAGCTTTGTGCCAAGATTAGTCCTGCTGTTTTACTTTATATTTCACATAAGAGTGCATTTCTGTGTGTCATTATTAAAATTATCATTACTATCTTAACAGAATGACCCAGCCTGAAAAGTAGGATAGTGACTTGACAGTGAGATGAGCCTTGAGCTACATATTGGGTCATCCAGAGCAATGTGACCTAGGGAGTTAGGGAGACTTCTAATTGTGATATTGCTATAACTGAAGATGCAGCATTGTTCATGCAGAAAAGATAGACATAAATTAAGTATACCTAAAGAGAAGAATTTAATTAAATAAATGTAGTGATTTTCAAACAGTATAATACTGTCTTAAAAGGAGATTTATGGCTAGAGGAAAATATCACAGTGCAATGTTAAAATAGTAGGTTGCTCTGTGTTTGTGTGTGTGTGTGTGTATGTGTGTATGTGTGTGTGTGTATTGCGTGCAAGCCTGTGTGTAACAGAGAAAGATACAGAGAGAGAGAGAGAGAGAGAGAGACAGAGAGAGAGAGAGAGAGAGAGAGAGACAGAGAGGGAGAGAGAGGGAGAGAGTGAAGAAGGGACTTATCTCTGGGACTTAAGTGATTTTTATTCTCTTCTTGCTTTCTTATCTGTATGTTTTAAATTTTTATGATTATTGTTACATTTCCCTCAGCTAGTTTAAAATATATTGTTCTAACTATAAACGTATTAAGTTATAAATTAAGTGTAGATTGTAATTTGCTATAAATCACAGCAACATTATCATTAAAATTAATAGATGAAGAACTAGAATGAGATGCTTGTGCAGCATCATGCCTTCCATATATGTGTGATGCCCACAGGGTGAGCTTACAGCTACGTTCTGAGTTTACGATTTACATATATGCTTTTGTGTACATTGACTGTAAGTCTGAATGCTTGTATTCACATACTACTAAAATCAAAAAGGCGTTATGTGGAAAAATATATTTAAAATATAAGGAAGCCTCTTTATATTTTGATTGCCCTCTTAGTCATATATCTGATCTCATAGCCATGGGGTGGGTCTCAAAAATATCTTCCATTGTTTACATTTCATATATTGGATTTTATACCAGTCAGGACTTAGACGTTCCTTAGTAAAAGCTATTAATTTTCCAAAAATTGAAGAGCTATGAAAGCTATTAGCTGTCCAGAATGAGTGGTTGTCTACCACCTCCCTGTAGTAATTGGCAAGGTGGTGCCTTAACACCCCAAGCAATTAGAAAAATGTAGTCTGTATTTAACCTTGGTAGCAGTAAATAATTGTTGATATTAAAGCAGTGATTGAGTTTGTTCAGGTTTACATTTTTGGATAATTTTTTAGACTATAGACTGAAAGAGAGCAGCACTGAAAGTAAGGAGAGTGAGGTTAGAAGGCAGTTATAACAATGCACATAATACATCGTGACAGTCTAAAACAGGACGATGGCATTAGGAAGAGAGACGAGGGGTTGAGCTGAATGGCATCTCCAGTTCCTTTGCTTTCTGTAGAGTTGTACCAGGCAACGTCCCACAAGGAAACATGAGACTCATTCAAATCGTATAATCGGAAGGCAGGTTAACACAGGCTTATGGACAGAGCTGGACAGAAGGCGGAACATGGTTCTGAAGGAGAAATACATGATGTACTGCACAGCATATTGCCTTCGAGTCCATAGAAAATAAATAAAACTTATTGTTACGAAATGATAAAACTCAGGCTCGGCTGTTTTTCACTCGTGAGCCAATAGTTGAGAGACAGGGTTGATGGAAAGAAAAGCAGGTTTATGCAAAATACCAGCATTCCAGGAACATGCAGACTGTTGACTCAAAGACCACCTTCCCGATTCCTGGGATGGCTGGAAGGGTTCAGAGGTACACAAGAAGAAGCAGAACAAAGGAAAGGGGGGGTCAGTTATGCCTCGTCAGGGAGAGCATCTCCTGGGGTCCGGTTGTTCTGCAGCGGTCATCTCAAACCCGGCCTTAGGGGTGACTCATATGTCATCTGACAGAATGGCTGTTCAGAGTTGCAGCCTGGCTGCTGGTGTCCAAATGGCTGAGGGCTGACTCAGTTTGTTGCAAGTTAGTGTTCTGCTGATCAGCTAGATTAACAAGGTAATAACTTTCCTGAACTGAAATCAGCATGGTCTCTATATGTTTCGTTCCCATAATGGCATAGGATTGGATACAAAAGCGTTGACCCCACAAATTCAGTTTATTTGCAACTGAATTTATCTCTCATTTTTAACAAAGAAACATACAAAAATATCCTGGCTATAAAAATATGTGATTTTTAAAATATGTGCATGAAAGTAGGAAGCTGGTACTTTGATGATAGCACACTTCTTTAGCTGACCAAAGTATATTGAAGGAAAATGCAGCGTTTTATGACTTGCAAACCTTTCATTTTGCTTTAGTATCAGGAGAGCAAATAGGCTGGTAATCCATGAATGTTGGAATAGGGGCATGTACAGTGGTTGTAGATTTTTTTTACTTGCATTTCTTGCTTTTTTCGCTCCTGTTTTTGCACTCATACAACCACTGTATAAGAAGTACCCAGTTTTTAGACCCCAAATTTTTTGAAAAAGGGTGTGTCTTATACATGGGGAAATACAGTAATATCCCAGGTGTCTCTCAGCAGCCCCTGGAGAATATGGCTAGGTCCTTTGAAAGAAAGTCATATACCCTATTTCAAGAGAAATAGAAGACTTTTATGAGCAGGCTAGGGGTTGATTAACAATAATGAGTTTGGGAAAGTTGATGCCTCCAATTCATTCAAGGTAAAATTAGGCACAAGAGAAGAGGAGTGTGGTGGAAGTTTAGTGGTTGTGGTTGATTTTTCCACAATAGTGCAGCAGGTTTGAGGACTTATCCTGCTAATCATGCTTTTCCTGAAAGAACCCTAAACTCTTCTGTAGAGCTGCCACTGTTTGGTTTGGGTGGAGAGTAGTTTTACTGGACTTCCATTGTGAAATATCCAGATTTTTCCATGGAGTGTGCCAAATTCTGAGAAGGCGAGGGGGGCTCAACACATGATTCTTAGCCATATGAAAGAGGAGGCACTTAGAAAATTAGTTTCAAGTGACTCAAGTCAGCAGCTGATTATTTCTCACACAGGATGTGTTGGTCTGGAATGACATGTGACTTGGAAACTTCACTGTCGTTATGGCAGACTCAGCCTTAGCCCTGTGCTGAGGAGAGAGTAAGGCCCACAGTGTTGGGACACAGTGATGAAGATGATGGAAACTTCCATTGCCCTGCCAGGCACATCCAGTTACCAATTCTATACTGTGCCTTTTATGCAAGAAATCAAGAGGCCTTTGGGAATGGGAATATGTGTATTGCCCTAATTTAACTGAGCATAGTGGGGAACCAAAGAAGTACCTTAACATATTTAAAGGTCTCGCATGTGAATAAGTGATGACGCTGATTTGCTTTAGTTTCTGGAGCCAGGTAGGAGAAGAGAATAAGGATGGGCAGGTGACACATTCAGGGAGGTAGACTTGGTGGCAGTGAATCCTCTGTAATGTCCTCAACTGTATGAATGCTCAGCCTTTATGAACGCCTCATTTTTGAAGAATCTTATTGTTTCTGAAGGGAGCTAATTGTACTGCTGTATTTTAGAAGGATTTCTTAACTTCAAGACCATTGGAACTCTAAATATTTTTTGAGATATTAACCCTGTAAGCCCTTTAACAACTGCATTGTGGGAGAAAGGGACGAGCCACTGGATGGCAATGCAGCTCTGAGGATCAGCCCTGTGGCTCCTGCTCCAGCCTTCATGTTATTAGAGTGATTTTCTTTAATCAGAAAACCAAAGTCCTCATGACTAATTCTGACATGGGCTTTACCCCCGTGACTTTCATCATTTCTGACTCATGTTCAGCCAGTCGACACACACCTATATCGAATGCCTCTCTGGACTGAGCCTAGAATGACCTCGACTGTGGTGCACGGGCCAAGATATACCTCTTAGACTGGACTATCATTATACAGTTAATAATATTGTGTGCTCTGTGTTACATAGACTGTACAAGAGGGAGAGCTCACAGCCAGCCAAGGAATACATTCTAAATTTTCTATTTGAGGGCTTATATCAAGAAAAATGTATTTCAGCTTCCAAAACAGTTGTAGGTAATTTTTGACTACATAGTTCTAGTTATTTTATAGGAAAACAATTCATGAAATTCTATTTCCCTCCAAATTATTTAGATATTTGAAATATTATGTTAACTATATCATTTCCAAATATTTTATTGTTGCTTAAATAAGAGAAAAAATCATTTGTTTTTCTTTTCTGTAGTTATCAATGAAATATAACTATTTACAATGAAATAGTAATTTAATATAACCACATTATAGAAAATGAAATATGGATGAATAGAAGTGTAGTCATTGTATTAGTTGACTAAGGTAAGTATTGCTATTGTGATCCAATGTAATTTGCTTATTAATACATATTAGTTATTCAAAAAGTTACAAGAAAAAGAAGTGCACACTGAAATCATAAACTTACTCTCTGCTAGTTGAAAATCTAAGTTTCAAAAGTTAAATAACATTTTCCTACATTAAGAGAAAATTATAAAATAAAAACATTGATAAAAATTGCTCAAAATACCTCAGTCAACATACTGGCATAGCACAGAACTCTCTCTTATTATGTGTGTGCGCATGTGTGCAGTTGTTTATGTTTAGGAAATGCCTGAAGGAAATGAGCCTTAAATTGTAATAGTGATGTTGTAAGCAGCATGCTTCAAATTGTTGAGGTAACATCAGGTCATAGGATATTTTTCTCCCTTAGAAATTTTGGTTAATGTGGAGGTTGCAAATTATTTATTTAGGGCTCATAGGCACAGTATCAACCTTACAAGCATTTACGCTCTGAGCCAAAGACCTTCGAGTTAACTGCTCCATATTTTGATTCACAGGAAATATTTCTATAGTCCTGACAGGGTCAGGATTCAAACCCAGGCAGGCTGGCTCCAGAGGCCATTCTATTAACCGCAAAGCAACACAGCTTGTCTGACTGCACTAAAGTAGACAAACTTGGAAAAATATGCTGACCATGTGCCATGGTCCTGAGAAGTGAAATAACAGTAGGAAAAAGGGCATCAGTGGGGACTTCATAGATACAGAAAAAATGGCAGAATAAGTAATTAATGGGTGAATAGAAATGTTTTAGATTTAATCGTGGTGTTTTGATAATGGATTAAACCAAGCTAATCTCCGCTGTAATTTAAAAATTCAAGATATTCATCAACACCTTTAGAATGTGTTCCATTTAAAAAATATTTTCCAAATACTCCAAGATATACATTTTGATCTGAGAGTCAGAAGTAGAAATATGAATTATAATAAAAACTAATCTAGTTACAAATAATCTTTTCATATTATTGATATTCCGTTTCAAATTTAAAAACCTATTTGTTTCACTTAACTTTGTCAATTATTTTAGAAAAAATAAAGAGGAGATTAGATTTGATTTATTTGATAAACTACTTGGATGCACCAAATAATACTACAATAAAAAGTTTTTAAATGGACTCGGAGTTCATCTCATAAATCTTGGTTAATGTAGCACTATTAGTTAAGGAGGAACACATGAGCACTAAATATAGCTCAAACATAGTTCCTGTGTTTTGCTTTAAATCTCAGCTGTCTTTAGAGTCGTGCATAGCGAGGTCATGTAGGAATCCTGTATCCTAAAACATAATCAAATGATTTAATCATGGCTATATTTAGTCCATCCATTCATTATCAAATATTTGTTATCTCTTTAATATATGCCAAACACTGTTAACACTGGGTACGTGTGGATTTTACTATCTGGGGTGGAAACACACGTATAAAACAATTAAATATACATTTAGTTAATTGTCAGGAAGAAAGTTTAAGTTCTTTCAAAGTATAGGATGGAGGACTTAATGGAATCTGGGCAGAAAGCTTGTCAGAGAAAGAGAAAGACCTACGAGGGAAGTTGAATGAGGTGTGGCCTTCCTGAACGGTGGGGCGAAGAGTGTGCCATGCAGGTGGAAAGGCATGTGAAAAGGCCCTACAGGCAGGCGGAGTTTGAGCTACTTGAGGGGCTGAATACCTCCAGTCACTGTGTTAGAGAATTTGGAGGGACAGGCAGGAGCCAAGCATATCTGGAAATATATAGGTTTTGTGTAAGAGTCACTGGAGGATTTTAAGCTGTTGAAGTGTCATAAGAAGCACAATCATCTGCAATTCTAATAAAATAAGAGCAGTTACAGTGAAATAAGAGTCTACATAGGGAGATTAATTAGAAATTTGGTAGTGAAAAAGGATAGTAGCCTGGACTTGACAGGATGGATAGAAGTGGTTTGACTGAGATAGTTATAAGACATGAAAAGTATCGGGGCCCTAGTGATAGATTAATATGGGAATGGTTATGTATGAATGGAATAGTGATAGATTAATATGGGGATAAGAAGAAGGCTGTGTGGTGCACTGAAGTCATCAGGCTTGGTGTGAATACTAAAAGGATGCTTGTAAACTGCCCATCATAGCTAATGGCACACAGAGGCACTCAGAGAAACTTAACTCTCCTTTGCTTTTTCCATTTCGTTGCTATAGTTTACCTAACATCTACTCTATTCACCCAAGGTCAGGGCACATTAAAGATTAGGACACATAATGAGTACATATTACAGTATTAGTAACTGTAGGTCCTATGCTGTATGGCAGGTCTCTAGGGCTTATTCACCCTGTATAACAAAACTTTGTACCCTTTGACTACAATTCCCTGATTTACTAAGGGGGTAGATCTTATGTTACATGTTCTTCACACACACACACACAGACACACGCACGCACACACACAAACACACAATAAATAAAGGAGAAAAACTTTTGGAGGCAATGGATATATTATGGCATAGGTTCTGGGAATGGTTTCACAGGTATATTTATCTTTAAACTCATTAAGTTATATGCATTAAATATGTACAGCTTTTGTATATCTGTTGCACCTCAATAAAGTAGTTAAAAAGAAAATGTATTGAGAAAGAAACCCAAATTTTATAAGAAATCAATCAAGGAAGAGTCACTTGGACACAGAGAGTGGCTAAAGATAAATGCACTGTAGTGACCACTTAATGGACACTTAAGAAAGGACAAGTAGAATTAAATTACTTGTGTTGTCTTTTATACTGTTTATTCCCTGAGCTTTTGATTTATTCTTTATACCTCGCCGCTTGGGGTTTCAACATCTTTAGCTTTTCTAATTTACAGGAGACCAAAGTATCCATAATGCATAGTGAACATTAATTTTGCTGTAGTACAAATAGTGTTTTTTATATGCCCAAGTGTGAAGGAATAGGCTACTTAGCTGATGGGTGAGTGTTGCTGATTACCCAGTTTTGTTAATATTTAATTTAAAAAAATATATGTATATAGTAAAAATTTGCACAAAACTATGAACTTGGAAACGTAGTTAAAAAGAAGCTTGTTTCAAATACTCTTATTTATTTCAAATAATATATAGTAGAAATTAAAAATATGAAGCAATCACAGATTTGTCTTTTAATTATTCTTTAAACATGCTACAGGAAAGTGACAGATTAGGGTGATATTTGTAAATTTTGGAAATAATTAACTTTTGAGAAAATATAAAAACTAAGGATCTGATATATTGATATAATGCCTGAGAAAATATTTTCCTTTAAACATTGAATTCAGATTTGACATCTTACTAAAAATGCATAAGACACTGGGTTCCCCATGTGTGTTTCTGAATACTTTAGGATGAATCGAAATATAGTTGGAAGAAATTGCTCAGAACACTGTAGGGTATGTTAAAGCAAATGGATATTTCAGAGGATATATTTTAAAATAATTTAAGTGTAGTTATTTTAAACTGAAATATTTAAAATGTTCTAGCTGTCTACTGGACTGAGATCATAATAGTCATGATTGGAAAAGTACCTGTTAGGTTATTGTGTTCATCCCTGTGCTTGGGCAGGACAGGCCGCAACCCCGAGAGAGAGGGGTTAGCACTTCACGTCAGCCAAGAAAGCATGGTGCCTTATGGGGTGCGTAAGGGAAACCTTGTTAGAGCCAAGTCAATATAGTGCTTGAGTTCCATCCAATAAAGCCCTCAAAATATATAAATGTGCTTCTGTCATTTCAACTACACAGATCCTGGCAATCACATTCTGTTCTAGTTGGAGCATTTGCAAAATCTTATCAAGAAACCTCTCCAATAAGGATACATTACTGTGCTATTTAAGGAAAGACAAGTACAAGAAAATATCTTAAAGTTTAGAGAAGTAGAGCAAATGCATTCCTGAAATATGTTGGAAGTACAAAAAAATGTCAAACCACAAATGATAAATATTTTTTCAAAAGATGAACTATCTCTTTCAGTTACTGGTAGAAAAACTAGGGCTGCAATTTATGCACAAGGGAGCATAATAAATCCTCCATGATGAAGATGAACAGTAGGAGATGGAAGATTGGAGGCAACGTTGTAAATACTACCAATACAGGCTGTGAGTGTCTGAAGGCCTCTCCACGTACAAGGATCTTTTATACCACAGCTCATCACCACAGGGCTGTGGCTCTCAGGGAGTCTGTTAACTCTTTATGATCAATCACGGCAACTGGGCACCTTCATTCAGACTTCCTCAGCCTATTCTGTTACTACTTTTTTTTCTCATCTCATTCCTTACAGTGGGATGGGGTGTCGTTAGGTAGATCTGATCCACAGTGGTGTTTTGTTCTGTACTCACACGATAGCTTTGCTAAAACAAGTAGTCGTCAATGTTTAAAAATTATATTAACATCCAGAGTTTGAACATTCCTTGAGAAAGTTTCGAATTAAGAAAAGCTGGTTACGCTAACTAGCAGCACTGCCATGGAGGCTTTTGTTCTAAGACCACCACAGTCTCCATCATGGTCTGTGAACCTTGACTCCAAGTCACAAAGCCAGTGGTCAGTTACCATCAGTTTGTACCATTGTTGTTATTAATTATTATTACATCTGACTGTTATATTAATTTATTTCACCTGTCTGGCCTCAGAAAAAACGAGTTTGAAAACCCCATCTCCAACTTTGAATTCCTTCAGGATTCCGTTTAAGAACATTTTTCCTTTTTACTTTCTGCCATGTCTCTGGATGGGAGTAATGACTTCTAGGTCCCCAGTTACCAGTCGTATGCTGGGACACCCCCACGTCCTATGCCGGAAGCTCACTCTTCAGTCTAGATACTTTATCTATTTGCCTGTAGGATACTTTTATCTTATAGCATGTAAGAAGGTCAAATTCAATACACAGAAGCTTAATCTCATCACTAGTCTTCTCTCACTGTGCTGCTTCTTTCTTTCACGATCATGTTCTGTGTGGCACAACCAAACACCAGGAGTCCCACCCAGAAATTTGCGAGACTTCCAGAGATTTTCTTTCTTCTCCAATCTGTCTATGCACAACCCACTGCCTTCACTGCCTCCCCTATTAACCAAGTTGCTAGCATATTAGTCTGTGCTAATCCTCGGTGTTCTCTGAAAAACAAAAGAGGCTTCAAACTGGTATCCTCACCTCAAGCTATGTTTTTCTGCAATCAATGATCAACACGGGCTATGGTGTTCTTTCAAATAAACAAATCTGCTCAAGTAAGTGCCCTGTGTAAAACACTTAATATTTCTCTAATTTTCTTAGAGCAAAACCAAAACTCCCAAGCCTGCCTTACCAGGTGCAGGGCAGCTGTTCTCTCCCTGTATTGCTCTTCTTCCCCTCGCGCCCTCACTCAAGGAATCCCACCCTCATTTAGGCCCTACAATGCATTGGACACCTCTCCCCACCCCCTCCTCTCGGCAGTCATTTCTATTATTCCCAGTTTGAAATCCTGTCCTGTTGTCACATAAATAATGCCTACTTCTTGTTAAGTTTTAAAATATTCTTAGTGTTTATTAACTCCTCTAGATTATGGTATAAGCTTTTGTCACCTCTGGATACTTTATTTCTTTAGTACAACCCTCATATTTGTATTCAAATATCTAAATTGCTATTAGACTACATGTACTGGGTAAGAAAGAGTGAGTCTGTTTTATTGAAGACTTAATTTTCCCATCTACCACAGTGCCTGACATAGCAATTCAGTAAGTATTGTTTGTATAAATGAAGACAGGAATAAGGACATATTCATGCATTGCAGCAATAAGGTCTCTAGTTGAAATATACACTCATTCTTCTTGAGGTTTGATATTTGCAAAAATAAGCTCTAATTATTTTCATTCTATAGCCTTGCTAGTCATTAAAAGCAGAAAAAAATTGCTTTTTTTTTTAGTGATCACAGACCAAATTATTGTATTTTTATATGTACAGCAAGATGTAGGTTTTTTTAAGTCAAGAAAATACAAATAATAAAACTTATAGGACAATCATGACACTGAAAACTTGTTGATGTCTTGCTTTCAATTGTCATTCAACTTCATCAATTTACTGCTCATGTTATGCTTCCTTCTTTCCCACAAGTCTGCTTGATTGCTAAAATTCTATCTGCTGCCAAAATATATGCAAAAAATTATTTGGCCAACTGAACAAAATTAAGCTATAATGTAGACTGTTCTATGACTAGCAGCCCTTATGGGAATGCCCTCCATCCCTAATATTACCTATCATGAAATAACAGAACATAGATTGTAGAACACATAAAAAATTATAGAACACCAAAGACATAAAGACCGTAACCGTTACTAAAGTATGTTGCAATTTTAGCCATAATGGTTGCTGAGAATACTGAGGAGGTGTGAAAGCCTCCACAGTAGACATCCTCAGTCAGGATCAAAAGTCACAGCCTTAAGCCACTTTCAGAGTCTTACGTGGAGTGCCGTAGCCAATGGAGCTGTAGAGAAACTGAGGGTTACGAGAACCCCATGTGGCACAGAGGAAGGAAAGACAGCTAATTGTCTGACAGACTACAGAGTTAAAGCATTATATTGACCAAACATACCCATAAAAATTAAGATATCTTTGAAGTTGGTAAGGATTAAACAGCATGACAGTATTCAGTGTTAAGAAAATTATACTCACATACTATATTATTGAGTGATTAAATATCTCCATAAAAATAAGTATATAAATTCAAAAATTTTAAGTCTAGAAATTATTACCATGGATGCAAAGTTTGCGCTGTAGAAATCTTGCTACATTTTTACAACAGCACAACAAAGCAAGTAAGTCAACAAAGGGGCAAACAGTAGTGACAGCTTAATGACCAGCAGTAGGGATACACTGGGTTTATCGGTGGTGGACACAGACTTTTATGGTGGTTATTTCTGAGGACTGGGTGTTTACATTTCCATTAATTTTATTTTTATTTCCTAATTTAATATTTCAGCATTATGCTCCGTCTCATATTGACAGCATCCAAAATGACATAAACCAGTCTCAGTGTTTTATGAGATAATCTTCTCAGCTAGAAAATATTGTACTGATTTCCAAGCCAGTGTAAAGTTTAACCAGATGTAAACTTAATTATTATTTTATTGAAAAAATTATGAGACAATTAGTTTTATTTTCTAACTCTTGTATAAAAGCATCATATTTCTGTGATCTCACACATTCAAATGAATAGTTATCAAGGGCCTAACAAAGGACTGTTCTACATTAAGGAAATTTTCACTGATGAATAAGAAAGAGAAAATGCTTGTCTGCAGAAGTTTATATTCTAGCAAGTTTTTAACACTTTAACAGTTGTTAGACGGATGGAAACAAAGACTGTGAAAATTAAGGCCCTAACCATATTTGTTTATAATAGTCCCCAAAACACTAGGTAATGTAGTAAAAGTATAATATTAATAATATGCAGAATATTGTTGAAAATAAAACAGTATCTCATTATAACTTTTACAGATAAACAAGTACCTAAATATTTTTATTGTTCACTACTTAAAGGACTTACGTTTTAAAATCAAACTCTTCTGGGAAAAGCTTTCCTTCCTTCCTTCCTTCCTTCCGTCCTTCCTTCCTTCCTTCCTTCCTTCCTTCCTTCCTTCTTTCCTTCCTTGATCCACAACATTTATTAAATACCTATATGTCAGTTACAGTGCAATGTATCATGCTAAATGAAAATTCATGGCAGCATTATTCATAGCAGCTGATCCTGGAACAACCCAAATGTCCATCAGATGCTACATAGATAAATGAATGTGGTGGATCAGTACAAAAAACAGACAACTTATCAGTAGAAGAGAATAGACAACTGACGCATGCTACAACACAGATGAATCTCAAAAATCAAAGAAACTAATCATTTTGCTCATGAAAAGAGAGATAAAAGACCATAAGCTACTTGACTCCAATAGTGTGCAATGTCTAGAAAAAACAAATTTATAGTCAGAAAGCAGATTAAAGAGGGATTAATTGCACATGGGTACGAGGTAACTATTCGGAATGGTGAAAAATGTACTAACAGGATTTTAGTGATGGTTGCTCAATTTGCTCAATTTATTAAAAATCATGAATTATACACCTACTGTGGGTGCATTTAATGGTATAGAAATGATCTCTCAATGAAACTGTAGGGAAAAAAGAAAATTGCATTGTGAAAAACTCTGTTGTTTAACACCTGCACGTTCCAGGATTGAATTTCATCAGGTCAGTTCTTATATGTCCACTCCTGAAATAATTCCTGCGGCTACAGGGAAGAGATAAGCTCATCAGCCAAATATGAGGCATGTGCCAAACTAAACTTCTGGTTCATCTCTCTCGATCAATAGAAACATTATGGGGGAGTTAGTCTACCAAAGGGAACTACTAGACTGAGAATAAATGCCAGGCAGGCAGAAAAAGACTAAGAATAAAAAGGGAAGAGAAAGGGCGAGTATGTCACATCAAGGCAATGTCAAGTTCTGTTTTAATCGAAGCCAAGTATGTCCTTTTGTCAGGCTAAGACAGTAGCCATGATATGAGTAGCCTGTAGGTCAGTAGCAGAACCAAAGAGAAGAAGTAGAGATGTCATCAGTGGGTGTGAAATCTTTGTGGCAGGTGTCCTGATAAGGTGAGGATACCTGACTGGCTCCTCACTGCTGGTGTTGGGTACACACATGGGTCTTGCTTCACAGCGTGGGCACCTGTAGCTCTATTAGGATCCACAGTAACACTCTCTGTGGAAAAGTTTCTTCCTTTTTAAGTTAACAAACAGTCTGTTACACTGAAGGAAGGCAGAGAGAAAACATACAATTATATTATATGCATACTTGTATTAACACAATTTAGCCTTGTTAAAAGTAGCTGAGGGGGCCAGCCGAGTGGCTTAGTTGGTTAAGAGTTGGCTTAAGAGTGCGAGCTCTGAGCAACAGGGCTGCCGGTTCTATTCCCACACAGGCCAGTGACACTGCACCCAAGGTGAGCTGTAGCTGAGCTGCCAACAGGTGGCAGGATGGCTCAGCTGGTGTAACAACAAGACTGCCTGTTCGATGGTGGGCTACGCCCACCCGCAACTAAGACTGAACTTGGCACCTTGAGCTTAGAGGCCATGAGCTGCCAATTGGCAGCCAGATGGCAACTGGCGCCCTCCACAACTAAGATTGAAGAACAACAACTTGGCTGGTCCCCCTCCCCAATTCCCCAACACTGTTCCCCTCCCCCAATTCCCCAATAAAATCTTTAAAAAAAAAAGTAGCTGAAAAAAAAAAAACCCCAGCACTCTAACATATCCTAGTCCTACAAATGCCTTAAGAACCTCCTTCGATGTTTTTCTTTAAGGCAAAGTTGAAAACAAATCACTGAGTTGGGGGGTCATGTCTGCGTCCTGACTCTCCCATGTGCCGACTCTGGTACGGCTCTTGCCATGCCATCTAACAGGCCTGAGCTTCAGTTTCCCCATTACGAACTTACGAATAGCAATATCTTTTCTAACTTCTTATAAGAAGTGAAAGACTACATGAAATCACTCAGTAAATAGCAAAGCTCTTTAGAAATTGAAGTTCACATTTTATTTAACTTGGAAAGAAATCAATAACTAAACTTACTCTTTTGAAAGCATACAATAACTTCTAAATATATATTACACTGCCTCTCAAACAACCTCTAAATATATACTATAGAAATCCTGCTTTAAAAAGCCAAGTATTTTGCTATAGAATGAAAAAAGGGAAAACTGCTTGATTGTTCCACTGAGTGTAGAGATCTATTTATAATCCTTCTGTCAAAACAGATTTCTTAAACAAAGTTTTTATTTTAGACTACTAAAGTTTTTGTTTTAGAAATACAGCAGAAATATGACAGAAAGTTGCCATATACTCTACACTCAGTTTTTCCTATTATTAGCATCTTACATTAGTAAGGTACATTTGCCACAAGCAACCAATATTGGTTTAGCATTTTTAACTGAAGTCTGTACTTGATTCAGATTTCCGTATTTTTTACCTAACATCCTTTTCTGTTCCAGGATCCCATCCAGGTTACCATGTTACATTTAGTGATCCTGTCTATGTTTCTGATGACTTTGGCAGTTTTAAGCAATACTTGTCAGGTATTATGTATAATAGAATGCCCCTCAGTTATGATTTGTGTGTTGTTTTTCTCATGATTACTTTGGGGTTATGCGTTTGAATAAGGAAAACCACAAACTAATGTGCCATTCTTATCATATCATACGAAGAGTACATACTATCAACATGGCTTATCGCTGTTTATACCAATCATGATAAGCTGGCTGAGAGAGCATTTATTAACGTTCTCCATTGTTTGCTCTTCTGCCCTTCCCCCTTTCCATGCTATGCTCTTTGGGAGGAAGGCACCGTGTTCAGCTCTTGCTTAAGGATTGGGGAATTACCCTCCATCTCCTTGAGGGCGATGTAACTCCATAAATTATTGGAATTCTTTGGCATGAAGGATTTGTCTCTCATCCATCATACATTTATTTATTCAATCTTTTATATCAGTATTGAATCTAAATATTTATTTTATACATCGAACTCTAATCCAGTAATGCTTTAATTTATTGCTCTGATTGTTCTAGCTTTGTCCATTCGGATCCTCTTTCAGTCTGTGTCTGACACACCTCCACCATCATAGGGTTTCTTTGTTTGAACACTTCCTTTCTTTCTAGCACTACAAGATGCCCCAGGCTTATCTTGTATGGCTCTAGGATCAACCATTTCTCTAAGGAGTCCTGCTTCTTTTCTCTGGAAAATGGTATCAAAAGCCAAGATCCAGTGCCCTTTGCTGCTGTGAGCTCTTGCTTTTAGTCCCTCTCAGCCGACAAAGCAAAGCAATGTATGTGTGTATGGCCTCCCGTGCACATGCACATGTCTAAAAATAGTCCTGTATGTAACCAGCTAGATTTATATTAAATTGAACACGAGTTCATACTGATGTCCACACTTCTAATCCATTGCCATATGGATCATTACAGTCTCCTGCCTTTGCCTAAATCTAACCTCTCATGCCAGCAGTGAGAAATCTGAATCCTGTCACTTGTCATACATTCACTTAGCCGTTTAATCCCAGGGTCGATATGTCTGTCCTAGGATCCCTCATCTCCTGATTTTTAAAAAATTTGCATTGCTTCATTCTTTATGTTGTTAGTTTTATGAGTTTTCACAGATTTAAGAAAAAATACCTTCTGATCACTATTAATTAAAAAAACTTACAAAACTAATCATCATGTAAATTCAGGATTATTACAGTATCTCTGATCTATATTCTGTGGATCAGCACTTTGCTCTCCATGATATCCATTATCCCAGCTATGTAACTAATACCTTAGGAGAGAACATGGAAGGGCAGTGGTCAAGAAATGTAATGACCAGGAAATTGCAGGTCTTCTCTTTGACTAGGGAATTCACCTAAAATAAGTAAAATTAATTAAATTAATGAAAGCTTTTGGCAGCCAAAGAGTAAGAGAGCGCGCAGGAGGCACCTGGAGGAGCAGAACAGGCACTAAGAACCTACACTGAATAGAGGAACTGGGAACTGGGGGTTAGCTGTTTGTTTAACAGGCTTTGCATAGGACACACTTCAAGTTTAACTAAGGTTGAAGCTTGTTAAGGCAGGATGGAACGAGGCCAAAGCAAACTCAATTTACCAAGTGAGGTTCAAATTTGTTTTGGTTCCAGGCCTCTTATCAGAATTAAACGTGAGTAGGACTACGTGTCTGTGGTCACCCAGATCGACATTAGACAGGAAGCCAAGGACATGTCAATTCTAAATCCAGTTCTGCTTATAATGTGCTGGGTCATGTCTTGTTTCATCATCTATATGGGAGAATTAGGGAATACATGCATTGAATGCACCTCTGTATAAAGTAGATAGGCTCATCTTTCGATAGCAATAGTTGAGTTAATCTGAAAAAACAACAACATGAGAATCTTGAAACAGAGGCTTATGGAAATCATTAAACTATTAATTTAAATTTCTTTGTAATAAATCCTTTCTGTGTATCTAATCATCATGTGACATTACAAAAGGTGAAATTTCATGGAGAGGAAAACATTATAAAATGTGCACTCAATTAAATCAGCCCAAGCAAGCAAACCATACTTATAGTTGAGCAACATGTTTTTATATGGGAAAGCACTGAGCAAACTCAAAGGAGCAAGTTGGTTTTAATATTAAAATAAGTTGTTGGAAAACCTAAACAAATTATGATAAAACTAAAGACAAATCTCAAGTCTGAGTAACAGTGAAATGAGAAAGAGAAGGAAAAAAGAAGACAGGTGACAAAAGAATGAGAGTCATTTTGAAAATACGTTTTTGTTGATTCAGTGTTAAAAAACCACAATCTCTTCTCAAAAAATGCTATTCTCCTTAGGTGTTAAATCTGTTTTAAAGTTGTTTTCTTTATTCATAATTTGTAATTATAACCTACCAATAATTTATTGAGCACTTACTATGAGTCAGGCATTGTGTTCATCTCCTTCTAGACATTACTTCATTAAGTCCTCCCAAGGATCTTGTGAGGCTGGTATAATTATCTCTAGACATTACCAGACAGGCACAAAGGCTTGGAATGTTTCCATGTTTGCGGTTCACAGTCACACATCTAGAAAATTCAGATTGAGTCATTAAACCAAAGTTTTACTACAGAACTCATGTCTAAAAGCTATATTAATAGCAGCATACTTTGAATTGAGAAAAAAATAATGTCACAGTTTTCTAGGCTGCATGCCTTTGTGTACCTATCCCACGAGAAAGGTAACACTTGCCAAAAAATCAGAAAGCACAGGTATCACCAGCATGTCCTTGAAAGTTTCAAAGTGACATGAATGCCACATGAAGAAAGGCAATGGAGACTGTTGAGCTCATGTCCGTGGTAGACGTTTGTCCATACAGGAAGTATGCATATGCAGGAATGTGTGTGTGTGTGTGTGTGTGTGTGTGTGTACGCGTATGCGTGTGTGCCAAAGCGCACACACAGGTGCACACCTGATGATGCTGGTAAGGAGTTATCCTCGTTGCCAGTGTTTCAATCCCTGGGGATCAGAATCTTTCTGGAAAAATTTCCAAAATGTAACTTTGGGAAAAGATTTCAGAATCATGTTGTATCCTGTCATATATTGGTAACGATGACGAGGTAAGGCATGTGTGAAGATGGGGACATGGTCTGACAGTACTTACTTCCACATGGAAAACTTGGACAGCCATGAATATATAAAAAGAATAGTATGGCTCTAGACACACTTTTAATATTTTTTATGGTATGTAATTCGGAGCTATCTGCATTTCAAACAACCACCACCTGTAAGATTTTAAAGAAGGTTCTGTCATGTTAAACCTATGATGCACAGCGTTTTTATATAAGCATGTTCTCTTAGTGGAATTCAATATGAAAGAAAAATACACTTGTCATGTATTTCTCGGTGACAAAATGACTATTTTTCAGTTTATATTCTATTAAACATAGTGAATTAATAGCAGCTGTTTGCAGTGACCTTTTGTAATCCATAGAGGGCCAGGGTTTCCTTGGAAGTTGGAAGTTCAGATTGGAATATTTCTTTGAGTCCATCCAATGCTGTGAGACCTCCAAGCACTCTAATATTCCCCACACATCTGAATGTCCTGACACAGTTCCACACACGCTTGGTATAGTATTAACCATCGTTGGTTTTTTTTTTTCACACTGCCTATTGTTGCACAGATAAAACGGCAGTCATACTGTCTAAGCACAGCAAACCAATAGCAGCTACAGACCTTGCAGCTACCAACACTGGACGTTCCAGTTCTAAGCTGCTACAGCCACGTTCATATTGTTCTGTGTTTCAAAGGTGCCTCCACACATCTCCACCCAACACTCAGGCTTGTGCTTCCAAAGCTTTATGAATGTTTTCATGAACGTTTGCTTCTGTGCCCCGCTGTGCTCCGTCCTCCTGCTTGAGTCCGTGGTGCAGGGGCTGAGGGCACGCTGCATGGTCAGCGCTGAGTTTCCCTCAGAATCTCCACAGCCTCTCCCCTTGGTATGGAGTCTTCCAGGTAAGGAAGGCTCCACTATCCCTCTGACCCCTTGTCACCTGCCAGCTTTTCTGGAGACTTTCCATGCAGACATGACCCTTCCCCTCACCATCCTCTCAGCACATCAAAGGAACACCACTCACACTATATTTCCTCAGTGCTGAGGCAGCTGGCCTTCTGCAAGGCACAGGGAATCCCTGCTGAGCGACTTGCCCTCACAGGCCTTGGGACTTAGCTTCTGTGACCTGGGGAGTCAGTCACTTCTAATACATACTCATACATAATACATACATACACAAGTAGCATATTATAGAAAGAACATATATAGTGTCTGTAGTATGCAGAGAGAGAATATAGAGATGATTCATAATAATAACTTAACAATTAAAAAAATACTCTGAGCATATTCCAAGAAATTAGAGGAGTTATTATACTTGCTAAAATGTATCTGTTAAGATGCTATTAAAAAAAAAAAGAGAACTCTAAGGAAAGGCCAGAGAGAAGCCAGTAAACACATGAGCCTTCTACCCACAGGCAGGCTTCTAAGTTCGCTCCTCCTCGAGGGTCTGTCTCTCCAGTGTGAACTCATAGCTGAGGATCGTCAGGCATTTGAAGGAGGATGCTATGACCAACCAGGATCTTGGTGGTGATGGGGGGAGGGGGGTCTTAGATTCAGGAGGCAGACTTACACCTACTCCTCACACCTCCCTCTCGCAGGGACTCAAGTCGATCTGTCTTTTTTCCAACTGTCTGCTGGTAAAGACGGACCCTTGAATGTGGCTTTGCAGATCGCTTGTCAAACCCCTCACACCCAGTCCTCCTTTGCACAGTTCACTAACATATTCAAATAACTAGACAATGAATAGAATCTAGTTAAGGGCTTCCTGCTAGTCTATGTGTGAACTTTATGTTTACACTTTTATTTCACTCTCCTAGGCTGACTTTCATGCCCATGTCAGGAAATAAAGTGAGGCGTAGTATCTAAGAATAATTGATTTTTTTTTTGCTTCTTAATTAAACCCACATTGGATTGTTCACGGTAAACTTATACTGTTGGTGGCAAAGTGTAGAATGGAAAATGAACAGGTTTCAAAGGAAAGACAGTACTTCCTAAAATGTTGGCATGGAGCACCGGATTTTAAACTTATAACACTGTCAGTGTCTTTATTCCCCCTCTAGTACTTACTAATATATTTTGAGCCACTTTAATAGGTATCACTTCAATCTAAAATAGTGTCATAGTTTGAGTTACATTTACTTAAAGTCCATTTTATGTCATTCCAAAAATATATACTTTGCACATGTACTTTAAGTGAGTTAGAAACACTGACTTCTTCCATGTCGTTTTTGGGTTTTAAATTCTATTTCATGAATGTTTACTTTTAATATTCTCCCTTTTTCCTTCCTTAGGTCCATGTTGCTAAGTTTACTGCTGAATGTGATTTTCCTCATTTATATAAATTCCCAGTTCACCTATCTACATTTTTGTTATTCTCTCTTTCTTCCTCTCCAATGCCTTGCATGCTTCCAGACCACTCCTTTGACTTCCTCCCCAAAATTTCAAGGCAATATATTACTCAGCAATGAAATTGTACCCATTTACTATTTTCATTATTAATAATAAACTTGAGAACAGACATATATGAAACAACACACTCTGCAGAGCTCCCACAAATATGATGGACAATATCAAATTGCATATAATTGCAAACATGGCTTCAGAAATTACCTTGAAAATACGTTGGTTTTCTGTAGAGCTTTTTCATCTTGAGTAAACATAGTAAGTAAAACTCCCAATGGGGAAATACATGGCTATTATTTTCAGTTAAAAATAAAATAGAAGATTTCTGTAATGGTCTGGTCTGAAAATCTAAGAACAGAAGAGATCATTTCTGGAGTGGAAATCACTCTAAGGAAGTTCTTACTCTTATTTTTACAGAGTATATATTTTTGTCCTTTTGAGTGCAAAGACCACTTGTATGGTATCTAAAATAAGATACAGAAATACAAATTGGTAGTTACAAAATAGCCACGGGATGTAAAGTACAGCAAAGAGAATAGAGTCAATAAGGTTGCAACAACGATGTATAGAGCCAGGTGGGTGCTAGACTAATCGGAGGGAGGGGAGGGTCCTCTGCATAAATTATATAAATGATGACCACTACGCTGTATACCTGAAACTAATATAAAGTAATATTGAATGTCAACTGGAACTGAAAAAAATAATTTAAAAAATAGCAAATTAACTTTGCTCAACTAAACTGGAGAAACAATTGTGCTAAATGTTCTTTTTAAGTGAAAACCAAATATAAAGCAGAAATCTTGGTTGCATTTTTTAAGATCTTAAGGATTCATATCAACCCAAAATATTGAAATTAATTTATATGAGTGGAACTTGGGAGAATAAAAATATTAAGGAATATGAAATTAATTAATTAATTAATTAAATATGATGTAGAAACAAGTATGATACATAAAACAAGATTTCGGTCATTAGTGAATTGTTTGATCCTCACCAATAATTCAAACTTATTCTAGATATTCCCACATATATTTTCTGTATCTCACCCTGTCTTTAATTTTCTTTTCCTGGAATTTCATAATCAGTAGTTCTGGGCTGCATGCAGGATAGTCAGATTTCTTTAGCTGAGAATCAGGTACATTCCAGCTCTATACTTATTTCCTAGCTACACTTATTTTTCAGTTCCTCTTCACACAGACAAACACACTGTTTTCCAAGTATGCCTGGATCCTCTCAAGCTCCACGCCTTTGACAGTGTCACTTGTCAAATTTATTTTCTGTCAGTCCACATCGTCTTCCTTTCTTCACACTTAAGCCCAAATCTATCTCCATAACAAGGCTTCTCTTACCATATCGCCTTTGTTATTCTCCTTTGAATTGTGATAAGAGTTTATTCACTAATGTATAAATAACTAACATTTTTGATATTCCAAAATAACGTAGTACATTTCATTGTATGTTGTAGGTATTCCTAAGAAATTCTTATATGCTTAATTAATTTTCAATATACATTATTGATGAGAGTCCATGGAACTATGAGGTGTGACAATTAAGTTTGCAAACTTGTTACAACAATGTTGCTAACCTTTTGATATCAGAGGAATTATTCATTATGAATTTGTACCAACTGGACAAACAGTTAACCAAGTTTACTATTTGGAAGTGCTGAAAAGACTGCATGATAAAGTTAGACAACCTGAACTTTTTGCCAACAATTCATGGCTCTTGCATCATGACAGTGCACCAGCTCACATGGCACTGTCTGTGAGAGAGTTTTTAGCCAGTAAACAAATAACTGTATTGGAACACCCTCCTACTCACCTGATCTGGCCCCTAATAACTTCTTTCTTTACCCAAAGATAAAGGAAATACTGAAAGGAAAAAATTTTGATGACATTCAGGACATCAAGGGTAATATGATGACAGTTCCGATGGCCATTCCAGAAAAAGAGTTCCAAAATTGCTTTGAAGGGTGAACTAGGTGCTGGCATCACTGCATAGCTTCCAAAGGGGGGTACTTTGAAGGTGACCATAGTGATATTCAGCAATGTGTAGCACTTTCTCTAGGACGAGTTCACAAACTTAATTGTCAACCTCGTATTACTTTCATTTAAATTAAATGTATGTATTAATGCACAGCATTGGTTCTCTATATATCTAGTTGTAGATGAACTTAAAACAACCATAATTATTTTTATATATATTATATTAAGGAAACACTTAAGGTTTAGTAGAATTGAGTTTATATTCATTTTAGATCACAATCTCATTGGAATATGTTTAGGAAACCAGTATGGGTGTTGTACTTTTATATTTTAATAATGTGAAAATTCTTTGTCAGAACTGATCCTATAAAACTTCTAAGATTTCTCATATATGAGATCTTTTTTTTTTAAATGAGAAGTCATTTTAAATGGGAAGACTACATTAGAACTTAATGTTAGAGCATCCTTGGATAATTTTTTATTTATGTAGATTCTGATGGGAAATACTGCGAGTATATAGTATGTATGAATATTTAGAATGTTGACAGGAACAACTATAAGGGGGCACCATTGACATGCACTGTGATGAGAATGGATCACTAATGTTTGTACAATGCGAACTAGTACAACTATATGCAGCATTTCTGCATTTATCACACCCCCATACAGAATCTATGAGTAATCTATTTCTTTAAAATTAATGCAAGTTTGCCTAATTAATTTACTAACATCTGATGCAACATTAAATGTTTTATTTAGACATATATGAACAGCTTGCTCATATCAAAAAAATAACATGAAACATTTGGGAGCAAATGTTATTTATCTAAAAAATTATACACAAATGTTTATAGGGTGATATATTAAATATTAGAACATTTTTAATCTTTTTAAAATAGTTTTGAATAAATAGAAACCACTTTTTCATCTTATTAAGAAAACGTTTACATGTATTTCCTCTCCATTGAATTTAAAATGGATCAATCTAACATGACTAATATTTAGTATGTGGTACGTATTATACTTTAAAAATATTTTCATTGAGGATAGCAGAATAAAGTGCATTAGTCTTAGAGATGCAGTGTGATGAGATACAAAACATTTTTAGCACTCAACAAGTATCCCTCAGGTCCTATCCCAGTTAATATCAAGCTCTCACTCCTCCCAACACCCCAGCAGAGATAACTATTCTAACTTTATCACCATCAAGTTTTTTATTGTGTTCTTAAATAAAATTATCAAGTAAGTGTAGTAAATAGGCTTTTGTTCCTGATTTTTCCACAAGACATATAGCTGTGAGATTCATCCTTGTGGTCACTTGCATAATTCATCCTTTGTTATTTCTGCATAACATTCCATTATATGCATACCATAATTCTAATTTTCTTTTCTCTTGTTTTGAAAGTGAATGTGAAATTAGAAACTGCTAGGAAAAATATAAACATCAAAGTGATATACTCTTTCTCTTACACGAAGAATGAATATGGTGTGTAACTATCTTCATTCTTCAGTTTAATGAGTGCAATTTTATATCTTCTAAAACTCTAGACATGGATGTGCTCGTATGTGTGTGTGTGTGTGTGTGTGTGTGTGTGTGTGTGTGTTGATGACTTAGGAAGTAAAAGCCTAATTAAAATAAAATCAGCGATATACGTCATAGTCTGTAGGTATTAAGCATGTGGAACATATGCTTGTGTTTGGTCATCTGCAGTGGTTTTGCTCTGCTCCTGGGTGAAATCCTTGCTGTGACTCTTAATCTAAACTCTACAGCATGTCTATACTAACATTTCACTAACACATCATTTTTCTTGTGTTATTCAAATTATTTTATTTGACTACATTGTTCTTATAAAATTAACATACCAAAATCACCAATGTTGTAAGAAGAGGCTATGAACTCACCATCCTTTTGTACACAATTGAAAAACCTCACAATAGTTTTAAGTTTTATTAAAAAAAAAAACCCAAACTCAGAAATCACTTTATTTTCTTACTGATATGTTCAAACAGATGGTCCTAACTTTGTGGACAGAAGGTAAAAAAGTTTTTCACTGCAGTGCTTACTAAATTCATTATGGATACTTACTTTCATTTGCATAGTTAGCATTTCATTTCTCTAATCTGCAACAAACCAATGGACTTTTTAATATATGTCAGGAACATATTTTTGAATATACTTTAAAAACTGAAGTACTTCATTTTCCACAACTAATATTTATTTAATAAAGTAACTGTTTCTGGAGGGCCTACTGTAAACCAGGCAATTGCAGGAAGTCAGTGATACAAACGTGAATATGCTCCAGTGCCTTTTTTCAAGGGGCTCCTTATCTCACATGTTGGTATGATTTCAGCATACACGTTGTTGTTGTTGACTAATTTACATATGTAAATTTTAAATGATGGCCTATCTTACTGAAAAAAAGATGGTAGAGTGACACTCTTATGTAAGTAATCTTGTCAATGCATGCCACTTCTCAAAGTACAAATGTACTAGGTAAAAAACAAAACAAAAGGGCCAGCTGAGTGGCTAAGTTGGTTAAGAGCTTGCTCAAAGGTTTGAGCTCTGAGCAACAGTGGTTCGAGTCGGGCCCGAGCTGAGTTGCCGCTGAGCTGCCAACAGGTGGCAGGATGGCTCAGCTAAAAAAACAAACAAAAAAATCAAAAAACCCCAAAAATATACAGTGACAATATGGATCAATTTTTCAGTCTTTTCCACTTCTCATAGTTTCAATAGATTCATTGCCTTGCTACTAAAATTGTAGGAAAACAGATAATGAATATTAAAAAATGTATTTAATATCATTTTATTATTTTTTATTCATTTTATATATTGGTGTGAAGTATATGGAATATAGGAGGATTACAGAAAGTGTTGATCAGAGTAGAGGTACATATGAGGAGAAAGAGACAAATTTTCCATTATTAATCAGATGAATCCTTTGTTTTCTTTTCTTTTTTTTTTTTTTAAGCTGACCCATCCTGCCACCGGTTGGCAGCTCAATGGCTGCTCAGCTCAGGCCGGGAATTGAACCGCTGTTGCTCAAAGGTCAAACTCTTGAGTGAGCTCTTAACCAACTGAGCCACTCAGCCGGCCCTGTTTTCTTTTTTGTGTACTCATCTACCATTATGCAAAATATAAGTAATATATGACCACCTGTAAGCACATTATTAACATTGACCAGGTGTGTACAATCATTAGTTTCTCTACTGCAACCATTTTTAATTCCACTGTACATAAGTAGATGTATACTTTCTAACAGGCTGAGTTCTCATCAGTTCTTGTAAACTTGGTGTTTTCATTATTTATCAAATGCTTATGAAAATATAAGTGAATCAAATCAAATATTGTAATACGCTACATTATTAATCATCTCTATTTATGGAGTCTATCCTCATTATTCATGGATTCTGTATTTACCCATTTACCTATTCACTAAAATTTATTTGTAACCCTAAAATCAGTACTTCTGGGGCCTTGATGGTCATTCACAGACATGTACTGAGCTGTGAGAAATATGAGTGATCTGATGTACATGTTCCCAGCTGAGGTCAAACAAGGAGACACTCTGCTGCTTATTTCAGCTCCTCCACTTAAATGTTCCTCTTCTGGTGGATTTAGTGCACTTTAAAAAAATGTTTCCACTTGTATGCTTTTGTTGGTGATTTCCCTGTTAAAATGCGCCCCCAAGAATAGTGATGAAGTGCTGTCTGTGTCCCTAAGCATGAGAAGTCAGTGATGTGTGTTACAGAGAAGATACATGTTAGATAAATGTCATGCAGGCTTGATGTCTACTGCCGCTGGCCATGAGTTTAATGTTAAGGAATCACAAATAGTGTTCATCCAGAGAAAAGAAAAGCAAATATGTGGAATTGTATGTGAGGCCCCTCCAGAAGTGGTAAGTAACGTCTGCAGTGTAGGACGAAGCTATGGAAACACACTATGAGACATGTGTTGTTTCAGTCAGCTGCATACTGCATATTTAACTGTGGTCCCATAAAACAGTAATGACACTGAACATTCTTATTGCCTAGTGACATCATAGCCATCATGATGTCATACTACAACATATTACTTATGTGTTTGTGGTGATGCTGGTGTAAAAAAACCTACTGTGTTGCCAGTTGTGTAAGTACAGCACATAAAGTTATGTATAGTGCATAATACTTGATAATGATAATAAATCACTATACTATACTATACTTTTCGTCATTATTTTAGGGTGTCACCTTTCTACCTATTCAAATAATGTTTGCTGTAAAACAGCATGTCCTGAAACACTGGCAGCAGCCTCATGCATGTCGTGTTCACCTAATCTCTTGATTGTGTCATCTTCTCCTGTCCTTGATTTAATTTCATGGTGTTTTGTCCATCATGGCCCCTAAACATACAAAATTCACTTCTAAGGTTGCCAGAAGAGGCCATATTAAGTGACTGACCTGAACACAAAAAAGTGATTAAAGGACTATGAAGGTGGAAAATCAGTGATGGTTGTTGCTACCCAGCCAGGCATGTCCCACTCCACCATAGCTACAATCTCGAAGAACAAGAACAAAGTGATGGAAGAAGCTAAAGGATCTACTTCATTGGAGGCAATAAGACTAACAAAAATTCTAGAAGGGTCTACTTCAGACATGGAGAAAGTTCTAAAGACCTGGATTGAAGACCAGTCAGAGAAGCATGTCCCTCTCAGCACATGATGATCACGGACAAAGAAAAAAGTTTGTTTGCGATGTTGAAAGAAAAGGCTGGACCTGACTATGGTGTTGCATTTGCTGCTAGCTCTGTGTGGTTTAAACAATCCAAGAATCTTTGTTCATTACATAATGTGAAAGTGAGTGGTGAGTCTGCGAGTGTTGATGTGAAGGCAGGTGAAGAACTTTTGGAAACTCTAGATAAGCTGATAATGGAGAAAAATCACTTGCCAGAGCAAAGTTTCAAAATTGATGAAACCTCCCTATTCTAGAAACAGTGCCTAAAAGGACTTTCGTCCCTAAGGAGGCCAAGTCAATGCCAAGTCTCAAGACTTTTAAGGACAGGATAACAGTCTTCCTCAGGGGCAATGCTGCAACCTGCACCTTGACCCTCTTTGTGACCTGGCACAGTGAGATCCCACGGCCTTCACGCACGTCAATAAGCACACACTGCCAGTGAGCTACAGGAGCAATTAGAAGTCATGGAGGACCCAGCTCCTCTCCGAAGATGCCCTCTGCTATGCCAGCGAAATGGAGAAGTACCATTTGGAGAATAGCATTCCTTTCAAGATTTTGCTTGTTGTTGATAGTGCTCCCGACATCCCCCTTTTATTGGTCATTTTTATCTCAGTATCACAATGGCGTTTCTCCCTCCAACACCACTTCTTTGACCCAACCAATAGATGAATGAGTTGCAGCAGCTCTTAAGGCCTCCTGCCTGAGGAGGACCTGTGCCCAGGCTGTTTCTACAACTGGGGAGATGCTGATGCAGTTCTGGAAGGATTCCATCTAGGACTGCCTCAGGAGCCTTGATTGGGCTTAGGGTGATGTCACCAAGGACTGTGTGAATGGCATCTGGTAGAAGATACTCAAAAAGGTTCTCCATGATTTCAAAGGATTTGCCGGGGATAAGGAGGCTGCAGAAACCACCCAGGCTGTGTCTGAGATGGCGAACAACTTGAACCTGAGTGTGGGTGAGGGTGTCACTGCGGAGCTCCTAGACGGGGTCCTGAGGAATTGACTAGTGAGGTCTTGTCGGAACTGGAACAGGAGCCATAGCTGGAGAAGAGGCAAGAGAAAGGGAAACTGCAGGACAAGAGAAAGAGGAAGAACCCTTAAGGAAATCCACAGTGAAGGGTTTCACAGAAGCTTTTGCAAACCCCAACAAGCTCCTTAAAGAGATTGAAATCATGGACCCCAACACTGAAAGGTTTTCATTAATAGAGAGGAATGTTCGTGGTGAATTATCTGCTTACAAGCAAATCAAAATTAAACAAAAGAAACAAACCAAGCAAACCACCATGGACATATTTCTGAAGACTGAGAGCTTCTCAAGAAGGGCCTCAGGCAGGTCCTTCAGGGGTGTTCCAGAAGAGGCCTTGTTGTCACAGGAGATGACAGCTCCAAGGGTGTGACTGCCCCTGAAGACCTTCCAGTGGGATAAGATGTGGACGCGGAGACAGTGATACTGATGATCCTGACCCTGTGTAGGCCTGGGGTACTGTGGGTGTTGGTGTCTTAGTTCTTAATGAAAAAGTTTAAAAGGTGAAAAATAAAAATAAATTTTTAAATAGAAAAAAACTTATAGAATAAGGATATAAAGATTTTTATATCGTCTGTACAATGTGTTTCTGTTTTAGGCTGTTATTACAAAACAGTAAAGTTTAAAAAATTAAAAAGTACATAAATTTATATCGGTAGACGACTGAATTAAAATCGTACCATTTGCAACGATATGGATGGAACTAGAGAACATTATGCTAAGTGAAATAAGTCAGTCGGAGAAAGACAAATACCATAAGATCTCACTTATACGTGGAATCTAAAAAACTGAATAAATGAGAAATGTAAACAGAAATAGTCTCAGAGACACAGAGGAAAAACTGAGGGTTGCTAGTTGGGAGGGGTTGGGGATGAAGGAGAAGGGGAAGGGATGAGACAATACAAATTGGTAACTACAATATGGCCTCAGGGATAGAAAAAGACAGTCTGGGGAATATAATCAATAATGTTGTAAATATTTCTAAGGGGGCCAGATGGACTCATGTCTTGTGGGGGAGACCACTTCATAGTTGGTGTAGAGGCCTGACCACCGCATTGTATTTCTGAAGCGGATGTTGACTAATATTGTATGTCAACTATAATTATATATACATATAGTCACAGGACATGGAGTAGAGAGTGGGAATGGAGTCAATGGAATTGTAATAGATAAGCATGGTATCAGGGGTGGGAGGGCAGTGGATGGGGGAGGGGGCTTGTCACTTTGTGAGGGTGAAAAGGATAACTATTGCATTGTTCTGTACTCCTGAAACTAATTTTTAAAATACATAAATTAAAAAAAATTATAGTAAGCTAAGGGTAATTTATTATTGATGAAAAAATATTTTAGTATAAATTTTGTGTAGCCTAAGTGCCCCACAGTTCTAAAGTCTACAGTAGCATAGAATAGTGTCCTCAGCCTTCTCACTCACTGACTCACCCAGAACAACTTCCAGTCCTGAAAGCTCCATTCATGGTATGGACCCTGTAGAAGTGTACCACTCTATCTTTTATACCATACTTTTACTGTACCTTTTCTATGTTTAGATACTTACCATTGTGTTACATTTGCCTACAGTATTCAGTACACTACATGCTGTATAGATTTGCACCCTAGAAGCAATAAGCTTATTGCTGTACTCTATAGCCTAGGTGTAGTTGGCTATACCATCTAGGTTTACGTTAAGTACTTGCTTGACTGTGTTTATGTTATTTATAGCTGCTTTTGCACTATAAAGAGTTGAGTGGCATAGTTATAACAAAAATCTTATTGCCCCCAAAACCTAAATTATTTACTATCTGGCACTTTTCAGAAAAAAAAATTGTTCTTCTCCGACAAGACTACATCAAATAAGATGACAGTTCACCTTCACTCGCTCATCTATATAGTACGTATCTACTCATTCATTTCTTATTTTAATCTGTTTATTTAGATATTAGTAGTACCGTCTTCAATCTTATGATATTCATAAAAATTGTTATAAAGTGAGTTCAGGTGTCCCCTTATCTAATTTCAGTTTTCCTGTAGGTAGAGTGAATGTAAAGTAATATTAAAGTCTCATTATCAAATCTCTATATTCTTTTCCCAATTTGATCAATTTTATATCCTAAATAAATCCTCAGCAGTTTCACTTTCTCTGCCTGGTGGCTTTGAACAAGGAACATAACCCGTCTGAACCTGAGTAAATGCAAGTTTTGTCTACTGATCGGCACTATTGTAAGTGTGAGAAGGATTTTTAGTACATGGCAGAATCTTATAATCAACTACTATTATTATTATCGCCTTTCTATATGCAGAGCCTCAGCTCTGAAACCGTACTTCCTGGGTTTGATTTTCAATTACACCAATTGAACAAGTCAATTAACTAGACGTATCCATTGCTGCATAACAAATTACCCCCAAAAGTATTGGCTTAAAACAACATTTACTATCTCACATTTCCTATGGGCCTGATTTCTTATAAGGTTGCAGTCAAGGTGTCAGTCAAGATTGTGCTTACCTGAACACCTGACTGGGACTAGAGAGTTCATTTCCAAGTTCACACTCAAGAATGTTGACAGGAGGCCTCAGGTACCTACCACACGGGCCTCTTCTCGGGGCAGCTTGCGAGTTCGCACATGGTGATAGCTGACTTCCATCAGAGTAAATCATCCGACAGAGTAAAAGAGAAGCTGCAGTGTCTTATATGTGTCTCCTAAGTCACACAAGCACTTCACTGGCATTCCATTTACAACAAGCAAGGCACTAAGCCTAGCCCACAGTCCAGAGAGGGGAGTTAGGCTCCACCTTTAGAAGGAAGAAGTACCAACTAACAAATGGATGGATGTATATTCAAATTTCAACTCAATTTCTCGTTTGTAAAATGAAAGTATGTAATAGTAAAATGAAGGTTAAATATTGTTTTAAGATTAAAACCATGTGAATCACTTGGGGAAAATGCCTCACACATGGTAAGCAATGATAATATTAACTGAGTTTTATATGTATGTATACTCGTTTATATTTTATTCTTTACGTATTGATGAGAATCACTGATATCTATCACTCTTGCTTTATCCTTACTTCATTACATCACTTATCTGAAGATTAGATTTTCTTCCTTTGGGAGAAAATTTGTCTTTTAGGTTCAGTATTGTTATTGTGAGGGAAAAGCTTTATTGCTTTTGTTTTCACCATGTAAGAATTGATACACCTTTTCATTTATCAAAATACTGTTCGATTTGGTTCTCTGTCAGTGACTAAATATGTTTTCTTATGTTGCCTATGATATAGATTATCAAGAAGTAATTATAGGCACCTTTCTGCATTTATGGCTAAGGCAAACAGCAATACTTATATAGAATACATAGCTGACTATATATTTTATTTTTGAAGTCACAGGATGACTGTTTTAATTAAAACAATTATATAGCATTATAATTGAGCTATAACATTAATATTAGTTTCAGATGTACAACATGCAGATTTGATATTTGTGTATATTGTGATACGATCACCATAGTAGGTCCTGTTAACATCTGTCTTTTATTTAATTGTTATTACTGTTTCTTATTTTTATTTGTTTTTGATTTTCTGAAATTTTATATATCTCCTTAGATTCAGAGTATCATAAACTACAGTATTTGTAGTGTAGCCTCATTCTCTGAAATATTAAGCAAAAAAACATAGATTACATCATCAGATATAATGCTTTGTACTTATCACAAAATTATACACACATGCACACTCATACACACACACACACATATGCAAAGCAGGCAAGTCACATTGTGTAGCTCCACCCTCCTCAGGAGGCATGGGGCAGTTCAAAATATACCTTTTTAAAATGCATTTTGGGGAGATGCTACATTTGCACTTTTCATGTTTAATTGTGAATACTATTTGTCACATTTGTTTTTGGCCCCAAAGTGCAAATGTAACAATATAATTATCGTCGATAAAATACATATCAGGTATAACTTGGTGAGTAGAAAAGCTTTCCATTATGATGGAGGAAAATCAAAACCAGGGATCATCATGTATAATGTGTTGTTGTTCTCAGCTTTAACCTCATTGTCTCTGGGAAAATTTCTTTGACTCTAGCCTGGGCAAGGTTTGCTTGTATTTGATCTCAGGGCACTGATTCTTTCCTCCGCAAAGCACTCACGCACCACTGAACTTGCAGCTTATATTGTCTGCACTTCCGTGAAGGCTCTAAATGATACTCCAGCAAAGCACAGTGGATTCTTTGCACACTGTATCTTTAGCAGTTTGCACAATATTTGAGACAATGTATGACTGAAGAAGAAAATTTTAGAAGAAAAAAATGTTGACTATAAAAGTTTTAAAGTTAGGATGATGTTTACAATATGGCTAGGAAGGCTTTTATGTCCTAGGAACCCCACTCCTTCCAACTACACCCTGACCACCCAAAAAATGTTTTAGGAGACATTGACAAGGATTCTGGAAGATTGTAAATGCAGTAACATTTGCATGCAAATATAATTAATAAATAATGGCGTTGGGATTATTACCATAAATCAGTTCCTATTCCTTAGGTTGGCAGTAGGAAATGGAGGACCGAACACTACTTCAACTGTTGTCACTATGCAAAACGGGGTATTGGAATGCCTACAACAGAGATGTGGCTTATTACACTCTTTTTCTTTTTATATTATATTCATAGGTGTCTATAGGATTATAATTAGTTTATATGGAGTTGAAGTGGATATTAGGAGATAGGCAAAATCATTTCCTATTAAACTGCCTAGAACCTGCCAAAGAGTAAGCACTAATTGTTAATAAAGCCTAATAACTATAGCTAATATTCAGTATCTGCTGTATGTCAGGCACTGTATTTGGTGTTTTATAAGCGTTACTTCATGTAATTCATACAACCATACCATGAGGCAGTGGAGATATTACCCTGAAGTTAGACTTAGATTCAGATCATGAGTTTGTGACTTATCCATACCTATATGGTCAGAAGTGAGTTAGATACTGTCTGTTACTATCAACATCCACATATGTTAAAGTAGAGCAAATATTGTTTCCCTGTAGCACATTAATAATTGATGGTAGTTTTATTATATTTGTGCATATATACAGAGGTTGGTCTATATTTCTCCATAGCTTGTATGTGTACAAGTTACTTTTCTCTTCCTTCCTTCCTTCCTTCCTCCCTTCCTTCCATCCTTCCTTCCCTCCTTCCTTCTTTCCCTCCTTCCTTGAGTTATAATTGACATATAACATTATATTCATTTCAATACAATTAGTACAACCTAATGATTCTATATTTGTGGATATTGCAGCAGGATCACCACAGTAAGTCCAGTTAACACCCATCACCATACACGATTATGATATTTGCCAGTTTTAAACATTATTTATCTCTTTCATTGCACTTGAAATCATCCATGGTAGTTAACTCACCACAAAATAGACCAAACGTTCTTTGTTTTGTCTCAGTTTGAATAGCATATTTCTGCTACTTCCCAGTCTTGGGAAATCTTAACGATTGTGTATACTTGTGTGTGTGTGCCTTTATATGTGCTCTTTGTGTTCATAAAACCATGTCTGTATAGTTGGAAGCATATTCTGTTGTATTTTAAAGAAAGATACAGTAGAAGATTATACATGGTTTGTAAACACTTGTCCCTCCCTGGGTTATCCAATGAGTAATAACTACTGTAAAGACTTTAATATAGATGCTCGTGATCTCCTGAATTGTTCAAACTCTACCTCTTATCTCATGTCAGACTTTTTTTTAAAAGAGTCGCTTATAGGATTTGTCATAAGCTAAATCCAGCTTTTTACTGTTTTCACAGAAATCAATTTAAGTTTTCCTGCTGAAGCCAGTTTGGCTATCAAATTTTTCTCTTTTTATTTCTGACATATGCTTTTGAATGGTATTGAATATATCTTCAGATAAAATTATGTATCATCCATAATACTCAGAATTTCCAACATTTGAACATTAAACACAGGGTATGGATTTGTCAGATTAGATACTATTCAATGAAGAAATTAAGTTGCAAAAATAGCTTCCAAGCATTTAAATTTTTAAAAAATGGCCAATTATGTCCTATTACTTAAAACTTGAAAATCTGCAAGAATGCTAAGGATTGCAATTTATATTTACAAAGGACTGGCCTATAATTTAGTATACCGTCTATGTATAACAAGTAATGAAGTGATTGGCCACGATATTTCTTATAGTTGATGAGGCATCCCTTGTGGATGAAACCACATGCCACATGTCTTTAATGTACTTCATATAGTTCTCTAACTACCTTCTATAAATTATACTCTGATCTTAAACTGGGCATAACAGAATATTCCAAACAGTCTACATAAACTGATCATAAAGTAGTATGAAGTTCAAAACTGATTTAAAAATGAATTATTGGACAGGTTCTCTTACAATAAATAGCTTACCTATCTATACTAAACTATCTATTTGGTAACTTCATTTTTTAGATTCTGTCATTATCTGTAATTTACTTACAAAATTCCATCATAAAAAAACTATAACATAAATTGATTCAAGAAACAATGTGAGTTGGTTTTCTAATAACCTTAAGTTATGCAACTCAGTAGATTTTCTGTGAGTAGAATGAGCTCCAACATCTTATTAGACTTGTAAATGTAAATTTTAAATGGAAACATTCTTTTGAATATGAGAACAGTTTATAGCCTTATCCTGGCACAAAGTAACATAATAAACTGCTAGAATTTTAATTTAAAGCAAAGTTTAAAGACTATTGTGGTTTGCCAAGATTATCCTTCATAAAAATTTCCTGAATGTTTATTTGTCAACAACTTATGTGATTATCCTAAATTACGCTGAAACCAAAAGTGAACCCAACACTCTCAAATACTTTTCGAAAACAAGAAACTATTATTGGGGGGGCGGGTCATGCTGTAATGATCATGCCAATAAAGTAAAGGAATCTGAATTAAATAAGGGGGTTGGGGAAGGGTAATGAGGAGAAAGCAAGTCAACTTTTTTAATAAGAAATACTACTCACAAATTGAAATAGATATTTTATTTCTAGGTTTTCAGAACAACTTATGAATGTCAAACTAGTGACACTTCTCTCAAGATTTTTCATTGATAATCATTTTATGTGGGAAAATGTTACAGACTTTGATATTTATCTCCTAGAAAAGTTACGTGTTAGAAACCATAGTTTTCAGGTACACGTTTGTTATACATCAGCCAGGGACTGAGTCAGGTGGGGGTGGATAACCCTAATCCCTCCTTTTCTAAGCACAAACTAAAATCAGTAGCATGTGTCTAACTTCTAAACCTCACATCTTTCAAGTCAACATTTCTTATATGTACATATATGCTGCATATATGTACACATGATAGACAGATGTAGATATGACTTATGATGTTTTGGAAACTGCCAAGTTTTGTGAAGCTTTCAAAGATGTATCAAATACGATGTTTTGTGTGCCATACCATCGAGAAGACAGGCTAATATGTGCAGTGAGCTCTAACTGAGCAAGTATGTGAAATGTACCCTGGTGAGAGTCCAAGCTGGTAGAAGAATCAGCAGCATTGGTACTTCAAGCCTATGAGGGCACAGAGAATGTAGTGAATAGAAATTTATTACTCTGTTCCTGTTTATAGGATACAGGGAATTGGATAGTCAACCAATGGTTGGCATGCCATTATATATACTAATACAGTCAAGATCTGGCCACAAAGATGGCTCGAATACAGTGGAGGAATAACAAGGGTTTAGACAGAAGATTGGAATTTCTGCTTTCAGAAGTCAGCCAATAAGCTGAATCTCAATCTCTCTCTGTCTCTCTCTCTCTCCCCACCTTCCCCTCTCCCCCCCTCCCCCTCTCTCTCTCCCTGTCTCTCTCCCTCCCTCTCCCTCCCTCTCTCTCTCTCTCTTCCCCCCACCCCATGAATATTGGGGAGGGAAGCATTGTACCTAACATAGTATCAATACTTATGTGACTAAGTTGCTTCAAGATCAGAGAAATCCATGTGAGATATATACCTAATGATAACCATCACAGTCATCAATTATCTGATTAAAAATAGATTTTTATGAGGCCATTGGTTCAATAATAGATTTTCAGGGAAAAATGTGCATCTAAACTTCAGAGCATTTCAATTTTGCAAAAGTAATTTATATTTTGTTGTCCCAGTTGTATAACATGTTGTGCAAACTATGGAATCACTACAGATTGAATGAGAAAGACAAAACAAAAACTCATAACTCTGAAAACTAATGAATGTCCTTCTGATTATTAAGAAATCACTGCTCTGTTTCTATGAGTTTTGTGCTGAGTATTAAGGAATAATTGAAATTAACACAATGGAGTAGAAGAGCCTTTGTAAATCATGGTTTTTTTACCTGGTAGTCTGTGTTAAAAGGACACACAGAGCCCACAAAAGCAAATTCCTCTTACGTGCTCTAATAGTGTACCAGTAAAAACATTTAGGACACATAAAAATCATTCTCCTTTTTACATATTTACATTGGAAGTCTGGATCTTTTAACTTGTACCAGAATAGCCTTTGTAGTGAAATGGCTGTGTAAGTGGGAGACTGTTTCCAGAACGTAAAGCAGATAAAAGCAGACGTGCTCTGGTTAAAACATATTGGGGGACCTGAGAGCCCTGCCTACTGCCGGGCCTCCCACCCTCTCTCACCACTGTCACCAGGCTCGTGTGTGTAGAGCCCCACTTCCAAACCAGTTCCTGAGAAAACCGCATGGCTTGTGCTCTTTTCACCTGTCCAAATGATTTGGCATGACAGAGGCCCCATCGGCACTCGTGAGAAAACCTCTCAGTAACTTCCATGGCGTTCGGTGTGTGCACAAGGCGCCTGCAGCTCCTTGGCCTTTGTGCTTATTTGGCCAAACTTTAAAGCTCTGGAATATTTAAAATCTTATGAAGTACAAGTAGAAATAACTATGGGGGGTAGCATGTAGGTCTTTTTGTGCATTATCATTCTCAGACATTTTCGCATAGATGTTTTTAAACCATTCTGTGACTGTTACCCTCAAGAAGGATCGGATATTGTGTATTTTTCAGCCAACCTCTGCTTTTATTAACTCTTTAAATATGTGAGACGAGGATTCGGTCAAGGTGTGTTTTGGGGCTATGACTTAAAATACAGATATTCGCTGGTAAACATACTCTTCCTTGTTCTACACATACTCATAATCATGATCTCCAGCCACTGCCCACCTGACCACGACTTGTGAAAAATTTAAGGAAAGTCTATATCCCATAAATGCCATGTACTTGAGGTTATGATCTATTCAGGCCCCCCTGGGGGATTGTTTACTGTCTTTCCTCTTGACATTATCAGACACACCGCAGATGTTTTGAAACAGTCAGGTCTTGGCAAAATCCAGGAAAATGACAAGTTTTCCTCATTAATGGCGCACAGGCCTCTGTCTTGTCCTTCTCACTCCACCCCAACTTCATTTTACAACTTCCAGGATTCATGAGATCGTATAGATTTCCCCTGAATCGGTGAACTACAGATTACCCCTTGAAATCAATGACTGGGAGGAGGCTAATCAGGAGGACAAATCCTAACGGGAAGAAGGTTTTTAACCACGGAACGTAGAGCGAGCAATGCCAAGGCCACCCTTAAATCCGAGCTTAGATGTGGCTGAGTTGGGAAGCAGCGCTCGGGCTAAGAGTGTAATTAGCCGAGAACTCAGACACTCGCTGAGTCCTTTGGTTGTATTACTGAGAGCGTTTCCTCTTTTTGTGTATGATTTGCCGCCAGAAGCACTTCTGTTATATAATCCGTAGGTTCGGTTTCCCCTCACCCTGGTCCACTCTGCGTGCCCCTTACAGGTTAGGCTGAAACCTAACAGGGTCTGCTGCAAATTCCGTTTACACTTTACCCTGAGAATGTGGAATGTGCTTTTCCTTGGCTTCTCTGCCATGGGAATTAATTACCTGCCGTTTTCAGCACAGTGTGAAAGTCTTATCTGCTTTCTTTGGCAGTAAAATATTACTGCAAAGCTTTAAACTAGTTTTGAAGTTTTATTGTCTTTTTCCCCTACGTTTTAATTATGGATGTTTAAAATATTTTATGTCAGTAGGTAATCTCATAGGTATTATGCTAAAAAACAATGAAAATAATCAGACTGAATTAAATTCTGAAATAAAACTTTATATGCAAGACTGGGCAGGCTTTTAAAGACCATTGTTTTACTGGGTGTTACAGAATTTTTAGTGATTTGTGTAAAGAAGAATCAATATTATTTACTAATAGGCAAAAAAGTGGGTTATTTTCCAAAACTGTGTATCCATTACAGTTAATTGGATCCAGATGATAATACTAATATTTATGGTGGATCCCAACCTCAAACATAACATGAGAAGGGGAAGAAATAATGATTCAGACCTTATAGTTCCATGGAACAGTATGTGTTCCTGGTTTCAGGGGGAAATTAAAGTTCTAATATAAAGTTGGAAAGAGTGAGAAAACAAACAGCAATTTTACATTCTGAGAGTATGCTTTACTTCTTCAGTGTGTGGTGGTTTAAGTAGTATAATATATTTTTTTCTGAATTTAAAGCAAATAAAATAAATTAAAATGAATAAATTAAAAGAAGTGATATAGTGTGATTCCAAATAAACTAGATGTTCAAATACATCAAACTTTATGAAAACTAATTTTTAGCTTATGAAAATAAAATGATAAAAGCCAAAGTGAATGTCTAATATTTGACCTGTAAGATTTTAAATATTTCCACTTACTCTTTACACATTTCACCTACATATGTCTTTTATATTTTGGTTTACTGACCTCATATTCAACTGTGCATAAACAGTCTGGAAATTTCAAACTAAATGTATTCTAATTAATTTTTTCTGTAGCAATTGATATAATATATGCATTCATTCCAACTTAGAAAATAGGATGTAATGTTATGGGTGGTATCAATAAATATATATTTAACCTATTTTTCTTTAATGGATTTGACAACAAATGAAAGCTGATTTAGAGAGAAAATTGTAAGATTGCCCTAACTTTTTAGTGTTTGAGTCTCATGTAATTATTATTTCTTTTGAAAGTTACTTTAGTCTTGCTTAGTTATGTATAGTTGATGGTTGCATTATGTATGCTTAATGAAATTATCCTCTTCATAAATAATATCAGTACATGAGAATAAATTTCCCCCAGTCTCCATATTTTAAAATAATATACCTCAGGAAAAGTATTTATTTGATTTTTATTTACCTCAGCATATATAATTTAAAAATCAATAAGGAAAATTAATTAATATATTTAATAGATAATAGAAACAGAACTTGTCTGAAATTAACATAGAATTTTTCCATTTTGTATTGCTTTTCAAAACTTGGAACTTGTCCTGTCTTATTCTATTATTAGCAATTCAGACAGAATTAACTTCTGTTTCTTCAGCTTTCATATTTAACTTTGTCTTGTTTTCAATCCTTAGAAAATATACATTATTAAATATTTTAATATACTTTAATCAAAGGCACAAGCAAAGGGGTGTGGACGGCATAGTTCTGCCATAGACATTACAAGCTAGAGTTATTCATTCAAAACGTATGAGCAGGGGGCCGGCCGAGTGGCTCAGCTGGTTAAGAGCTTGCTCAAGGGTTCGAGCTCTAAGCAACAGCGGTTCGATTCCCAGCCCGAGCTGAGCATCCGCTGAGCTGCCACCAGGTGGCAGGATGGCTCAGCTAAAAAAAAAAAAAAAAAAAAAAAAAACAGAAAAAAGAAAAAGTACAAGTATATATTGATGACTATATCTTCTCATAGAGATGTATATAAACGCAAATATCCATAAAATATATCAAATGTTTGAACAAAATGCTATGAAAGTGTAGATGTGATAGTAGCTAATTTTCCCAGATAATTTAAACATTTTGAGAGGAATTTACTCTTGAAGGGTAAGACCTTGACTTCCCAAAGCCAGAGGCTGGGTCCTCTGCCTCACATCTGCTGGTCCTCATGAGCCAATGTGGCTGCAGCAGTGCCACCAACAGCTGATCAGGAAACCCACCTCTTCACACATGCCAACCAGATAGCGGTGGCCTGATCTGCCTACAGCTCTGGCAACAATACAACCCAAGTTTTGTTGTTTGGGGGCTAACTTATGCCCCACTTCACACTGCTGGTCATGCTGGATCTGATCATTCCTCGGTGGTTACATCAGGAGACCCAGAGAGAGTGCCAGAACAGACATGTTAAACTTAAATAGGGCAACAAGCTGATAAAATGAAAGGTTTAAATAGAACCAAGTAGCTAAAAACATATTCAAAGTATACATGATATGATTAAAAATACCTTGTTATGCCAAGAACCAAGAAAATCACAAATTAAATGATAAAGCCAGTCAATAATACCAATACCTAGATGAATAAAATATTGGAATTATCTGTCAAAGTTTTTAAAGTAGAAATCTTAAATCAGACTCAACACATAATTATGAATTTATTGAGACAAATGAAAATGGAATATATAAGCAGTGAAACAGAATTTAGAAAAATAAACCAAATGGAAATATAGAACTAAAAAATACAACAATTAACTTAAAAATTTATTGGAAGGAATCAGCTGTAGCTTGGTAATGACAGCAGAATCAATGAAAGTAAAGACAGATTAATAAGATTTATTAAATTTGAAAACAAAAAAAAATACACTAAAAAAAGAAAGAAAGAAAAAAACGAACAACAACAACAAAAGAAGCTCTTAGGGACCAGTAGGAAATAACAAAAGCTCTAACATCCGTATTTTTGATATTCAGGTGGTAAAGAGAAAGAATGTAGGGTTAAAAATATTCAGTGAGCTTTGCAGCGCCATTTCCTTTCCGGTGGCCGTTCTCCCTCGGAGAAGGCCGGTAGGCAGCAGCCATGGCGCCCAGCCGAAATGGCATGATCTTCCACAAAGACTGGCAGCGGCGTGTGGCCACGTGGTTTAACCAGCTGGCGCGGAAGATCCGCAGATGCAAGCCCTTGCAAGCCAAAGCTCGCCGCATCGCCCACACCCTGCGTCCGGACGCATCCGGCCCGTAGTGAGATGCCCTACCGTGAGGTACCACACCAAAGTGCGAGCCGGCAGGGGCTTCAGCTTGGAGGAGTTAAGGGTGGCTGGCATCCATAAGAAGGTGGCCCGGACCTTGGGGATCTCAGTGGATCCGAGGAGGCGAAACAAGTCCACCGAGTCTCTTCAGGCCAACAACGTGCAGCGCCTGAAGGAGTACCGCTCCAAGCTCATTCTCTTCCCCAGGAAGCCATTGGCTCCCAAGAAAGGAGACAGCTCTGCTGAAGAACTCAAATTGGCTACCCTTCTGGCAGGACCAGTCATGCCCATATGGAATGTCTACAAGAAGGACAAAGCCAGGGTCGTCACAGAGGAGAAGAGCTTAAAGGCATTTGCCAGCCTTCGCATGGCCCATGCCAATGCCCGGCTCTTTGGCATCTAGGCAAAAAGGGCCAAGGAAGCTGGAGAACAGGCTGTTGAAAAGAAAAAATAAAGTTATTTTGGCAACTTGTAAAAAAAAAATATCAATGACATAAATGGCTGAAAATTCCCCAGAGTTGGTAAAAGATATAAACATATATATTCTGGAAGCTAAGTGGAATAAATACCAAAAAATTCACATGAATAAACATCATAATTAAAATTATGAAAACTGAAAACAAAAATAAAATCTTGAAAGCAGCTAGGAAGAAATAATACATTACCAATAGAAGAACAAAATGAATAAACATCAGTTTCTCATTAAAAATGTTGAAGTCCAGAAGGAAGTGGAAAAGCAACTTTAAAGTCCTGAAAGAAAAATGATTGCCGCTGTGAATTCCAGTCAATGAAAAATAACCTTTAGTACTGAATGGAAAATAAGAATATTCTCAAATTAAGGAAAATTCAGAAATTTCCCACTTAAAGAATAGCTGACCGAAGCTCTCCAAACAAATAAGACTATTATAGAAAGCGGAGAGGACTGGAGCTTCAGAAAATAATTAAGAGAAATAGAATGGGTGACAATATGGGTAATACAGTAGACTATATTTCTTGTGAGTTTCTTAAGCCATGTTTGATGATTAAAGCAAAAATGATAACATCTATTCTTTTTTTTTTTTTTTTTTTTTTTTTTTACCTGAGCCATCCTGCCACCTATTGGCAGCTCAGCTGGGGCCAGGAATCGAACCGGTGACCCTTTTGCTCAGAGCTCACACTCTTGAGTGAGCTCTTAACCAACTGAGCCACTCGGCCGGCCTGATAACATCTGTTCTTTAACTCTGTGTATCTGCATTGAGGAAGTGATTGAGATAATTATATTTAAAGTGGGAACAGTAAATGGACCTTGTGATGAAGAGTCTGACCCTCTAAGGCAGCGGTTCTCAACCGGTGGGTAGCGACCCCTTTAGGGATCGAATGACCCTTTCACAGGGGTCGCCTAAGACCATCGGAAAACAAAAAGATATTTACATTACGATTCATAACAGTAGCAAAATTACAGTTATAGAGTAGCAACAAAAATAATTTTATGGTTGGGGGTCACCACAACATGAGGAACTGCATTAAGGGGTCGCGGCATTAGGAAGGTTGAGAACCACTGCTCTAAGGTATTTCAACAGCCTTCACAGACTACCTTCACAACAGCCTTTGTTGAGATGCTGACAACAGCCCAGCCTTCAGAGATTGCCTTGGCAGACAATATCATAACCACATCCAGCTTTATCTAGAACACAGGTATGATATTACATTGATGGGATCCTGCTCCAACTAGAGTCATCTGATACATTCATTCAGGACATACAAACACTAAACTGTTCACAAAAACCAATGGGCCGTTGCCCTGTACATAGTACAAGCCTCACCACCTTAGTTCATACCTGAAATTTGGGGCATGGCAAGGGCCGCTTTATCCCTGACACTCAAGAAACAGCTTATGCCTGCTCAGCATCTACAGTGTTAAGATAAACCTAATGTCTTCTAAGTCTTTTTGGATCGATGAGTACTTTAAATGTGAATTATCAAAACACATCACCTTAAAAACAGATTTAAAAATCCAGAGAATGGGTTTTTAAAGAAGACCTGACTATATTCCATCTACAAGAAGCTCACATCAAACACAATGACACAGCTAATGTAAAATGATAGAAAAATGTATGTCATGCCAATATCACTCAAAAAGATAAGTATGAATGTTTTTGTAGTATCAATGAAAGTAGACTATATAGCAAGGATAATTACTAGGGACAAAGACGGACAGTACATAAAGATAATGCATTCAGGTCACCAAAATGGCATAATGATCCTGTGTCATATTACAAAACAATAGCACTTTAAAATACATGAGAAAAAAAAATGAGAGGTGAAGGGGAAATAGGAAATATACAGTTCAACAATAATAGTTGGGGGACTTCAGTATCTCACATTTAATTGTACTACTAGAAAGACAATTAGCAAAGATATAGAAAAACTGAATAAGACCATCAACCAAAAAAATCTAATTGGCATTTATAGAACTTATGACCCCCAAATTGCAGATACACATTCTTTACAAGTATCCATTGATTAACAATGATAGACCATGCCCTGGTTCATAATATAAACATCAATACATTTATAACAATTGAGAAAATATAGACTATGTTCTCTGACTGTAATGGAACCAAAGTAGAAATCAATAATAGAAAGAAAATAGGAAAATATAAGGAAACAGGCTAAATAAATAACAATAAATATATCAAACATTTTTACAAATTCAAAATTTAGACAGCATGCTTGTAAACAACCCATACTTCAAAGAGTAAGTCTCAAAGAAAATATATATATATATATATATGAATGAAAATAAAAATACTGTGTATCAAAATTTGTGGATGCAAACAAGCAGTACTGAGAGGGAAATTTATAGCACTACTTATATTAGAAAAGAAGAAAAGTTTCTAGTCAATAATCTAAATTTCTATGAAATGAAATTAAAACCATGAGAACAAAATGAACCCGATAAAGCAGATGGAAGGATAATAATAATACAAGTAAGAGCAGAAGTCAATGAAATTGAAAACAAAAACATGAAAGGAAATTCAATGGATCTGCAAATAGGTTCGTAGAAAAAAAATAATGGTAATGCTATCCATGTAACAAGAATGTTAAGATAATAAAAGAAATGATACAAATCATCATTAGTCCTCTCACCACAGATTTTACAATCATTAAAATAATTTTAAGGGGATACTCTAGATAATTATATGTTCATAAATTTGACAACTTCCTAAAATAACACAAATCCATCAAAACATAGGTTTTGATATAAACAACCTAAGTTGTCTAGTTATTGTTCAAAAATGAATTTGTAATTTAAAAAAGTTTAAAATAATAATACCAGACCCAGTTGACTTTTCTGTAGAATTTACCATACATTAAAAAAAAAAAATCAAAATCTTTTCTAGAAAATAGAAGAGAAGGAGACACTTCTTAGTTAATTTTTATTGGGCTAATATTATGTTGATAGCAAAACCAGAGAAAGACAGTATAAAGTAAATAAAACTATTAACCAAAATCTCTCATGAACTTAGAAAAATCGTGAAAAAAATTAGAAAATCAAACGCAACAATGTATAAAAATAATTATACACAATGACCAAATAGGGTTTACTTCTTTTATGTAAGACTGGTTCAGTATTGGAAAATCAAATAATGCAATCCACCATATCAACAGGATAAAGAAGAAAAAATCATATAATCATATTAATTGATACTAAATGTACATTTAACAGAAATGAATATCTAGTCATGAAAAAAACTGTCGGCAAGTTTAAGAACAGAGGAACTACCTCAATTTTATATAAACCATCACCAAAAACACTACAGTTAACATCAGATGTAAATGTGAAAGACTGAATTATTTGCCAAAGAACAAGAACAAGGCAAAGAAGTCTGTTCTTACCATCTTGTTCAACATGGTCCTAGAAGTTCTAACCACTACAATAAGGCAAGAAAAAGAAATAAACATCCTACAGATTAAAAAGAAAAAAATAAATTCCCTATTTGCAGATGACATGACTATCTCCATAGAAAATCCTAAGGATCTACAACAAAACTCATCAAACTAATAAATGAATTCAACAGTATCACAAATACAAGATCAATACCAATAAAAAAATCACATTTTAAAATACTAACTGTGAACATATAGAAACCAAAATTAAAAATGCAACGCCATTTAAAATTGCTACAGAAAAGGACAGTTAGATGTAAAGTTAACAAAACATGTACAGGCTCTACACCCCGAAAAATACAAAATGCTGATGAAGTAAATAAAAAAAGATCTAAATAAATAGATAGACATCCTGTGTTCATTGATCGGAAGACTAAACATACCAGAGATATCAATTCTCAAATTGGTATAAGCAGTGAATGTAATTCTTATCAACATCTCAGCAAGGATTCTTGTAGACATAGAAAACTTTTTCTAATATGTACATGGAAACGCACAAGTTCTAAAAAGTTAAAAACAATCTTTAAAAGAAGAATAATTCTAGCTGATATTAAGTCTTAACGATATAGCTACAGTAATCAAGTTATTGGGTTGTCAGAAAAGTCATGACATATTTTGTCTCTGTTTTTAGTTGCAAAAATGCATCATGACTTTTCCAACAACCCAATAGATTGTTATTGGTACAAGGACACAAATATTAATGGTGTAGAACTATGCCCACATAAATATTTCCAACTGATATTTGACCCAGATGCAGAATCAGTTCAGTGAAAGACAGGAGCTTTTCAACAATGGTGCTTTGCAATTCAATATGCATAGACGAGAAACAAACAAAAAGTGAACAAAATCTCACCTAATACACAAAAATTAACTCAAAATACATCACATACTTAAAAAAATTAAATACAAAACTATAAATATTTTAGAAAAATAGAGAAAATCTTCAAAATATGAAGGGAGACAAAGACTTCTGAGACATGATACAAAGAGTATGGTCCATAAAATGGAATATTGATAAATTGGGCTTTGTCAGAATTAAAAACTTTTGTTTTACACAAAACTCTGTGAAGAGCATGATAAGACAAGTTACTAACTTGGAAAAAATATTTTCAAACCTCATTTTAGACCAAAGACTAGTTTCTAAAATATATGAAAAACTCTCAAAACTCAACAGTAAAAACACAAAAATCAAAAAGTACCCTTAGAAAATGGGTAAAATATAAAATTTATTTCACTGAAGAGGATATACAGATTGCAAATAAACACAGGAAATGATGTTTAGTTTCATTATCCATTTGTGAAACATAAATTAAAGCCACAGTGAGATATATCTACACACCTATCACAAAGACTAAAAGAAAAAGTAATGACAGCATCAAATGTTGGTGACATTGCAGAGAAACAGGATACTCACACATTACTGGTGGAATGTAAAAAGGTACAGCCACCACAAAAAACAGTTTTTATCAAAGTAAATACAATTGTCATACAATTCAGCAATTTCACCTTTCACATTTATCCCAAAGAACTGGAAACTTATGTTCGCACAAAAACCGGGGCGTGAGTGTTTATAATAGCTTTATTTGTAATACCCAAAGTGGAAGCTATCCACATGTCACACAATAGGAGGAAGAATGACCAGTCTAATGAGGGGGTTCCAATTAAAACTTTGTTTAGTTATAAAAGGCATAAAAACACACTTTTAGTTATAAAAGGCATAAAAATAAAGAAATGATGAAAAATGAACTTCCATTTTGAAGAGATTTGGGCTTTGGAATCACTGAGCAATGTGATTGTCTTCTCAAGAAATAAACAATGAAAAGAGAGTAAGCCAGGAAGCCTTCAATTGCCAATGACTTCATTGAGATCTGTGCATTGCAAAGTGTTCACTTTTCTTTGAGAAAGATAAGGTCAACATTGATTTTCCTGTTAGAAATGTCTTAATGAGATTGTAGAGACCATGGATACCCAGAGTGCAAATTCCCTCCTCAGTATTTCGTGAGTATCACAATAGACAGACCAGGCTTGGTGCATGAACAGTCTGTGACTTTCCAGAATAGAAATCGATGATTACAGATTTATTACCCCCTGTTTACCTTGTAGTCGCTCGTTTATCCACTTACATATCATGTTTAGTGAGTGCCTACTAAGGACCAGATACCCTTCTAGATTGGGAGGATAGATCGCTGAGAAAAACTGATGAAGTTCTGCACTCATTGAGCTATGTCCCAGTGGCACGAGATAGATGATGTGTAAAATAAGGAAATATATAGTATGGTAGAAGGTTATACAGACTGTGGAGAAAAAGTAAAGCAAGGAAAAGGGAACAGAGAGTATGAGGAGGAGAAATGGTTTGCATTTGAAATGGATGTTCAGGGAACACTTCACCTGGAAAGAGCTATCTGCAAATACTCCTGAGCTGCCTTGAAGATAGGCCCTGTGAGTTTGCAGAAAGTGTTTGACTTACCAAAAGCTGGGGCAGGAAAAGGAGGCCTTCTCTCATGTCTGGTAAGTGTTGGAAACTGTCACAGAGCCAGCTGGGGCAGACTCGTGACAGTCCAGATCAGGAGTCTAACTGGAAGGACCTTGAAGACAGTGAATGTCTGGCAGGCACAAACCCAAACCCAGGAGGTTAGAAACCACAGATATTGTAACTCCAGAGAGACAGGACGTGCTTGAAGTCTATTGACTCCGTGGCCACAGGAAAAGAGCAAACAGGGCGTATGATCCAAGTGCACAGTCTGAGGTCATCAGCAAGATTCCCAAAAAGAGTGGGAAGAAACAGAAAACAAAGACCAAACAGACAGAGCAATGGAAGTGCCAGAGATTCAGAGTTGAGAGTGACATGAGGTCAAGTCAAAAGAACTAGGCGTGTGTCAGTACTCAGCTGCAGACAGGAAGCAAGTTTTTATAAAACCAGGCAGGTCCTTTATACCAGGGTTGCACAATAGTGTTCTAACAAAGATTGGAGATAGAGATCATCTGCCCCGCCCCTCATATTCAATATGGTAATTATAGTGTGTACTTGTGTGCGTGTGTGTGTTGGGGTGGATTAGCGAAAAGCACAAAAACTCTCAGCTCCACAGGAGAACTATAGATGCTTCTTTTGGCCATGACATTGACTTGATACCGTGAATCAGGAAATAGGAATACATTCTAAATACTTTTGATTTGTCACTGTTACTTTATGTCAATTTCTTATTTTATGCCTGTTTTAAAAGTATTTCATACCACTTTTTGATCACAAAAGATGTAAAATTTAAGATACGTAGAGTAAAATGTACAGCAGATATCTGTGTATTTCTTTACCACTGTTATATTCAAACCCTGTAATTTGCAGAAAATATTATATGGAATCCAAGTTGCAAGGGACATAAAGACATGCTATACAAAAATGAGTCAAGCAATAAAATACATTCAGGAAATATTGAGTTAAGTACATTGTTGAATTTCAATTGTAGGAACTATAAGATAAATGTGTATATTTTAATATAATTTAGTTAAATCTAGACTTCATGTTTACAGCAGTTTTAGGTTCATAGCAAAATTAAGTGGAAAGAACCAAGTTCCCTTATATCCTTACTTCTCCATACAAACAGCCCATCAACATATCACACTACAGCACTACATTCATTACAACCAATTAACCTATGCTGACTCATCATAATCACCCAGGTCCGTAGTCTACATTGGGCTTCACCCTTGGTGTTGAGCATTCTATAGGTTTGGACAAGTGTGTGATGACATGTATCTACCATGGTAGTATCATACAGATTAGTTTCACTGCCCCCAATTTTTCTGTGCTTCATCTATTCATGCTTTCCTGTACCCTACCTCTGGCAATCACTGATCTTTTCACTGTCTTCATAGTTTTGACTTTTCCAGAATGTCATATAGTTAGAATCATACAGTATGTAGCTTTTTTCAGATTGGCTTCTTTCACGTAGAAATAGGCATTTATTTAAGTCTCTTCCATGTCTCTTCATGGCATAAAAGCTCGTTTTCTTTTAGCACTGAATAATATTCCATTGCCTGGATGGACCACAGTTTATTTATCCATTCACCTCTGGAAGAATATTTTGGTTGCTTCCAAGTTTGGGCTACTATGAATAAAACTGCTGTAAGTCTCCATGAGCAAGTTTTTGTATTGTAAAATAATTAATATTAAGCTGTAGCCTTGGTAAGAATAAAGCACTCCAACATATTTCAAAATGGCTACCATTGCCCAGGAATGTTTCTCTGATCACCAGTGTGTTAACTCAAGTTATTAGGGTCATGCTGGACTCAGAATGAGTTAGAATGTATTTGCTCTGATTCTGTCTTCTGGCAGAGATTATTGAGAATTAGTATAATTTATTTCCTAAATCTTTGGTTGACTTCACCAGGGAAAACTTCTGGGTCTGGTGTTTTCTGTTTTAGAAAGTTATTTTATTAATTACTGATTTAATTTCTTATTAGGCCTATGTAGACAGTCTATTATTCTTGTGTACATTTTCACAGCTTCTGTCTTCCAAGGACTTGGTCCATCTCATTTTAAGTTATCAAATATGTGAGCATAGAGCTATGCACCATATGCTTTATTGTTTTTTTTTTCATGTCTGTAGGATATGTAGTGTTATCCACTTTCACTTCTGATGTTATAATTTGTGTGTTCTCCCTGTTTTCTAGTTACCCTGGCTAGAGTCTTATCAATTTTATTAATCTGTTCAAGGAATGAGCTTTGGTTTCATTGACTTTCTCTAGTCACTTCCTATTTTTAATTTCATTGATTTCTGCTCTAATTTTTACTATTTCATTTCTTTCGCTTCCTTCGGATTTAATTTGCTCCTCTTTCTTTTTGTGGTTGTTTCCTAAGGGAGAAGTTTAGATTACTGATTTTGATCTTTCTTCTCCCCAAATACATGCATTCAATAATATAATTTCCCTCCAAACACCACTTCAAAATTATATTAACCCACTTCCCACAATATATGCTTATTTAGAAATAATCTCTACAATTAAAAACATTGATATCTCTAACAATTAAGGGTCAGAACATTGAAAATAATCCCCGTATAACAGAAATCAGTAACTTATACTACACTCCCATGTTGTAGGTTACTGTGGCAAAACAAATGAATTTAAATATTAAATACTTGATGCCTAAGTATTAAGTATTATGACTTGACATCATATGAACTATCTTATGCCACATTATCATAAGCTAAACATTTAATTTATAAACTAAAAAATCATGAAAATTTACTACTTATAAGGAGACTCTTAAATTGTTAGATTTAGATAGCTCCCAAAATCTGAAAGGAGTGAATACTGTTATTCCTTCCTTTAGGACTAGACATTTTCAATAACATATGAGAATGCCTTTTTTGTCTTAACACGGTGGTTTTTATAAAGGAGTGGTGAGACTGAAGTATGCATTATATGTGCCCAATGTATGTGCTGCCATACAAACAAACAAACAAAACAAAATAAAACTAAAGCCAAACAACTCTCAGAACTGGTATGTCTCTCCAGATTTCTTACGATTGCAGTATATTTGTTTGTTTAGAGAGAAATTTGGTATAAGAAGACAGAGCTGGTAGCCAGATTTTCTCTCCTCTCCCTTAAATCTCTTATGTTTAATCTCAATAGAATCACATTTCTCCTATGACTACCTCAGAATGGAGTTTACTGACCCCATTGTTTATCATATAAATATGAAAGTTCCATTTTTTTGTATTTAAAATTGCTCCAATCATGGAAAATCCAACTTATATTACTTTGGGCTATTTATTCACAAACAGAGATAAAAAACATACTTTTTAACACATTAAAGAAGTACAGAAGTCATTTATCTGTGGTTCAGGTTTAAGAGCCAAAAGTCTGAACCTACAAGCATTGCCTCATGTGGTCGAACCACTATCTGTCTCTCATAGCAACACTGTGGTTTACATAATTACCTTTTATGATTTCATTTTCTACATTATGGTATTTATTAGATGTTCCTTAAAGAAGACTTCTCCTCAGACGCTACATGTCGTTTTACTTTTTCAGTGCTGATCAAATTTAAGGTCGGTTTATTAAAAAGCAGTCATCAATAAGGTCCACATTTCTAAATCAAATGACATTTTCAGTTGTAACTCACCTTAATTTTCAGCGATCTTTCACAGTGTGGAATTTTTAATTTTTCTTTCTTTTTTTCCCCTCACTGGCTTTGAGGACATAATGTGGTCCTGGTTTTATCTCTGTATTTATGGGCCTCCTTCTGTGCCTCTTTTGCTGATTCAAACTTCTTAGCCTCTTACGTTGAACATTCTATAAGGCTCCTTCTAATATACATTTTTACCTAGGTGATTTTATTCCCATTTATAGCTTGTTATACAAGATCATTAATAACAAATATTTATCTCCTGACCAGAATTTAGTGGAAACTCCAAATATTTTATATATGTATGTATGTATGTATGTATGTATGTATGTGTGTGTACACACACACACACACACACACACA